>NC_052246.1:10000-319985 GCF_013401445.1 Tripterygium wilfordii | reverse complement strand
CATCTGCAAGTAGAAACTTTTACTTGTATTCCTCCTACTCAGGTCTTTGAATAGCCTTACCAGTTAATCCTCATCCCTGCCAGAAGAGTATCAGTCTTTAGGAGCTCTACAGTCCAATCGATAGTGTGAATTTTCGCAATGACAGCTGAAGTCACCAATCTAGCATGCCGATAGAGTTTCTCGTCATCAAAATCAGGGTAATGCTCCTGACCAAAAATAAAGAGTAATAGGCAAGATTCCACAATCATCACTCAAAAACATGAAATGTGTACTAGATGATTCTAAAACTTTTCAAGCTTAAATACATGAAGAAATGCAAAAGAGAAACACACCTTCAGCATATCACATACAGCGTTGTGTTCTTTGACAAACAAGGCTTGTAGGAGAGTAAAACCTGCCCAGCAGTTCCTAACATCACCTGAGATGGGAATTCCCTTCTCATCATGCTCAAGAAGTCCATCTTCTGATATTTTCAACTTCCCATCTTTGAAAGTTCTCACTCTTCTCATACCGTCCTCATTATTTCCATAGATTACACTCCCATCCCTGCCAAAATTTTTTTAATTCATTTCACATAATTGACCATGTTTGCAAAAGTTGAAGCTAAAGATTTTCAGAACTAAAAGGGCCATACCACCAAGGAGTTCTTGTATTGAGAGATCCAGTCTTTACATGAGGTGAACCTGTAGAAACTCCCTTGGTCCTATAAAACTTGAATGACTTCAATGGACATCCATTCGCAACTTCATCAGGTGCTTTGATTTCGACCTGTCGAACTACAATATTAAGTTTCCTTGCATACATCCCCTGTATATATGTGTAATAAACTACAAACCAAACCCAAAATCTATAGTCTCCCTCAGTCAAGTGGTTCTGCTTTTAGCAAAACAAAACAAAATGATATCTTTTTTGAGGCATTTCAACAAATACCTGTTGGGTGTCCTCCAGATGATCAATCCAGTCATGAATCATGAACTGTATCCATGAACAAGCTATCATATTGAACTGCTTCCCATTATCTATAAACTCTCTTCTTGCAAAGAGCTTTGTGGCCACAACTGTAGGATGAGGGTCCAACAACTGCAGACAAAAAAAATCAATCAATTAAATGAAAAGAATAGCAAAAGAGAGACATTAACTGTTTCTCAGTAAGAATGTCAGAAGTTGCTATCTGTTCCTATCCATAAAAATATCCCAATTCACGTTTTGATACCCAGATTTGGATAATTAACTGAAACCTCATGTTGTTAATAAAAAGTGTCTTACTCCATATTGAGAAGTTGAAGGAGGCATATTGCGGCCAAAAAAGGTTCCTTGGCTACCGATTATGTCATCACTAGGATGATTACAAGTCCCATCAGCCGTTCGATATGAATACTCTTCTGTATCATAATCTTGACCCTTGATTTGTCCCACATGAAAAAGATTGTATCTTTGGTGCAAATGCCTTCTGATTCCCAAGTAAGCAACTCCCAGTAATACTGGTAGCTTGTGCCACAAATCCAGTTTGTCTACAATGTGTATAACCTGATAACACACAACATTCAGAAGAAGAAAAAAAAAACTAAAACCGTAAAACTACATATAGATGATCCATCCACCTAAAGAAGTAAGAAATGGGTACTTACATAGAACAACAGTGTGTCAAGCGGAGTCATTTTGGCTACAATATGCCTAAGTTCGGGATGGACGGAGAAGAAAGTAGTGGAAAATAAAGAGAATGCCATGGTTTTTATTGAAGCTTTAAAAAGGCTCAGTACTGACTTTGATTGACTAGTTGAAGGGCTATTTATATTCAAAGATGGGAGTTTGGTCTTGTACAATACAGGTATATATATACAGACGTGTACTTATCTGTGCAACCTGTCAATATACCGGCCAATTATACAAGCATATAAAACTCTATATTTTGATGAACACTGATAGCTATCTCCCTTACCCTTACCTCCATTGAATGCATGTATTTTTTTTTTATCTTGGCCATTAAATGCATGAATACGTATGTGTCAAAAAAACACTAGTTGCATCTCTCTATACGGCTCTTCTTGGTTAAATGGTTATGGGCTGTGTAGATTTGGGCTTGTTTTGGAGATCCAAGTGTTCGTCATAGCGACACTACATATGTGTGTTTCACCAGAATTTTGAGAGTAGCAATAAGTAATGAGGGTTGGCTTCTTGAGTACTAATAACAATGGTACATTTTTTCAACAATATTATAAGTACACGGAGATGCGATCTCTGCATAATTCATAATAAGTTGTTGGCTGGGCTGAACTTTCTGAACTAGATGTCATGGTGAAACAATAATCTTCTCCAACTGTGCGTGTTGTCTTCTCCAACCATGTGTTTTGTTGGGGCTGGAGTAACGGGTTCCCCTAAGAGCAGTAATCATCGTTCAAACCGAACATTGCACAGCAATGAGTACTCTCATGGTCATCGTTAATACATACATACATACATACATATATATACATACATACATACATACATATTCGTGTGTGTTTCTTGAATGAGTTACTCGTTAAAAGAAACACACACACACATATATATTTTAGTCTATACGTACATACACTAGTTTATACATACACATTGGCATTAAAGTGGTTATTTATGACAACGTATCACATATTAATTGGGCCCAATTTGGTTGTGGCTGACTGAGAGGAGAATATAATCGTATGGTTTGTCCTTATAGGTGTTAATAACGGTGTACAAGTGAATTGGTTATTAACCTGTTCACTTGTATACCATCGGATTCATCTGACAGTTCTCAATCCCCAGATTCACTTTTATTCTAACTTTACTTTTTGGCTTTGTAATCCCCTACCTCATACTTGTCCCTCTTCTCTTCACTCTCCCTACATTTTCTCTCTCCTAAGCTACGCATCTCATCGGCGCAAGCTCCTCCTCGTCAATGAGCTTATGGAGAATTACAGCACTATTGTACTGCTCCATCGCTAGTGAACTCAAGGTCGAGATGGACTGTGATTTAGGGGGTGAGCACTATTGAACAAGAACTTATGGAGAATTGCAGCACTATTGTACATTTTCTCTCTCCTAGTCTTTGATTGATTGTCATTTCAAAGGCAAAATTGGTCTTGCCAGAGTGAAGAGTGAGGATCTACCGGAGGAGAGAAAGGAGGTCGGAGAAGATAATTCTCTAAACATTTAACTAATGTAAAGGTGGATTTAGGGGAGATCAGATAATATCTGACGGTTCACAAAGTGAACATGTTAATAACTTGTTGACTAGTGAACCCGCTCCCCCCTCAATGCCCATGGGGGACACATATTTAAGAGATGATAAGTAGTGGTGTTTCTTTTGACATACATAGAAGATGCGAAAGTTGTACTAGAACATATCGCCCTACTCCACATGCAACAATCAACACATGGCTTGCAAGTTGTAGATATTTTACAAAGAAAAACTAATACAGAAGTGATAAATATCCCAATAAAAAAATCTCAGTAGTGGATGTGTCATTCTCCGATTTAATCATCACGTTTCGTGAGTCCCTACAATTACATTAATCAAGGGACAACATTCACTACTGGGATAACTGAGATGTTTTTTATTGGGATCCTTAACATTTTTAAACTAATTATTAATGGCGAAGGTTGATGCACGTGACAAAGTTAGTATCCGATTTACAGACACGTGAGCCCTAGTCATATTTGATTCGAGTGGGCAAGCCAAAATGTTTGGCAAAACCACCAAGTAATATTCGAAAGATAAATTTTATTTACACACCACAAAAACACTATCTTTACACTACTTTTTAATTTTTTTTATAGTTTACATAAATATATTTGTGTACAATGACATATTAACCCTTAAACTAAAAATTTAAAATAAATAATTTTTACATATTTCATCTAAATAATCATTCAGTTTCTCCGTGTCTGAAATTAATTAAATATCAGCCATCTATTTCATCTAATGGTTAAGATTTAATATCAATTCATCACCTCTTAAATCTGTTCTAGGTTTCTTTCTATGCTCTCTTAGTCTCTTATCACAAAATTAGTTCTCGACCAGACAAGGTAGGAGACCGCTATGGGCGATTCTCCTCATGGATGACGACCACTCTCATGTCCAACTTCTTGCTCTTTCTAATGAGGTTGGTTTGTTACCTGAGTGATAAGCCCCTCACCACAAACCAACATTGTTTAACTGAGAAGAGCTGGTTGCCATGTCGGATCGCATAAATCGTGGTTGTACTCTCTACTCTCGCACAAGCTTGAAAAAACATAACTGTCTCTCTAAATCTGAAAAATGCCTTAAAGAGTGATATTTGACCCAGAAAAACACTTTGAGAGTTGGGATCCCATGTTGGGCTCGGTCCTCTTCCCACTGGCGATTGTTGTGCCGTCTCCAGTGAGACTGGCGGTCGCTTACACTGTCCGATGGAGAATTAATTTTGAGAGTGAATGGGTAAGAGAGAAACCTAGAAGGAGCTTGGTGATTTGGGAGATGATTTAATCATGTTGAATCTCAAAAAGGGATTGCTCCAAATTCGTATAAAAAATCTTCACGGAAGCGAGATCAAAGGAAAAATGGGTGTTGTTGATGGTGTGTCAAAGAACATGAGAGAGACATGTTTGTTAATGGTGCTGGAGAGAAATATATGTCACTTGGAGGATCATTAGATAAAATGAATGAATAAGATTTAAAAATTCCAACTAACTAGTTGCATGCTCGCGTTTCGCGCGACACATAATTAATTTAAAAAATAAAGATTTTTGATAATTTTTCTATACTTTTTTACCATGATGAACAACAGAGCCTGAATTATAGAAAATGAAGATAATTGTGAGATGAACAAATAACTACAATACCTTTTTCTCAATATGTTAAGAAATAATTTTCTAAGAGGGAGCGAAAAATTTGATGTATAAGGAAAAAAATATGCTTAGAGTTTAACAATTATTGTTTGCGTTGGTTTTTTGAACAAAGTTATAAAATAACTAAAAAACATCTCATAAATTCTAAATTCTATAGAAAATATAGCGCACCTCCTTTGTCTCCTAATTTTTACATCTCATTTATTATTGTTTCTTATGTCAGCAAGCCACAATTTTTCATACTATGTCAATAAACATATATAATATATCATTTGTTGTACTCTGTATCTCACATTTGATTAAATTTATCATTTGTACGATCATCCACTAAGGGATTATCTTATACGTGATCATCTGCTATGAAATCTCTTAAGAATACATCCTAAACTGGATCTTTTTCATCATCAGAGTTTATTGAATTGTATAATCTGGTTGTTGTTTGACAATTAATTCCATGATTTGTAGGGTCATATCGTTAGGAATTTTGTTGAAATTGTTCATTTTTCCCATTTTTGTAATATCTCTTAGAACTTTATTGTGATATTGTATGTTTTTGTGTGTTATTTTATACCTATATTGTGAATATGTTTCATTTAAGCTTTTATCTTTTTGTTTTTCTATGCAATTAATAGGTGATAATTGATATGACTATTTGTTGTATTATTAAATATGATTTTAAAATTATTCGTATATTATTACTGTATGTACTTGTGGGTCTTAAAATTATTCAATATATTTAACTTTTTCTTTTGTCCATTACTTTTTGTTTTTTGTGTAGATTTTTTTTAAAGGCATCCACGTGACACGAAGGAGAACCCTTTTGGATGCTCCGTTATATATATATAGATTGATTGATTCCAGCCAATATTGAGCTGTAGTTAATTTGCGTGTAAACTTAACAAACTAATTCCTAATATTTTACAAAGCAAGGGTTTTTTTTTTTTTGTATATTCATCACATTTTTGTGTTTAAATTTAGAATTTTTTGGTGTAAATTTATAATGTTTAAAAAGTGGTGTAAAGATAATAGATTGTTGGTGTGTAGATAAAATTTCTTTATTCCAAAATACTAGAGTAGTCCTTGATCCAGATGTCCTCATGGCCTTTTTGTTGTAATTCAAGTATCAATTTAAGGAAAGGTTCGAAAATGACGACATTGGAGCAGAATCATAAAGAAAAATGTTTGATCATATAATCAGCTTCAAATTTTTCCTACGTAAATTAATTTACGCAGAAATGCTACTAGTCCCAGCAAAAGTTGTTCCAGCAATCCCAGTGTTGAGGTGGCTCATGACATAGATAAAATATGTGGATCCCATTTTAACTTAAGTTAACCTCATCTCTCAACTATGGTTTTGTTTTAACCTAGCCCCTTAACCAGATCTACTATCAAACCAGCGCGATCTGCCGATGCCAATGACCCCCCTCAACTGGCTGCAATGGTTTTCATTCACAGAAATCTTACTAATTTAAGTATGATTTTGAGTTTTTTTTTTTTGAAGAGGACTGGGCCGCTTTTGCTAATTATGGGCCAGAGACACGCGTGTTAGCAGTTTTGGGCTAGGTCCAGCCCATTAAACTTGAAACCGCATAATCACTTAATCAGTAGCAGAGCGGGTTTTCAAGGCCACCGCATTCTTCTTCAAAATCCCAGTCCGAACAAAAAACGCAGAGGAAACGCTTCATTGTATGATGGCTACCTTGCTGGAGAACGAAGAGGACTCCAGTGACAGCGATGAAGACGTTTTGGACGAGGACTTGGAAGCCCTAAGGCAAGCCTGTATCCTCACAGGCACTACTCCCGGCAATGTCCGTGACTTTCAAGGCAGTAAGAGCACGTCGCCGTCTACCTATGCCGCTGTAGAGGCCATTAAACCTATTGGAGGAGGTTCTTTGGTGGCTTCGGACTCTGACAGCGACGAAGATTTTCAACTGGTGCGCAATATACAGGATCGGTTCTCTTTAACGGCGGATTCGTGCGAACCGCTCTCCTTGAAGCCTTTATCTGCTATTCATCCCTTTCTGGATCGGGAGGAGTTGGAAGACGACGATTTTGAGACTCTACGAGCTGTTCAGAGGCGTTTTGAGGCCTACAATACCGGTAAGCTCTCTTGAAGTCTGTTCTTCTATTATTCTTTCCGGTTTTTTAACAAGCAGCTTCATGTAATCTCAATCTCAATTTTATCTTAGTAGTAATTTTGGTTTCTTGTTCACACTATTGAATTTTATGGCTAAACCATGTGCGGATTTCAGTAACGGCTTAAATTTATGTTTGAGAGTAGGAATGAATGTCAGTTGTTTCTTTCTCATTGTTAGTGGTTTCAAAGTTCTAGAAATTTTTCTCCTTTGCAGGGGAATTTTAATTGAGCCTGAAAGAGTCTCCTAACTATTATTTCTATGGTTTTCGGTGTCATTTTTGAGTCTCTGTGTTACATTCCAATCATGCCATTTACTTACTTGTAAAGTTTTCCAAATATATTAATGTAGGTTCGTTAGAGAACGGAAAAGAAGATTTTTTACAGAACCAGGAGCATATCAATGTATCAGGCAAAGCCTCCAAGAATGAAACTTTGAATTATTCCATTGTTAATGAAAGGCATGCTTGCGAAGAAAATAAAGATTTAGGGGAAGGTGGTGATGCCCCCCAATTATCTGGTGATTGCAAGGAGATACAGCTGTTTGATTCGAGGGACCAGCATCAATCAGATGCTTGTAAGTTTTCTATGTTGCCATTGAGAAATTCTAGCTTCCCAAAGTCTGCACAGGTGTTTATTGATGCCATTAAGAAGAACAGGTCATTCCAGAAGTTTGTGCGTGCTAAGATGACTCAGATTGAAGCAAGACTAGAGGAGAACAAAAAACTTAGGGAACGCATTAAAATCCTGAAAGACTTCCAAGCTGCTTGCAAAAAAGTAACAGGGCGAGCATTATCCCAGAGAAAGGATCCTCGTTTCCAACTGATTTCAGCACGAGATTCAAAGGTAATAACTGATAATATATAGTTTACATTTTCTTCATCATCTTAGTTATGAACACCGATTTTCATTTCTTAGGTGTAGCAGTTCTGAATTTTCTCATTATACACATACCTATGCAATTCATTAATTAAATTGAGTTTCTCAACCATTGTTTTCTGAGTCCGCCAAACAAATCATTGTACACAATTTGGGAAAGAAAAAGTAAATGGTTGATCGATGTAAAACATTTCAGTGCGGCGTGCGGAATTGAGGGTCAAGGTTATTGAAGGCCATGGAACTATGATGTTGTATTAGTTAATGGTAAGCTGGTTTAGACTTGTCTTATGCTTCAGTTGTTTTGTTGGTACATTTCCTCTGTCTGCAGTTGCAAGAGGGGGGATACCTGCATTAGCCAGAAACTATCTCCATATTCTCCCGCTGAGGGGTTTCTTTCTGCTTGCCTTTCAAAAGCCTGTCCTCCTATTTCTTTTATATGAGCTTCTTCATTTCCCAGCCTGCCTGCGTTGTTCCTCTCTCTTCATTCCTCAGGCTCTCCTCTTCTTTTCTAAAGGGAAATTTGGTGACTGACCAAGTGTCCCAACACATTTTAAATTAAAATATTTATTGCTGAAAGGTCAATGAGTAATAATTTTGAGCATTAAAAAGAAAAGGGCGCATAGTAGGAAAAAAAAGCTTTCAGCGTGAAGTTAGCTTTCCTTATATATATACATAAATGTGTTTGTTTGTGTGCAGAATAAAAATATATATTGGAGAGAGTAATATTTCAGACTTTCAGTGGATTTGTCTTTAGCGAGGACATATTTTATTGCTGCAGGTTAATGCTAAAAAGGCCTCTGCTACTCACTTTGGCCCAGTGGAGAATTATCATGTTGCTAACTACAGAGTCGCATTGACGAACTTTCCAATTGTATTACACCGAAATAAATGGACAGAGGCAGAGAAAGAGAATCTTGTGAAGGGGATAAGACAACAGTTTCAGAAATTGGTGCTTCAAATTTCAGAAGATTTATTCAGGTATGCTTTTACAGTTTTACATGTCATTGGGGATTATCTGTTTGAATTCATGCTGAAGAACAGTGATGCTACTGCAACAATATTACCAGGCAGTAACCCTTGTTTTCTCTTTTCCTGTTTAAGTATTAAATAAAAAAGGTACAAGAAAGAATGAAGGCATAATCATCTATGGAGTAGTATACACGAAGATGGCAGACAAGAAGTGTGGACGTTGATGCTTGGAAAAGTACTTGCCTTCACTGGCAGCTTTAGGAGTTTTATTGAGGGGCGTCAAACTTATGTATATTAGGCTAGATGAATATAGTAGGGGATATTTACACATGGAGTGCTTCCGCTTTCCTTTGTTTGTTCCCCTTCTATCTTAAAAGTCGATGTAACTGAAATAGATGGGTGTGTCTTACCCCAATTAAAAGTTTTGCATCTTTATTTCTGAGCTGGTAAGTTTTTAAAATCTCAAGGCTGAATGCACTGGAATTTTTCAGGAATTTTTAATGTATGGAATTAATTCTAGAGTTAATTCTCCTGATTATGGAGACTGCTTTATTTTAGTCTGTTTGTTTTAATGATTTTTAAGCACTCATTTATTGATGGACTTGTTGTCTACAGTGGTTCAGAGGGAACTTCTGGAAATGCAAGTAGTTTCGATGACATACTTGCATCTGTTAGAGATTTCGAAATTACACCGGAACAAATTAGGGAATTTCTTCCCAAAGTTAACTGGGATGAGTTGGCTTCCTTGTACGTCATGGGTCGTTCTGGTGCTGAATGTGAAGCAAGGTAAATACTTACAGCAGCCTTCCATTTCCTTCAACTTTTATGTGCTTTCTTGTAGATGTAGGTTGTTTTAATAGTGCCATTCACTTTCCCACCAAACTTTAAATTAATGAATCCTTATAAATTTATCAAAATTAGATATGTCGGAGAAGCTAAATACTCAATAACAAAGCTACTGGGTGGCGACATTATGATTGACTCTGGTGTGCTGTCCTCCCCTGTTTTATTTGAGTAGTGCTGTGGATCCAGTTAGTGAATGGAAAATGCTAGCTCCACTTGTATTGTTGGCATCTGTAGGTTCTTCAAGCATGCTTTCTAATTGAAATTTGCCTTCCCTATCTGGCCAGTCTGTCAAACGGTTGAATGGTTCACCTTTCAAACCAGTGACTGGGTTATGTATCTTACGTTCCACTTATTAGCACTTTGTTGGACTTTTGGGTTCATTCATATTGTTTCTTGCCTTCAGGATGCGGTACTCTGCTCATGTTTTTATGTTTATTCTTTTGACAAAGCATGTCCCTTTCAGTATAGAAGCTTTACAGATCCTTATAACTGCTGCTACAAACACTTTTCATTGTGAAAATTTGAATCAAAGTGCAAGGTTAACTTCTTTTTCGAGTGATAGCAATGAATGGAATGTGCTTTCTACAAAATTGGAAACAGTTGTTTTGAATTGTATGTGATGGTATTATCACAGATCTTCTGAACAAAAATTACCATGCTAACATGAACCTTATCGTTGTGTATATTTGTTAATCCATGTAGATGGTTGAACTTTGAAGATCCCTTAATCAATCGCGAAAAATGGACCCCCAAAGAGGATAAGCTTCTTCTGTATATTGTCCAAGAGAAGGGGATCACAAACTGGTTTGATATTGCAGTATCACTGGGGACAAACAGGACCCCATACCAGTGCTTGGCCCGCTTCCAAAGAAGTTTAAATGCTTGCATATTGAAGAAGGAGTGGACCAAGGAAGAGGATGCTCAACTTCGAACTGCCGTAGAAGCTTTTGGTGAGAGTAATTGGCAGTCCCTAGCTTCTACTTTAGAAGGTCGCACTGGTCCTCAATGCTCCAATAGGTCAGTAGTTATCTCAAAGGTTATCTGGATCATTTTCAATCTTTGTGTTTTCCAAGTATAGTTGACTACAAAATATATCACATCTTTCTTTCATATTTTTCTTCGTTCTTTTTTTCATTAGAGAAGGAGGCTATTGAGGATGAATTCCTCATTGTTTCATTCATTTTAGTTTTGACCTTATTGGTAATACATTTTTTGTTGGTAAGTGGAAATGAGTGGGTTACTACTAAGTTATTTTGCTGGAGAAAAATTCTACCTGGCAAGAAACTTGCAATACGTACTATCTTTTAATGTTCATCTTTCAAACTAGTGTTTTGTAATTAGTTATTTTCCATTTAGCTTTTCTCCTATTAAGTTGGTTTTTTTAAAGGTATCATGAACATTATGAGCTCTTGTTGTCCTTGCCTGATCATATGTATGGTTACATGATTTAGAATGCGTTAGGCAGAATAGAGAGCCAGATGGACTAGAACCTTTTCTTGACCTTTGTTTAAACTATAAGTCCTTGACTGTCGTTGATGGCTGTTGTCATAAATCAAAGCTGTGATTAATATGCATGCTGTTGGCTATACCTCTTTGGTGCCTTAATAAAATTTTCCATTCAAAAAAAAAACATGAATTTCATATGAAGGTGAAGGTGTGATCAAATATTTAACCCTAAACTCTAAAGCTAAGCTTGGGGAAATATTTTTCTTTTGGAACCCTCCCATCCCTCACCTACCCAACCACTTGCAAACCCTTCTCACCAGCCTAGCCTAAGTGCCCTCCAACTCCTGTATTCTATTGTGACTGCATTATAGTTGTTTCAATAGACGACTGCATTTAATTATTTGGTTAATGATTCATATTGGCAAGGAATATTGTTGTATGCAGATGGAAAAAGTCCCTTCACCCTGGCAGACAAAAGGTGGGGAGGTGGGCGCTGGATGAAGACAAGCGCTTGACGGTTGCTGCAATGATTTTTGGACAAAAAAATTGGAACAAAATTGCTAAGTTTGTGTCCGGTCGGACTCAAGTGCAATGTAGAGAAAGGTAAATAGAAATGTAGAATGATCTTATTTTTCATTACGATGCTGGTAGGTGACAGCTATTTAACTGCATTTTCTTTTGGCAGATGGGTGAATTCTTTGGACCCTTCTGTAAATCGCAGTAAATGGACTGAAGAAGAGGATTCCAAGTTGAAAGCAGCGGCCGCAGAAAATGGATATTGCTGGTCTAAGGTTGCTTCATGTTTACCTTCACGGACCGATAACCAGTGTTGGAGGTATGAAGTTTTGGAATTTAAGAGATCATATACATCTCTAATTACATCAACTTTTATAGTCACTTTTGTTGTTTATTCATTGTTTTTTTTTAGACTTTTATGCTAATGCAATTTTATTTCTAGATGAAGTGTCAGTTCAAACTACATCAATTTTATTCCAGAGAGTGTATACAGTCTCAAACTATATCAATTTTGTTCTTTGTTTATTCTTCCATGACCAGGAGATGGAAGGTGTTAGTTCCAGATGAATTTATTCGGCTCCAACAAGCAAGAAGGATACAAAAAGCTGCTCTTATTGGCAACTTTGTGGATCGGGAGTCAGAGCGTCCTGCACTTGGTCCTAATGATTTTATTCCCTTGTCGATGATTTGTGCAGTTCCTGAATCTGAGAATGTGAATCAGCCAAGGCAATGTAAAAGGAAATTAAGGTATTCTTTTCTGCCTTATTAATTTAAACGTTGTGTTGCAAAGAGAGATATTGTGTGATACCCACTTTCCCCTGACATCACATGGCCAGATTCTTTCATGTAGGGTTTGTCAATATTGCTGTAAATCTTTGTCAATATTGCTGTAAATCTTGCTGTCCCCCTTCCTTGTTCGAGTTCCTTCCATTCCATCTCATATTGTTTCATAATACAAGCCTAATATTGTGACTAACAGCCGTATTATTATGACTAACAGCTATATCTGACTAACAACTGTATCTTCTATGACTAACAGCAGCTATATCTGACTAACTAACAGCTATACAGCTATATCTGACTAACAGCTGTATCTTCTATGACTAACAGCAGCTATATCTGACTAACTAACAGCTATACAGCTATAACAGCAGCTATATCTGACTAACTAACAGCTATATCTTCTATGATACTATCATCCCCCCTCAAATTGATGCTGGGCGATCAAGAAGCAGCAATTTGCCAACCAAAAACTGATGACGTTGCCTTGTCATAGCCTTGGTAAACACATCAGCAATCTGGAGGTTGGTGGAAACATGCGGAAGAGAAATCACACGAGTATCCACAGCGTCTCGGATATAGTGACAATCCACCTCGATGTGCTTAGTACGCTCATGATATACTGGATTAGTAGCAATTTGAATAGCACTGGTGTTGTCAGCATGGAGAGGAGTGGGATCAGATTGAGGAAAGCCAAGTTCAGCGAGTAGCCCACGAAGCCAAACAACCTCTGAACACGCTGCAGACATAGCACGATACTCTGATTCAGTCGAAGATTTGGAAACACGATCTTGCTTCTTACTTTTCCAAGATATTAGGGACTTTCCAAGAAACATACACCAACCCGTAACAGAACGACGAGTATTAGGACATCCTGCCCAATCAGCATCACTAAAGGCATCAAGATGAATAGGAGTATCAACAGGAAAAAACAAACCACGACTCAAAGAACCTTGCAGGTATCGAATGATACGACGAACTGCTGCCAAATGTAGATGTCGTGGAGACTGCATAAATTGGCTAACTTGCTGAACAGCAAAAGAGATATCAGGTCGTGTAATAGTCAAATAATTCAAGCAAGATTTATTTGCAGCTGTAACACTGCACTTTCCGCATATCTCTATTTTTGCCTTTCTCTTGAGTCGCATAAGCAACCGTAACAGCATTAGTACCCAACCTCCCCTGCTCAAGAGTGGCTTGTGTGAGAAGACGTTGCTCTTCACGAAGTAATTCTCCAAAGCAAACATCTAAGGATGGAGGTGGGTCACGATTCATCAAATTGGAGCGAATGGCCTCATATTCGGATCGCAACTTCATTAGAAATTGAGCTCTCTTACTTTGCTCATGAACTTTTTGAACATCAGAGAGAGATGCAGTGGGTACTGTAGCATAAACAATGTCAGTAAACTCTGTCCACAAATTCTGGAAACCAGAGAAGAAATCTTGAATGGAGAGATTGCCATGAGAGTAACAAGCAATCTCATACTCCAATTGAAAACGTCTAGCTGAATTGTCCTGATGATATTCCAAGAAGCCAACTTTGTAGGATCTGTAGGGGCTGGATCACTTCCATCTATTAGACCCCATAAGTCCTTCCCTGTGACAAATAATTGAAACTGAAATTCCCAGGAGGAATAGTTCTTACCAGTGAATCGAATATTGAACGAATCATTGTTGCTTGTAGACATGATGAAACAATGATTTGACAACACAAGAATAACGCAAGCTTGGAATTATGCCAGCACCCAGAAAACCAGAAAACCAAAGAACCAAGAGCCAAGAGTACCAAGAAAACAAATCACAGCAGATCTGAAAATCAAAGAGCTGTTGAACAGAAAGATAAGGATCGTTCCAACAGCAAGCCTAGACAAGCCAAAATCCAAGAGACCTAGATATCAAGGGCTAAACACAAGAAAAGACCAAGAAAACCAAAGAATCAGAGAGCAAAGTAGTTCAGAAACCTTGCTCCGATACCATGTCAATATTGCTGTAAATCTTTGTCAATATTGCTGTAAATCTTGCTGTCCCCCTTCCTTGTTCGAGTTCCTTCCATTCCATCTCATATTGTTTCATAATACAAGCCTAATATTGTGACTAACAGCCGTATTATTATGACTAACAGCTATATCTGACTAACAGCTGTATCTTCTATGACTAACAGCAGCTATATCTGACTAACTAACAGCTATACAGTTATATCTGACTAACAGCTGTATCTTCTATGACTAACAGCAGCTATATCTGACTAACTAACAGCTATACAGCTATAACAGCAGCTATATCTGACTAACTAACAGCTATATCTTCTATGATACTATCAGGGTTTAGGGTCTAAGGCTCACCCACTTTTGATTCTGCAGTATTTTTCTCATTTACAGTCCAGATTCTTTCATTTCCATGTTAAGATTATTTCATTTCCCCTGATGTCACACGGCCAGATTCGTTCATGTAGGGTTTAGGGTCTAAGGCTCACCCACTTGATTCTGCAGTATTTTTCTCATTAATTGTCCAGATTCTTTCATTTCCATGTTAAGATTATTTCGTTTGCTAGTATGTCCCCCCCCCCCCTCAAAAAAAAGCCTGATTCTCTCTCCATGACTATGAGGAGCCAAACAGTGTACTTTAATTCCTGCTTCAAAAATAGATGATATAAAGTTGAGCAGGGTCAACTAACCCCCCTCAAGCTTTTCTTTTACTCTTGTAGTTGTGATATCTTTTAGTTTTAATCCCTCTAAAATTATCTTTTTGACCCCCTAATTTTGTTCGACACTCGTTCTTTTAATCTTTGAAGCTTAACCATGTCTTTTGCCCCCCACAAACATGTCCCAGCATGGAACACAAGTTAAAACCAATGTCTTTGCATTCCTGTCCCAGGTGATGTGAGGGGAAGCTTAGTTACTAACATTTCCCTGTCATGTGATTGTCCAAATGGATCAATTGCTTTCCTGCCTAATGCATGATGTATGTAAGGTTTAAAAGCCATAGTTGGAGATGATATTTACTTGATTACTAGAGTAGAGTCATCTTATAACAATATCACCTTTATATACAGTTACAATTAAGATGTTGGAAATTTTATCAAGTCATTTTTCAATGCAGTTAATTATCATTTTATTTTTGTGCTTTATATGTAGATATGTACATGTATATTTCTTTATTGCATTACAGGCATGACTAGACAGAATCTACCATTATTTTTTTTTAATTTTATTTAACACAGTAACCTATAAATTTGGGCATTACATATTGTACTATGTCTCTATCCTCATGGTCTATTTTTGATCGAGTGCAGCAGTGTTTCAAAGAAAATTACATCCAAGAGGCTTAGAAAAGAAGCTCAAATTTGTTCTGAAGAAGTCCCAGGGACCATCAATGACAATGAAGTTGAGATCTTTGATGGGCATGATGCCACTCCAAATAAAAAGATGACAAACTGTAATTCCCAACTAATGACTGGTGGATGTGAAGTAGTTGATAGTGTTGAGAAGAAAAGGTTTCTCAAATGTCAGTCTGAAAGTAGTAGATCTTTGGAACCAGATGGAGAGAGAACAAGCCTCCTCGTATTTCCCTCTGAAAGTTTGGAATCAGGGACAACTGATGGTGGTATTATCAGGACCTGTGATGGGAGGAATGCTACTTCAAATAAGAAAATGGTATCCCGCAAACAGCATGCTAGAAAAAGATTGCATGTTAAATCAGGTCAAGAACAATGTGGTATGGGGTCTTTTGGAATGTCCTTATTATCCGGAACTATTGATGGTACAGAACTAATAAATGATCCTTCAGTTCATCAGGATTCAACATCATTGATGGTGACGAGTGGTGAAGAGCCTGGCATTCTTCATGTGGACAATGCTTCTGGGGAGAAGACTCCTAAACTGCGAACAAGAAGGAAAGCATGTATAAGTTCGGATGAACGTTGCAATGGATTAGCGAAGCCCCTTCAAAGTATGGAATTGAGAAATACGGGTTGCAAGGGAGGTTGGAACCTGGTTTTCGATACAATCACTTCGAGTAAGGGAGATGGTTTTCTGAAGCAGTTCCGCAAAAGGAAAAGAAGACCTGAATTAGCCAAGGAATGCCAGGAAATTCAGATTGTTCATGGTCGGCGAGATGGCCCCAAAATTTCAAAATATAGAGCCGAAACTTCTTCAAAGCAACTTTTACAAACACCAGATGATGATGACATTAAAATTTCTGCTCTTCTCAATAATAAATTGAAGAACAGAAAGTCTCAAGTTGCGAGAAGTGCTTGTCAGTCTTGCTCCCCAACCATGGAATCGTGCGAGAAGCTCGATGGACTAGATGCAGTTGATTGCAGGGCCATTGACCCTTGTCAACCTGTGAGCACTGATCAATCTTGTGACTGTGAGACCGATGACATTACTCTTGCTTGCTTTTTGCGTAATAGTCATAAGAAAAATGATATGGATAAGATCATTGCCCCCCTTGAACATGGCAACACTGGGCAGGAAGGCAATCATGCTGCTGATGTTGATACTCTTGCTTGCTTCCTGCGGAGTACATCAAAGAAACGGCGCCTTAAGAAAAAGAAGTTGGAGCTGCCTGCGGATTAGGTAGAACAATCAAGTTGTCAAGCTAAGACTTCTTGAAATGGTAGTATCGGAGACTTTGTCTTGTAGCAGCATAAAACCAAGTGTATCCGTGGTAAAAGGCAACCCAAAAAAAGTTGATTTTGTAGGGAATCAAACTGTTCCTGAAGATCTGTGGAAGAGGTGGTCTACGCTAATTTCAAGCAGTGTTTTATGCTTGTGAAGAGCTCGGATATGACTGTGCTCTGGTATTTGAGAGGCTTGTCTATGCGTGAACATCATAATGTGTAGTACAGAGAATTATGCGGAGTTATGGTGTCGGAGTTCTCGTTGCTTGATGCCCATTTTTTGCACGAGTATATAGTATATGCTCATTGAGTAACTAGGAGTTTTGTAGCAGTTTAGTTACTTGGGATACTTTAACGCAGGCTGGTGTACGCATTATCTTATTCATGAGTCTTACCCTCAGTGCGATATTTGTGACGAGTTCTCTTCTTCAGTATACGGCATTGCCAAAAATTATCTCTCAGCGTCGTGGTATTACCATTATTAACAACATTAATTTGTCGAAGAAAATGGATTCGGAAGACTTTGCAACACTAATTGGTGTCTTCTAAAATATTTATTTTTTGGGATTTTGAGTTGCTCAAATGAAGCTACGTAGTTCTGTGTGACTGTGCCTGTTCTCTTTTGCCAATTAAGTTTATTTGATTTCAGAGGGAAAGGACATGTAAGGGATAAACCCCGAATTATTATACTCTCTAAATCCTCACCGTGTGCCCCAATTGTGCACACCCATTCCCTCTGGTGTAAATTTTGTTTACATCGAGCAACTCAACACCAGCGCACATTCTGTTGAACCAAGCAAATCAACAGCAGCCTCCCATATTTCAGTAACGTTTGGACCATAACATTCCACCCTAAACCAGCGAAAGACATTACTTTCTTTCCACTCTTGTACGCTCTTGGCAACAATGACTAACGAGCTTCTCAACATCAAAAGCCGCTGGAAAGTTATAGGTTTATTACCATCCATCTGTTCTAGATCAATTTCTCTCAGCAAAATCGATCATAAAGCTCACAAACTAGGTGATTCGGAAACATCATTTGACGTAGCATTTAAAATTAACTGTAGCCAAAACGAATCAAAGGGGCGCCTGAGAGCCTGAGCCGTTGAAGAACAACTAAAAACAAGCTAGCATTAATCAAACACAGTATAGTTCCAACCAAAGATCTTATTTAACGGAGGAAATACACAAAGATCCATATTACCACAACACAACACCATACTCTTCAGTCTTCATTCAACAACGCAAGCGAGAGATGCCTCAACTAAGACATTATATTCCATTGGCATTTGACATGGAACAGGACATAGACCGTGTAATGACTGGACTCAACAAATGATATTACTATCAATGTAGTAACACATAAAATTCATAACAGGAAAACGAAAAAGAAAAATTATCCAATAGCATTTTCAAATCAAAACACCTAAATAACATATCCAAACAAGATAGCACTGGCCTCAAAGCCATCTAAATATCCAACTTAATTGGAATTCAAAGCTCCAACATTCAAAATCAAATACGTTTCCAAACTACCACGAAATAAAGCAACTGTTCTTGTAAAAACAAAAAGAACCGGATTTTGGTAACTCCTCAATATTTATTTCTAGTAGCGGCCAACACCCCAAACCCTGACTACACCATCAGTATAACCACTAAACAATGTACTTCCATCTGCACTCCAGCTCAAGCTTGTGCAGTATATTACCTGCAAAACCCCAGTGCAAAAATTAAGATGACAACAAGAAACGTATCATAGGTCAATTTTCCGAGAAACTAAGCATTAATGACAAGATAAACATTACCATCATCATCAAGAAACATAACCAAGTTATAATTTGTAACATACTATAGCTAGTACAATGAAAACATGTTATAGAGCAACAGTTGTCAGCTTTTTCATCTATTCATCAATAAACACAAATTCCCATCATGAAAATTCATCACAAGCAAATCAATCACATTTTGTTTCCAGGAACCACCTCTCCCTCAAAGAGGAATAACAAAACCTGACAAATATGATAATTTGATAGTGAACATCATGTAAGCAAGAGGTGCAGTTTCATACTCAATGCAAACATTAGATATGCTTGTTTATGCCTGTTAGAGAATATGCTTGCTTAAATACATGAAAAATAATCAAATATTTGGGATTGCATATCCATTCACTGGTCCCAAAACAACAAGCAGCTACATTAAATCATCTAGCATGATAAAACGACTTGGAGACCAAAGTACATCAGTGAAATCCCCCAACAACATATTTTACTTGCACACGATACGTTCACTAAAAGGCCTCCTAACAGGGCCATACGATATACTAATTCCGAACAGTTGCATTACAAATAAATAAAATTACAATTTTGAGTATAATTACCCATGAATATTCACAACATATAAACACAGAATTGCTCTGCTGAATAACTACTGTAAGAATTTACATCTCGTGAGAACAACACAACCAAAATATAAAGATTCACATAACCAGCTGATAAAGCAAACTCCTGAAAAATACAACACGTTGGGAAAGTAATGAAGAAATGAAAAATACCTTCTTGTTGGAGGTAGCGGTGTTATCTTCAGATTTCTCTGCTTCCGTCTTGAGATCGACCTTTAAGTCCTCAACAATACTCTTGCTCTCCAGATCCCAGATCTTGATGCTCTGCTCAGTTGCAGCACAGAGCCAGTACCTGTTGGGGCTGAAGCAGAGAGCGTTGATCACTGCACCGGCATCAAGTGAGTACAGCTTTTTACCTTCCGCCAAATCCCACAGAAGAATAGTCATATCTTTTCCTCCACTAGCGCAGAGAGATCCATCAGGGGACACGGCAACAGTGTTCACGTACCCAGAGTGACCACTCAAGGTGTTCCTGAGCTTGCAATTGCTGAGGTTCCAGACCTTCACGGTCCGGTCCCACGAGGCCGATACAATAGTAGGCTGGAGGTTACTAGGGCTGAACCTCACACAGCTGACCCACTCAGAGTGAGCATCTCCGTCCTGAATGGTGTACTTGCACTCACCAAGTGTGTTCCATAGCTTGATAGTTTTGTCCCTGGATGCCGAAACGATCTGACGGTTATCGATCGAGAAAGCAACGGACAGGACATCTTTGGTGTGGCCAACGAATCGACGGGCGGAGGTTCCAGCAGCAAGGTCCCAGAGGCGGAGCTCGCCGTCCCAGGAACCGGACAGCGCGAATTGGCCGTCGGACGATAAAACAACATCCTGAACGAAGTGTGAGTGCCCTGTGAGGCGACGTTTGGGAACACCATAGGTCTTCTCTTCCTTGGTGAGGTTCCATAGAATGATGGACTTGTCACGGGAGGCGGTGACAATCATATCAGAGTTGTCAATAGGAGTGGCAATCGCCGTCACCATGTCGGTGTGGGCACGCATGGTGCCGCGGAGATAGAGAGCCTCTTGCAGTGACATGGCGGAAGAGCAGAGAAGTACTCTAAGGAGAAAAGGAGGCTAGGGTTTTGTGTGACCGGCAGATTAGAGAGCACAACGAAAGTGAAGAGAGATTTATATATACAACACAGATAGCTGTTCGCTAGGGTTTTTCTTGGTTGTGGACTGGACTCTTATGACTATTGAAAGCTCACAAGATGGGCCTTTGGGCTCAGATCTTGGGGCCTTAAAACAGGTCCATTAACTTTCTGAGCATCCCCGTTATTTGATTGGAATCAGGAGTTCAGTTAGGGCCTCAACATAAGCCCAACATGGAGCCCCATTAAAGCCCCTTAAATTTCATGAAGTGGCTTCACGTTCGTTGAACGGAGAAAACTCGCACTGGGAGAGACAGACCTCTGCTGCTTGCAGCACTTACAACAATGGCGACAGGCAACAATGGAGACATTCTAATGCTAGAGGCTGCATGGGATTCTTCTAGGCCATGGTCGAGCTCCACCATTGCCGAAGTCATCGATGCGTTGCCGTACATCGACGACGACTATGGGAACCCATCCGTTAAGGCCGAGGTCGACCGTTTGGTTGGGGAGGAGATGCGCAGGAGCTCCAAGAAGCCCGCAGACTTCCTTAGGGACCTGCCTCCCCTCCCCAAGTTGAACTTCGAGGTACGTGTTATTTTGGGATTGTGACTTCTAGGGTTGTTTCTTTAGGGAGCTTCTATTCAGTTGCTATGATTTTGTTTATCCAAGTTTGGCGTTTGTTTTAGAGTTAAAACTTGAAAGTTTTCCAGGGTTTTCAGTGGTGTCTGGATCCTTGAAAATCTTTGGGAGAGCTAAATGTTGATTTTTTTTTTGTTATTTTCACATTTGTGTCTTTTTTTGTGCATTCTTAGATACTGTCTTGCTTTCATCACTGAAAAAATGAAGGGTATAACTTGATTTTATTTTGTTTACGTGCAATTCCTATCAGCTTGTTTGGCTTCCGAGTAAGCTATGCTAGAGATAGTAGAATTTAGTCGTGGGTTGAGCTAAATCTGTAGTCTTTTGTGATTTGTATGTAGTTGGTTACTGAGATAAGGTAGGTGAAGGACATGGACAAATTGGGTTTTTTGCCTGTATGTAAGCCCTTTGCATTAATTGGAAATTTGGATTTACCTGTGCTTAGTTTTGATTCCGAAATAACTATGAATCTTTTGTTTCTTGGGTTCAAGAAAAAGAAAGATCAATGCTTTGAGTCATTACCTCGCGGTAAGATTGGTGTGTTTTGTACTTTTGTTAATCGATGTGAAGGATTGATCTTTAATTCTTTATTACATCCTTGATGCGAAATGTAGCAGCTTATAGTTTCTAGAAATTTTCATGCTAAGTTTGTCTCACAGAGTGGCAGAGTTTTTAAGCTGGCAAAACAGGATGTGCTTGTTAGGCTAAGTTACATGGAGATGTTCTAACTGGACCACATATAGTAGATGATGCAAGTTACAATATAATTGTTTGCATCTACTATCTATGCCTTTTTCGAAGACTAAACAGTGCAATGTCGTTTCATATAATACCCATGATATTATAAAATCTCGATGTTGAAACCCTTGTGTTTCTCCTCTGTCATTCTTTTCTATAGGAACGGGCATGTTCGTAGACCATCGATATGATGCTTTATTGGCTCTTAGTCATGTAAGCAAATGTTGCTTTTAGAACATGTTATCCTGTATCTGATTGTTGAAATTTGTATATCAGGATCACCCGATGCTTGCTAGAGAGTATGACCGAGTAAGAGCTGGGAGGCCTCCAGTTATTATTGATAACTCACAAGCTAAACCAGAAATTCCACCAGGGAATAAAATGAATGACGAAAGTGCATGGAAGCAAGCACTTCAGAAAGCTCAATACTTGTCACAGCATCAAATGATCAGGTGAATATATCTGTACCACGGTTATCGGCTCCCTTTGTGACCTTTCTTTGGTGGGGAAGGGGCCTCTATGAGATCGTTGCTGGTACAAATTGCAGTGCCATGTGTTCTAGTAGTTGCTTAGGGAGAAAATATATTAAGGGTAAAAAAACTTGCTGACATAAGCTGTTTGTCCAACACCCTTTGATGACTCTTGATAGTTTGCAATGGCTTTTGATTTGTGTTTCCTATCTATAGTTGATGAACAAGGCTTATCTTGTTGTAAACTGTTCTTTATAATGTAGCTGGATACAATGAAGAATTGTGCCCTTTTTCAGGGTGGAAAACCTGGAGCTAATGTCAAAATGTGGCCCTGAAGTGTGGATACAGCACAATAAACGATTGGAAGCATTCTTATCCAGGTCTGATAATAGATTTCCATTGGAAGTGTCATTTCCATTTTTCTGTTCCTATTGGGTGTGACATCAATTCTTTTTTTATGTGTCACATTTGATGCAGTATGTAATTGTTCCATCACTATTTAATGCCTTCATACTCATGAATATCTCATATTAGCTTGAAACTTTGGCACAAATTATTGGTCATGGAGTGCACTGAGGACATCCCTTAAGAGCGGGGGATTTCGTGACATTTTTATTGGACATCCCCTAAGAGTGCACTTGTTATATTCTGCATAGCATCAAATAAGTTCTTTTTTGCTATACAAGATGTTCTAGTCCCTTGATCACCATGCATTGGTGACAGCTGACAAATAGAGATTTCAAAGTAGAAATCAGTTAATGTCATGTCAAGTGTTGAAAGTTTTAGTTTTTGTACACCAGTCCATTGACAGTATGGAAAATTTGAAATGTCAACAAAATTAATAATCATTATCATAATCATCATCATCTCGACTCATGGCCATAGTTTTGGCAAAATTTTATGCTAGCTGCTGACAAGATTAATTATTAATATATGAGCTAAATTGGTGTAGTACCTTGCGTTTGCTTTAAAATGCATGCTAATGTTATATTTGTTTCTGAGAATGCAGTGTTCTATGCCTACATAGGCAATGTTTAAGTTCTTTCTTTAAAACTGTTATGTACTTATGTGTGTGCTTTGGCTGCATCTCTTGAAAGTCATATTAGGTTTTCATTTAACATTTAACTCATTAGTTTACCCTTTGACGTTCTTTTTATTTTTCGTTTTTTCCAAAACTTTTCAGAATGCAAAAATTAGCTCAGGAGCAAAATGAGAAGATTGAAGCTGTCAACCGTGAAAGAAAATACCATCAGGTGGTTTAAAATTTCTGGACACAACTTGTCTTGTAATAAAATATTGTCGTTCATGTTGGTGAGGTAAATGTAGTGCCTTCTTTGAATAACCAGCAACAAACCGCGTATGAGCTCAACGCTTTGTCAGCACAATGGAAGGAGCTCTGTCTGAAAAATATTGATATCCAAGCGGGATGTACTGAACTTGAAAATCGTGTTGAGAAACTTAAGACAGAAGCTGCAGAGAGGTGATCCTTTTTTTTTTAAATCCAGTATATTATCTTACTAACATATGTTCTTTCTGTAAGCTTAATGAATTATATTTCACCTGTATAGAGGTTGGAACTTGGATTCTAATCTAGAGAATGGCACTCAATTACACGCATGACAATGAGGTATGTTCCTTTCAGTGCCGAGATATTTAGATTTCTTTTTTCTTTAAGTATTGATAAGGCTCCAAGGAGGCGCCCTAGAGGTTACAAGGAAGGAAGACAGATAGCCTGAAGATTGCTATTAGCACACCAAAGCTTTAACTAAAGTAGAAAATATTATAAGAACTAAAAAAGATTCGTTTTTGCCGAAGGTTTACCTTCTCCTTTCCTCCCATAAACACCAAAGTATGGCATAGGAGCCAGCTGTAGATTCTTATTCTATGGCTAGATTCAAATGGTTGTAGAATATAAGAAAACGAATTATGTAAATGCTATTGTCACAACAATGGAGTTATCATAAATGTCATTTTAAATAGGTTTCAGAAATCTTTTCCTTGAATTAAATTGTGGAGTTAGTGGCACTGGCCTTTTTTTCCTCATGCATCGATGCCCTGGACAGTGCATGAATTGCATCAATGCTGATTGTGAATTTTCAAGGGTGAAAGACTAATTATAATTGAACTTGAAATACTCTGGGAGGAAAGAATAGGTTAACTCAGTTTTAGGTAGCAGTTTTCTGCTTATGGGACATTCTGTTTGGCTTGTGATGTTTGCTCTCTATTTTCTTTTACTCAAAATAATATGTGAACTGAATTGGAACACAGTGAATGGCTTCTATGTTCGGCTTACGAAATGACTTCAACAAAATGTTCGCAGTTTTCATTTGATTTTGCTTGAAATGCTTCTGGAAATTATAGTGCTAACTAAGTGACATGATTATTGATTATCTTAAGATTCGGAAAAGTTGGAAGAGAGGCGATTAAAATACTTCTTATTTACTGCGAAATTTTGTTTAGGATGGAAGATGCATCAATACAGGCATTGTTGCATTTCTGATGAGGTCAACTATACTCTCTGTGACGAGGTTTTCCCATGTAATTGATTTGCACCTGTTGGTGTTTTTTACTCTTTATGTACTTCTAATGACTGCAAAATTCTAGCAGTGTACTATATTTTTGCCTCCTTTTCTTTTCTGTTTTCTTTCAACACTAAAGAGTTCACTCCCTTCAGGGCCGTGAACCCCTCCCGATCCAATGCCCTCCCATTTCACCTGAACCCATTTTCCAAGCAAAGTCTTGGTGATGACTGATCATGCCTGTGAAGCTGAGTTGCCTCGAAGGGCGAACACAAGAAACCAAACTAAGTGTTCCCAAACCCATTAGAGGGAAGGGTTGTCTCGCTATCAAGAAACCAATCAACGAATACAAAATGATGAAACATGGGAGAATAGGGCTGAAATTGCTACAAGGCACGGCCCGTTGGGGCTAATTTGGTGTTTGACCGGCCTGTTGAATTTTACAGCTGACTAAGAAGATCAACTGCCCGAAATTTTAATCGTCTGATTGATCAGCGGAGCATTTTCTCGAGACCAAGTGAGAAAAAAAAAAACTTACAAGGACGTCAGTGATAAAGTGAAAAATGGCTTTTATTGACCATCAACGGAATCTAATTATCATAAAATTAACGGAAAGTAGAAACTCTTCTTTTTGAGAAAAAAGAGAGAAAAAAACATAAATGCATGTATATGTATGTATATACACACATACATGTCGTAACAATCTATTACAACCGACGAACTTGACATAATCCAACAATACGTCAACCAACGTCCATCATGTGTATGCAGATCCAACGGAGATACCGAACCCAGTTGTCTGATCAAACAGTATTGAAATGACATCAATGTTTCTTCGAAAATGTTAAATGCCCCAAGTTATTTCAACCCAACAAATCCCAAGTTGATGTGGCGCTGAGGTGGAGGGTCCAATCATTGCACCAACATGGATTTACCTAGGTAAACGAGTCTACCTCAATTGTTTTTCCGCTTTTATCAAGTACGGCTCCCGCTTCTTCCCTTTTAGCAATGTTTTTGATTTTTATGCTTTCTCCAACACAGTTTCTCTCTCATACTCTGTAAGCTAGAGACATCTGGTCTCTTTCCATAGCTAAATGAGAAGACGCAGATATAGAACATGGTTTGCAGCTCGAGGGTCACAGTTGCAGAGTGGCTGGGTTTCATCGATGCGGTATGTGTTCAATGTTTATGGTCATTGCATTGGTTTCCATGGGTAGGATATGTTTTGCATTCGTGAGATTTTTGAGGTGCTTCACACGAAGCTAAACTTGTCCAATGACTTTTATTGATTGCATTGTTTCTTTGCCTAGGATTTTTGAGGGCATTCAACCATCTAAGCTTGGCTGGTGACTTTGATAGCATTGCATTTTTTATTGAGGTAGGTATGTTGATTGATATCACACACATTTGTTTTTCATGGTAAGGCTATGCTTTGGTGTGTGATTTCTCAACCAATTGGAGAATGTCTCCTTTTTTTGGTCCTTTGCATTGTTTATTTTTAAAGGTTATCCTTGCATTGTTTGGTTTTGGGAGTTTTGAGCTCCTACAGTGAGTTTTGAGATTGGCCACCAATTTTTAGTGCATTGCATTGTTTAATTAGGGAGGTTTGTTAACTGATTTGATACACATTTGTGCTTCACACCTTTTTTGGTCCATTGCATTCCTTCTTTAGTTCATTGTGCTGTTTTGTATGGGTATGCTATGCTTTGGTGTCTGATTCCATAACCAATTGTATGTTATTGCATTGCTTCTTTGGTTTATTACGTTGTTTGTCATGGATGCACTTTCTGGTTCATATTTGATATAAATCTCATTGTTTGTTTGACCAATTAATTGCAGGGGCAAGAAATTTGATTTGCTAAAGAAATGGAAACACATGATTGAACATGTTCATAAACGATGATATCTCTATTTCATATGAGAGTGTTCAAGGTGTGCAAGACTCAATTTTCTATGAATCTAAATTTCCGTTGATTGGGATGTTTTTTGTAGATGAAAATCAAATGTTTCAGTATTACAAGCGATATGGCCAATGACGGAGATTTCCTGTGAACAAAATGACTGTAAATAAAAACAAAGATAGGTTGGTGAAATATTTGACATTCAGCTGCAGTTTATTTATGTATTTTCTTGTTGAAAGATAAATTACATTGTTGTGACATAAACTATTTAGATACTGATTACGCTATGTGGTGTATTAAATTGTTGTCTAGTGAATGGTTTGTTGTATGATTGCACACTTATTTGAATTTCATGCATTGCATTGTTGACTAGTTAAGGGTTTAGGGTCTGCTTGCACACTGATTTGAGATTAGTTCCCATTGTTGATAAATTGCGTTGTTTCTTTCAGTAGGGATTTTTGAGGGACAAAGTTGTTACAGTTGAGTTTGTACAGTGTATTGGGCCATTGCATTGTTTTTCAAAGTTGGAAATTATGGCCTCAACCACAACCAGTTTTGCTATGCCTCCATTATGTGATGAGGTGATGGAACAGACAAAAAAAATTGTTTTTCCAAAAAACAAAGCAATGGACCAAAATAACAATTAATGGAGTCTTACCCCAACTGGGTAGCCAAATTGTCAAGCAAATAAACAAAGCAATTGAATAGATCATAAATGACCTGAGTTGGGTATGAGCCTTTCAGAGAACAATTTGATCCATTGCATTGCTTCATTGATTAGGAATTTTTGTGGAAAGTAACACCCAGATGTGAAGGAATAAGTTTGTGCATGGCATTGTTTACTAGTTAATGATTTAAGGTATGATTGCACACTCATTTGAGAATAGGTCCCATTGTTGTTTATTTGAGTAGGGATTTTTGAGGGAAGTCATATCCAACTGAGTTTGTCTAGTCCATTGGTTCATTGCAATATTTTTTAAGTTGAAAATTATGTCAGACTGTCAAGCAAATAAAGAAAGCAATTTAATAGATCATAATTGACTTGAGTTGGGTATGAGCCTTTCAGAGAAATCATACAATAAATAGAAAATAAATGCAACCTAGCAAAATATCATTGCATTAATACTTCAACCATAGTATCAAAAACAACATTTACACTTTGTTTGCTTCCTAACCCAACTTCTTGGCACTATCACCCTCATACATGGCATTTGTCATTGAGAAGCAAATAAACAACATGCGCCCTAAACCAACGAATATCTTCCTCTTTCAAAGTCTTCGAGATTGGTTTGTTGGTGAATATGCACTCCATGATGAGCATGACAATGATGCCACAATCCACACTGTTTAAAAAAAAAAAGCATGGATATGTTTAAAATAATTTATAAGTTGCACTAAAAATTGGTGGACAAGCTCAGATCAATATGGATTCCTTAAAATAACCCTACTCAAACAAATAATGCACGGCACAAAAGACAACAAAAGTCACTACACAAGCTCACAAATCTCTAAACAAATGTTCAATGCAATTGATGAATTCTTGAACTTACTTGAAGACAAGAAAACAAAGGGTTTGAGAATAACTCTCAGTTTTGTATATAATTTTTCTCCCCTAATACTTCATACTAGTCTGGTTCTTATACCCCAGACGTTTACATATCAACCATACTTGTTAAGGAAACTAGAATCAGGAAACTTTAATTCAAGCCTAATTATTAGGCTACATTATTGGTAGTAATATTATGCTTATTAAATAAATAGTTGACTCCAATATCTTCCTTCAATTAAGAAGATCTGCACATCTCTGCTTCTCTGATTGAACTTATAGTATCTTCCACTGCTTCCTCTGCTGATGTGGCCGATGCTCCAGCTGGCTTGTCCACGATCAAGTTAGCTTGCATGGCTGTTACATGTCCCTGCTTCTTTTTGAGTTTCAGTCTTCGGCCCCTATTGTATGCATTCTTCAATAATCTCCCCTGATCCTCATCAGCAATGCATAACATTGAAAACAATTCAATGTACTAAACAAGCAATGCAATGGACCAAAATTGGGGCTAGCTAAGCACAAATGTATGTGGAATCAGTAAACTAACCTCCTCAAATTTACAATGCAAATGGTAATACAGGGAACAATGCAATCAAAAATTGTGTGTGAATTGAGTCATCAAATCTCCATAAACATTGGTGCATAGGCTCACATCAGTGTGGATTTCTGAAAATGACTCTACCCAAATAAATAATGCATGGCACAAAAGACAACAAAAATCACTGCACAAGCACAAGCTAACAAATCACTGAACAATGCAATGCACTTTCTGCCTATGGAATCAAAACATGACACTAATATCAGTGGAATCAAAGAACTAATCTCCTAAAAAAACAATGCAAATGACAATAAAGGGGACAATGCAATTAACCATAATTTGTTGGACAAGCTGATATGACCATAAACATTAACAAAACAATGCAACACTTTTTGGACAAATTCAAATGGGTTTGTGTTCCCTAAAAAATCCCCTGTCGAAATAGCAAAGCAATGTAATGAACACAAAACAGATGTGCATGTGTTCCATAAATTAACCCTACCCAAATAAACCATGCGAGGCACATAAATCTGTCATCAAACCAAACAAAAAAAATACACCTGCTTCTGAATAAAACAAAGCAATGGACTAAAACAAGGGTTGTGTGGGATTCGATGGTTAAAATAAGTAAACAAGCCAATAAAATTTTAACTTAATGACTGAGTATAACATATGACCTTCAAATTTTTGTCTTCCTTACACCTTTTTTGAGCTCAAACCGCACTTGCGTGCAAGAAAAACCGGTCATTAATCCCCATCAATGTTATCAAAGATGCATCACGACCAAAATATTGATGTAATCACTGAACATAACACATTACCTTGAAATATTTCTTTTTCTTACAATGATTTTTAGCTGCAGCGCCACCTTCATACAAAGCAAACCAATATGATCATCTCCATTAACATAATCGACAAAGAAAACGGGAGCAAAAGTTTCGTACAAAGCAATGGAAGAAATCAAATAAGGTTTTGGGGTTACGTTTCCAATGCAAGAGAGTGGTTGTGGACATTAAAT
Organism: Tripterygium wilfordii; assembly: GCF_013401445.1. Lineage (NCBI taxonomy): Eukaryota > Viridiplantae > Streptophyta > Magnoliopsida > Celastrales > Celastraceae > Tripterygium > Tripterygium wilfordii. The sequence goes on along the minus strand of NC_052246.1, from coordinate 290,088 downwards.
GCTCTCCCCGATTATTGAGCTCAATTTCAAATTGAATATTTCAAAATTGCATTGTTGGCATGCTGACTGGACTTGCCACATCGACTTGGGCAATGTTGGGACCAAAATAGTGGGTCATTTAGCAGCTTCGATGTTTCTTACACAGCTCATGCCAACAGTTGTTTCTCGCCTAGTTTAGTATATGCCTCTTTGCCGTGTCCTAAACATGTACCAAGAGTCAGAAATTAACTTACAAAACAAAAGTTGAATCAACAAAGAAGTCATTTAGCTTCAACACTTCCAATTACACAGTCTGAAAACCATACACTCATCACCACGAGAAATGAGAATGCATGGGGGCCCAACATATTCAATTACACTCAAAAGTAAAAGTGTGGAACAATTTTAGGGTTTGAGCAGTCTTCACCAGACCAAGCAACTCATTAAGCAAATCTACATTATTCGTTTTATTAACATATTACAAAACGTTTGACTTAAATGGAACTACGGAATACAAATTACCCAAGCTATATATGCATATACGTGTGTACCAGAACGGTGAAAATACAAAACCAAATCAGTAATAACAAACAAAACATACTACAGTTGACAATCACCCTAATATGATGCTGAGATGCAATGAGAAACCTTAATACCATGCATGAGATGTATGAATCACATAGATCTGGGACTAAAGGAGCTATATTGGTGCAGTATTTCCTCATATAGAACTCATTTCCTCTCAAAAGCCATTAAGACTTTGCAAAATAATCTCACACTGTTCCCATGAATAGTACCAAACCCCTCAGACCTCTGATCTAGAAACTTGATCTTCCCTATGACTTCAAGGAGAGTTGGATCCGCAAACCAAAATGGCTAAAAATCATAACTCTACTATACTTAGAGTTCCTGCAACACCCACTCACAGAAACATAAGGAAAAAGAAAATTAGTTTGGCAGATTCAGTTGCAGACAAGTCATAGAGAAGAAGATAGAGATGTAGAGCTCCCTTCAATCCAAACAAGGATCAAACTATAGTTGATCCAGGCTCCTGAGCTATGCATCCCACAAACATATCCAAGACAATATGGACAGGATAGGATTGTGGTATCCATAGCATAGCAGCTCAATCCAACTCAGCAAGACCCACTATTGGACTTGAAGGAGCTCCACTTCTTTAACGCGAACCATCATCTTGTTACAACATACACTAGATCTAACAACCTCACAACCACAAACAGGAAGCAATGAAAGCAACTAGCCAAGAACCTTCATTTTCACTATGAAAACCCTAATCCCATAATCTGTAGAAAGTAGGAGAGGATCCAGATGTGAGGCTGCTCAACATTGACTATACCTAGCTTGAACTACCAATCTACCCTAATACAAAAAATTAACTTATTTATTGAATCTATGCAAACCCCACCACTTGTTTCTTCCACTAACGAAGAGATGAGGTTGATGGGGATTCCAAGGACCAAGACAATATTATTTATACTGGTGTGGGTGGGAGCAAGAGTTGTTAGTTTGCTCGTCATGGGAAATTGTTGGGAACCGGTTGTTTTTAGATTTCCTAGTACCTCTGTGAATTGTCTTCTTTGTAATCACATGCATTACCTCTCTAATTTAAACTCACGTGACCGACACGTGTACGGTGAAAGAAGGCTCGGGAAAAAAAAAGTTAGAGGTAAATGAATGGTTGTTGTTTCATAAAGACTTTTTTTGATTAGACAAAAGCGACGTTGATGTGACTACACGAACAAGAGAAATAATGAGGCATACTGCACTGATGGTGCACGTTATCATGACCATTAGCTGTTCGCTCAATGTGCGCCAGTCCTAATTTAAGCTTCGATTCTCTACACTTGTTTTTATTGTATTGTCTCAAGTTAACCAATAAAACTTTGATTAGATCTGACGAGGAGGGTCAGCCTATTTTGTGTAGTCTGATGAGATTAGAAGCAGAGAAACGTGCCACGAAATCTAGCGTTAGATCTCGATAGACATGGTGGGTGTTTGGTAGTGCGTTTGTACTGCGTTCAGCTGCAACACACCTCACAGCACCACAGCTTTTTACCTCACAGCACCTCACCACACCTCACAGCACTCCCAAACGCTTACAATGTATATTGAATTGTCATACGTAATCAAATTAGGTCAATTATTTTATTTTAGATTAATGTACAATATAAACATTAAGTGATTTTATATTAATATTATTAGTTATCTAATATAACCGTAATTTAGATACGCCAAAAGCACCTCACAGCACCACACCGCACCACACCACAGTTTTAAAAGTGATGCGCCAAACAGCTTTTTGCGTTCCAACTCACCTCACAGCACCACAGTTTTATAACTCACAGCACCACCCCACACCTCACAACATTCCCAAACAAGCCCATGATTGACTGCAGATTTCTGCAGGGACAGCTCTTTGTTGCTATGCTTTTGGCCGCTTTATCTGCCACGTAGCGCGTAGGAGATGCCCGAATATGAAGAGTTTTGGACCAGGCTTATGATTGGGCTTGTCTGATTGTTGGCCTTGTTGCATATGGTCAGGGGCCTCTGGGCTTTGACAGTTCCCTTGATGTATTGAATAAATGGGCTCCCAAAAAAAGGAATAAATGGGCCTTATTATGGGCCGATGAAGGAATAACCCGGTTTCGCTCGGAAAGCCGGCACGAGCAACAGCCTCTATACGCGTTTTTATTTCCTCCAAGATACTGAACCAAATCGCTTTTGCTTCTCTCCTGCGAAAACCCTAGTGTCAGCACAGAATTCGCGGTTGCCGTAGCGATGGGTATGACACCGGTTACTTAGATAATCTCCCTCCGTTTTTCTTACTGTAATTTGTTTTTCCAATTTTTGCTATGTATTTTGGTTTATGATTTTACATTCTCGAATGGCTTGCTGTTAGTTCTTTCAGTTCATCTAAATTCCTTGGGAAAGGTGGAATATTATCTTTTCTTCGTTTTTTTTTTTTTATTGTTATTTGATTGTAAATATTTTATATCGGGTCATTATTTGGAGTTTGATTATTGGGAAAATTGAGGTGAGTTCTAGAATATTTGTGTTGTTCATTGTCATTGATGTTGCTTTGGATTTTAAAATCATACTTTGAAATCGTCTCGTCATGTTTGCCATAGGCAAAGTTTAACGACAGTGTTTGCTTTATGCGATTTGATTATGGTCCATAGGCATCTAATTTAGCCATGAATCGGTGCTCCTACTGCTGTGAAATTTGTCTGTGATAACCTTTGGGACTAACTTACTAGATTTTTTTTTGACATTTTAGATATTGAGGAGGAGATTCGCTCATTACAGCTTGACTCAACAGGTAGTATAAGGAGGAATTGTATAGTTTTTTTATTAAAAAAATTGTATATTTTGTCCCCTCATGATGTAGGGGATCATATAGGTTTCTTCATATGTTATGCATATCTTATTTTGCATTATTCCTTTAAATCTTAGCAGAAGATAGTGATGGTGTGGTTAATCCAGAAAATGCAAAGCCTGAAGAAGTTGAGATGTTAGATAACACGGTGGGAGGTTAGTAAATTAATAATTCAAGTCTGGAGGTTGTTTTCATATTTTCGGAATGTAACCTATTTGGAGAGGCCACGGTGGTTTTTTTTAAAGATTATTAATTCTGTGGATACTTTTAATGCATTTCGGAATTTAATCATTTTTTAATTACCTCTTATTTTATTATAAATGAGAAGCTTATGATTGCATTGATGACATGCTGCTTTTTTTTTGTTTATGTCAACATCATTTTGCCCCTTCTTTGGTGGTGCATTCTGTTGTTCTGTATGTAACAATGTTTGCTAAGAATGTTCTTCTTCTGTCTGTGTGCCTATTACGTATATGTACTCTGTATTTGGGGAGACATTTTGTAATAATTTTGCCCACTGCTCTTCTGGATTATAATTTGATGATGAAAGAAGAATTTTGCTGTACCCTCAATTATTCCTTAAGGGGACTACTGTAAACAGTAAAGCCAGTCGGTCTTGGAATAATACTTGGCAGCTTTGTTTTTCCTCAATTTTGGGAGGGTTTTTTTTGTCTTGTTTTTGTTCTTGTGGGTGTGTATCCATTTGAAATGTTTGTTCTGCATTTTGTGTCTGCCTTAATTGCTTTTCCCTCTGGTGTTCCAAAGTGAGATACAGGTATTCTTCGCCTAAATGAAGGTAGATGGATAAGACAAACACAAACTTTGTAATAGTGTTATGTAACTGTTAATTGCTAATTGATAGTTGTACAAATTTATTATAAACTCTTTATCTGAAATTTTGTTTTTCAAGTAGGCTTAGAATCCCAGGCTGATGCTGGTGTGAACTCCCAGGCGGCCCTTACTGATGCTGAAGGTTCTCTGGAAGTACTCAATTAGTTCTATAGCATTGATATATGTTTGCATTATATTCTTTATGCTTATGTTTTTTCTTGCAATTTGTAGTGAATGAGCAGGTTGTATTACCCCCAGAGGCCATTGAAGAACGAGATGAGATGGAAGAAAATGCTAGGAAGCGACATTTGAATGTGGTTTTCATTGGTCACGTTGGTAGGTTATGTACTGCTTGTACTAACTAAGTTTAACGTGTAGTCCATGATTAGTTGAGTTTTACTTTTTTCATCGGTGTAATTAGGGTCCATTCAGTGGCATCGACTTTCAATGTTATCTTCATTTAAAGTTGGTACTGGGGCTGGTGTTGAACTGTTGTTGCCACTTTTCACTATTGTGATGCATGGTACAGTTGCTTTTTATCAACTCCTGTTGGTGTTGGTTGGTGTGATTGGCCTTGTAGCGCTGATTGTGGCTTCATTTTGGTTTTTCCCTTTTGCCAATGTCTTTATGTTGTCTTACTGGTTTGATCGTTCAACCAATCATCTCTGGTGATTTTCCTTTGTTTCCATCTTGTGATTTACCCCTGATGGCTCTTTAAGCATGTGTTCCATCTTCATTTTTGTTAAAACAGTGTTATTTCCTGAGGGATTCCTTCTATTTTATTTTTACGTTCGCGAAATGGTTACTTTGTGGATATATAGCAGTCCAAGACGTGCTGACTACCTTCTTCTAAATGTTAAGAACCTTTTATACATCATGTCTATGCATTTGTGTGTGTAAGTCTAAAGGTTTTTTCCCTCTCTTACAGTGGAACAAGTTTTACTTTTGGTGATGATTCCTTGAGCTTCAATGACGCTCCCAAGGAGGTCTTGGCAAGTTAGAGTCTTTGCATCTTGTTGTGTTACAACTTTTGATGTGTTACTTGCTGGATTGATGTAATCTAAATAGAGCTGTGTAACAATCCATTGTTGCATCTTGAGCGCCTTGCGCGAGTAGGCTTTTTGGTCGTATCTTGCAGGGGCTCATCCCGCGGAAAGATGTGAATCTAAAGATTGAAATGCCCTACTAATAGGGGCTAGAGGAATCAAGGGATGGCGAATCAAGAGTCGCATCCGTTTGATCAATTATCTTCTGTTAATGTATCGTAAGAACACTTAAATAATTTCTATCTACTACAGATGCTGGTAAATCCACGGCTGGAGGCCAGATTCTATTTCTTAGCGGCCATGTCGATGAACGTACGATTCAAAAGTATGAGAAGGAAGCGAAGGACAAAAGTAGAGAAAGCTGGTATGAGCTCGTATAGTTTTTTCAATTGGTCAGTTCAATTCTTCTTATACTTAAATTGCTCTACCATCTGTCTAGAGGTGATCAAACGACTCGTGGCACAACCTGCCCAGCAAAAGTCTCGGGCTGCTGGGCCTGGCAATAAAGTGGCTCAATGTGATCTTTGGCCGGGCTTAGATGAATGATGAGGGTTCTTAGATCAAAATAATAAAAGTTTAATTATAAGACTGTTTAGTGTTCTTTTTATAGCGGAGAGATTCATGATAATGATTGTTGGTTTCTATGATGGTTTGTTATTTTTTTTTTTTGAATTTAAGTTTTTTTTGGGGCAGATATTCAACATTTGAATTGGCTTGTGATTGATTGCAATTTGTTATCTCGTGCTAGGTATATGGCTTATATTATGGACACAAATGAAGAGGAGAGGGTTAAGGTATTGTTTTATGCGCTTATAGTGGTTGTTTCTAATGGGTCTATCTATTGATATTTCACGCGAGTACTTTTATTCTTCATAAGTGTCATGAGTACCTGATACGATGCCTTAATTTAGTCTGTTCATACTGCTGATTCTAGGGTATAACAGTTGAAGTTGGGAGAGCACATTTTGAAACGGAAACAACTAGATTCACAATTTTAGATGCACCTGTAAGCAACTACCTCTCTTTGATATTATTTCCAATTTCTTTATAGTAGTTTTATTGTGTAAATTTTTATGTGCTAGAAACGAAATTGCTTAAGCTTGACTGTAACCTCTATAGTTTAAACGTTGTAACTTTGATTGGATTTTAAGATGAAAATTTAGAATTGAACTAGTATGTGTTTTTTTGTTTGAGCTAATAATGTGCTTCTATCGTTTGTTACTTATTGTTTTCTCCCCCTTTTTGAAAGCTAAATTTTTTTATTAAGAAGTACCGAGCAGGTGTAAACGAGGAAAGGTAAGCAGCAATTCTTGGGGAAATCCCCTTGCAATGTTGTATAGAACATGATCTATGACAGGCAGGCGTTCTGTGCTATAGTAGCTTACTTGTTTGGTCACCTGTAAATAAAATTCTCGTATTTGGCTTTTGTTGTAGTATTTGTATGCTGCTTGTATATATACTTCTCGAAGTCACATTGTTTTTCCCGATGCTATGTAAATCAGTGGAGGGTAATGGTCGATGGAGACACTACTGTTAGGTGGAGAGTGGAGTGCCTACGCATTTTTTATCTTGATTTTATTGAGATTATCAACCTAAGAATGAAATGGTACTAGACTACACAATTTATAGTTTGATTTATTAAATCCGTTGGGCCCAGAAACTTCTAGGTTCCTATGGCAAATGCTTTTGGTCTGTTTAAGTCTTTGTTCATTGTGGTCCATGTTACTTCATTTCAAGTATCAACGTACTTTGCTGCTATTTGTTTTCAGGGTCACAAGAGTTATGTCCCTAACATGATTAGTGGTGCATCCCAAGCTGATATTGGTGTACTTGTAAGCTGGTGTTAAATGATTTGGTTCTTTTCTTCCATTATGCATTTATTTTGCATTTTGCTTTCTTAATGTAACAACTTCTCCGTGTCACCAATGCACAGGTGATTTCTGCTCGGAAAGGGGAATTCGAAACTGGATATGAGAGAGGTGGACAGACTCGTGAACATGTTCAGCTTGCTAAAACATTGGGTGTGTCTAAGCTTCTTGTTGTTGTAAACAAAATGGATGACCCAACTGTGAACTGGTCTAAAGAAAGGTGCTTTCTTTGATTTGTGTGATCATATTGGACACTTTTATGCTGCTGCTTTTTGTTTATTGTGTTATGTTTATGCTTGTTTTCTTTTCCCAGGTATGATGAGATTGAGTCGAAAATGATACCATTCCTTAGGTCTTCAGGCTATAACGTGAAGAAAGGTATTTCGGAAACTGGTACAAGATTATTTTCTGATTTTTTTAGAACCCAAGATGAGTTTGCAATATAACCTTTGAAATATAAGTTGTGGTGATGCGATTGCATGCATGTATTTTACAACTTCATCTATGTGGTAGTGATTGGGTAGTTTGGAAAGCAGCCGGAATTTTGTCCTAGTTTGCCATTTGTTGAGGCTGCCCTTGGAGGATCGCAGTTTGGTTATGCCAAATTGAATGTGGCAGATTTTTTTATTTTTTGTGTTATAGGATTTAACCTCTGCTCGCATATGTTGTGATGCAGGAGAGTTATTTATTTCTTACTTGTCATATTTCATACACAGAGAGAATCAATTATTGGGAATTTATCAAGAACAGAACATTTTATGAATATACGTCGATATGTTTCAGTGAATGAAAGTTTTTTTCAGGGATTTTGATCTTTCTGATTCATTAGGGCTTAGGGCTTCAGAGGCTTGAACAATCTATTTGATATCTAAGTACTATCAGGTCACAAATTACCATTATTTCCACTTGCAGATGTTCAGTTTCTACCAATATCTGCTCTGCTTAGTACAAATATGAGCACAAGAATAGATAAAAGTGTATGCACGTGGTGGAGTGGCCCCTGCCTTTTTGAAGCCCTTGATGCTATTGAAGTTCCTCTGCGGGATCCTAAAGGTCCATTTAGGTATGAAGTAACTGAATGTGGAAATTTTGACGTCTTCCTTTTTCTGAAGGTTTAACTATTGACGATCTTATTTTTTTGTAGGATGCCTATAATTGACAAATTCAAAGACATGGGAACTGTTGTTATGGGAAAAGTAGAATCTGGAAGCGTGCGTGAGGGTGATTCCTTGTTGGTCATGCCAAATAAGGTTTCTCTTTGAGCCAGTGTAGTATTTTTTTTTCTCTGTTTTTATTGTCATTGTGCTTGAAGAACTTAAATGCTGATCTACAGACTCATGTGAAAGTTCTTGCTGTATTCTGCGACGAAGACAAGGTTAGGCATGCAGGACCTGGTGAAAACTTACGTTTAAGATTATCTGGGGTAGATGAGGATGATATCTCTTCAGGGTTTGTGTTGTCCAGTGTTGGTGAGTTTCTCAATTGCATCCTTATTGTATATCCTTTGGAACAGCTGGCTTATTTGCTATTCCTTTCCTTTGTATTGTGAATTTTGTGGTGCTATGGGTACTTAAGTTGTTTTAGAATGTAACTTAGTGGTGGAGATGCCCTTGGAGATACAGCATTGGTTGTTTTGTCAATGTCAATGTCCACTTTAAAACGTGAATATGATTCATATGAATAAAGGTTTTAAAAACATCTTGGCTTTATCGTTGTCTTTCTTGTTTGGTGGTGAATCTCACATCATTTCTGAAACTCTTATTTTTGTTCGGGTTATGAACACAATTTTGTTCATGCAGCAAGGCCAATAGCTGCTGTTACGGAGTTTGTTGCTCAGTTGCAGATCCTTGAGTTACTGGACAATGTATGCTCATCAGCTTTGATTTTCTCTTCTGGACATCTCTTTTTTCATTTAGAATCTCTCTGTCTTTGACCATTGATACTCGTGTCTTAGAGTGTGTTGCTACTGTTTTAGGCAATTTTCACTGCTGGTTACAAGGCTATCTTGCACATCCATGCAATTGTGGAGGAGTGTGAAATTGTTGAGCTGCTACAACAAATTGACCCAAAGACGAAGAAAGCAATGAAAAAGAAACTTCTGTTTGTGAAGAATGGTGCTATTGTTGTTTGTCGTGTCCAGGTTTGCTTTCTTTCATTATCTTCTATGAATGTGTCGAATAAATTATTGTATGCGGTAAGCTTGTATGGTAAATGGAAAATTTTGACTGAAGTGACCTAATTAGCCTATCACATATCAGCTACGTGGCTATGCTGTGTGAATAACCAGTAAGCTTTTTAGCTTTCAAGAGTTGATATAATTTTGATAATCCTAACCTGACCTCTTTATCAGGTGAACAGTTCGATATGCATAGAAAAATTTGCAGATTTTCCACAGCTTGGCAGGTTCACTCTCCGTACTGAAGGTGATATATGATTTTTTTTTCTTCCTTTCTTTGTGGGGTGTGTGTGATTTTGTTTCTATCCAGGGGTTAATCAAATTTCTCTCTTATAGGTAAAACAGTTGCTGTGGGGAAAGTCACCGATCTTTCACTTCCAAGTGCTTAAGCAATTTTGACATTGAGGTTGGGTTTCCCTCGTATTTTGAGTGAGTTGGCATCTTTTGTTTCCCTGTAAGATCTAGTGTTTACAGTTTACTGCAAAGTTCCATGGTCTTCTCTTTTTACATTGTCAGTTGGGTTTTCTGTTGAACAAGTAGACAGCAATTAGAGGCTCAAGTTATTCCATTGCGTTTATGATCATTGTTACTATGTTCTGCATGAGCTACAATGAAATCTTCACAGCGGAGTTGAGTCTTAGTTCTAGTGGACTAAAAATTATTTCTTTTCTTTTTTTTTCGAATGCCCCTTTTCTATGAAAATCTTTCAAAAACAGTGGATGACACCAATCAATTTAATCTGGCAGATAAATCGGAGTGAGGACACAAACCTAGTCAAGTGACTGCATGAGGAGCATTGATTACAGAGATTGGGTTTTATGGAGGATGTTTGTTACCGGAGCAAATGGTGTTTCTTTGGATGACACTGTTAACCGGCATTTATTTCATAATTCTCATATTGTATTGTTAATATATTAAAGGTGGAGTGATTTTGGGTTTTGTCTATCTGGTGCTGATATCATACTACATTGGGCGTCACTTGTTTCATGTTTGCATTATATATTATAATCTTATCGAACCCGATGGCTTTCCTTCGCATTTGGTTAATGCTTGGTGTTACTATCCAGTTTTAGTACTCCATTTACTTGGTGTATCGAAACTCGCATTGTATGTATTAAATCAAATGAGTTATGAGTGGCTAGTGCGGAGAATGCAAATTTGATGATCAGATCAGCGGCATGGATGGAATCATCAAAATTTATTGAGCGGAAAGGGCTTATTGGAATTCCAGTCACTTTCACTTCTCCCATTGCAACTAACAACTAATTTGTTTCTGCTTGCAATGGCTTACGCTATATTCAAGTATTCAATGTCTCAACTGCTTTGGCTTTGACTGTATGTGGCTGATGTTTCCCATCAACCGTGCGTAAATGTGCTTAACATTTATGGGACCAAAATATATAATATAGAAATTTGGTTCTGAAGCAAAAAATATCTTTAGATTGTTGTTTTTTTAAAAAAATATTTTTAAGCAAGAATTTTGTCAATTCTCAAAAGTTAAAGCCCATTTTAGACCCACTTCTTTTTTGTTTTACTTTCAATTCTCAAAAGTCAAAGTGTCAAACCCGTTCGAGCTTTTACGTCTATGACCCAAATACCCCTTATCTTTTGTCAAATTGACAGTTATTGTTGCCTGCTTTAATTCGCACTTCTCCTTTCACGCTGGCCTTTTTCTTTTTATCTTGTATGTAATTAGGGAACGCATGCCCTCGATGAAAACCTGATTTTCTCGGATTGTGTATGAAAAATAATTTCATGAGAAAACTCTCGATAGATATATAATTCAAAATTTGATTGTGAAATCATATTAATAAACAGAAGCTGCAATGTCAGAGAACGATCCGGCAAAGAAAGTCGCTGATAGATACCTGAAGCGTGAAGTCCTCGGGGAAGGTACTTATGGAGTTGTCTACAAAGCCATTGATACTCAGGTATCCATAATTTTTTTTCTGGTTAATTAATTCTCTGTAGAATCTTTTTTTTTTGTGAAGATATATGTATGTGTTATTTGATTTTAGAGACGGATAATGACATTGATAGTAGTTGAAGTAAATTGTGTTTGGTTGCCGCGAGAAATTTGGGAGGAAAGAAGAAAAGGTTGGGAGAAGACAAAATCTTTGGTGATTTCACTCCTCTATCTTGTTTAATTCAGTGTTATTGAAGTAGGCATCAGAATTGAACTAAGGAACAGTTGAGAGAAATAGTTCAAGGTAGCATATAACTAAGGAACAGTTAAGAGGAATAGTTCAAGGTAGCATATTGTATTTATGGTTCCAATCACCCATCAATCTGAGGAAGATGAAGAGTCCAAAATCGAGTAGAGGTAAAGTTTTGTTATTATTTTTTTTAATCTTAAGCAATGCCCTAATTTTTACTGCTGGAGACTTTTGCTACTTGTAAATGAGCCTGGTTGAATTTTTATATGTACCCTTACTTGTGTTTAGTAGTCGACTAAATTTTATACCCACCTTTTGTAACTTGAAAGAAGCTTTTCTTTTAAAATTTTGGTCTCCTGTCTTATTGACTGGATTTGGAGATTGATACCCATTTTGTCTTTGAACTTGGAATGGTGAAGAGAATATTTGCTCCGACTTCTTTCTAAGAAATCAGTTTTTGGCATGCACAGACTCGACAGACGGTTGCCATCAAGAAAATTCGTCTTGGGAAGCAAAAGGAAGGGGTGAATTTTACAGCCCTTAGAGAGATTAAACTGCTTAAAGAGCTTAAAGATCCAAATATCATTGAATTGACTGATGCCTTTCCTCACAAGGGGAACTTGCATCTAGTGTTTGAGTTCATGGAGACTGATCTTGAAGCTGTTATTCGTGACCGGAATATATTTCTTTCTCCTGCTGACACAAAATCATACCTTCAGATGACATTGAAGGGGCTTGCTTTTTGTCACAAGAAATGGGTTTTACATAGGTATTGCCCTCATGCTGTGAAGCTACTTTAAAAGGTTTACTTGTCAGATTTGTCATTGATGTGGTGATACTGTGCATACAGGGATATGAAGCCAAACAACCTGTTAATAGGATCCAATGGACAGCTCAAGCTTGCTGATTTTGGTTTAGCACGTATTTTTGGTAGCCCAGATCGCAAGTTTACTCATCAGGTATACTTCTTGCATGATCACGTGTTTCTTTTATGTCTGAAATTGCTAGTGTACTGGCATCTATTTGGACTCTGTTATTGGGGATAGTCAATAGAGTTTCGTTCTTGTTTCATCCCTTTCTTGATTTTACATGATTTGTCTTCATGGTTTTATAATTTCTACTTGAAGGCTTACAAGCCTATCATATTTATGCTTAGGTCTTTGCTCGATGGTATAGAGCACCAGAGCTGTTGTTTGGCACCAAGCAGTACGGTGCTGGAGTTGATGTCTGGGCTGCAGCATGTATATTTGCTGAACTTCTCCTGCGACGACCATTTCTACAGGTCACTCTATATTTGTCATGATGACCAGTTTGTGGAACTGCTACTATGTTCTGCTAAAAAATTCTTGATTCTGTTTTTGATGATTTCACTAATTATATGGATTTGCGTCTGAATTTTAAGAAGAACTACATATTCAATACTTTTCCCCCTTTACCTGCTTAGATGCATTACTAACTATATGGATTTGAATGGAAAAGGAAATTATAGGGTTGAGGCCCACTATTGGATTTAGATTCTCCACATTTTATTCTTTTTTTCATGTATGCATTTATATGTTTCTAGCTAATTTAAAATTTTCCATTATAGCTCTTTGTGTTTAATTCGGTATAACATGCTTTGGATTTTGGATCACAAAAAAAGAAGTCATATTTCTTGATTTACAATTTCACACCTGTCTGCTTTGCTGTGGAGTGCCTGACATGTTTTGATGTCGTTAAGCTGGAGTATTTGATGTTGTCTGTTAAAAGTTCAATTGCATGCATACTGAGTCATAAAACTAAAAGTTGAAAGTCACTTTTATCAGTTTAGTGTATTCTGTTACAACACAATAAAGAAGTAGGTTTGGGTTGGGTTATGCGAAATCTGATACTTTCTCGAGAAAGTTAGAGATGAGATTTTTGATGCTGGACAAGCGCCTTCTGGAAAGGGTTTTTTGATGGGTGGTTAACCTACTTGCCCTTCTTCAGTCTGATCTGATGCAAAGTGCGTTTGAACAGACATTGTACCTCTGCTTGTTGGCAGTTTACACTTCCATGTTTGCTATGGCATTTCTTGTTTGTCTCTTGATTCATTTTCAATGTCACCATCCCCTTGTTTGCTGTCAACCTGGTCTCTTTTCTCGAAAGGTTTTTACTATAATTTTATGATTTAGGAATAGGTCTAGTATCAATCGTGATTGCCGATGGAGCCAGAATTGACTACTGAATTGGTCTTCTTCAGTCTGATCTGATGCTGAGTGCGTTTTGACAGACATTATACCTCTGCTTTTTCGCAGTTTACACTGTCATGGCCTTCCTCATTTGTCTCTTGATTCAATTTTCAAATATCACCATCCCCTTGTTTGCTGATACAACGTGGTTTCTTTTAGTTTTGTGATTTAGGAATAGGTCTTATCCATCTGATTGCCCATGGAGCTAGAATTGACTATTGAATTGGATTTACATCCAAATTTTCTCATTGTATGACATGATCTCTCTGATACACCCATATTTTGATGTCTTAACAGGGGTCAAGCGACATTGATCAATTAGGAAAGATATTTGCAGCTTTTGGGACTCCAACATCTTCTCAATGGCCTGATTTAGTATTTCTTCCTGATTATGTGGAATACCAATATGTTCCTGTGCCTCCTTTACGTTCATTGTTCCCAATGGCTAGTGATGATACTTTAGATCTGTTATCGAAGATGTTTACTTACGACCCCAAAGCTAGAATTTCGGCACAGCAAGCATTAGAACACAGGTCCACAAAATATAAATATTTGAAAATCTACTGTCATTTGTTGTTTTCCTTCTCTCATGTTGGTTCCCTTGTTTAGGTACTTTTCATCAGCACCTCTTCCTACAGATCCAGCTAAGCTCCCAAGACCTGCCCCTAAGAGGGAATCTGTCAATTCTAGGGCTTCGGATTTTAATCCTCAGGAGGCTCCTACTGTTTTATCTCCTCCAAGAAAGTCGAGGAGAGTGATGCCAGAACGTGAGGGGTTTGGTGGGAATGCAAACCAAGGTGGTAGGATTGGTGAGGATGCTGGTGAAGTCAGACAGGTAGCTGGTGGACATATAGGCAGGAATGATCATGTGCCTTCGTCAATTGATTTTTCCGTCTTTGGTTCAAAACCTCCAAATAGACCTACAATTAACAGGTAAAATTGGCATAATTGCTTCGTAATGGCTTTAGACCTTTTGTAAATTTGTCAAACATGCATGTAGTCGACTCACTTCACTTGTATAGAAATAATAGTTGAAAATATGGTTGGTGAATGGTACCCTATAATTACTTGCTTCTCATAGTGGGGAAGAAGAATATGGAATTTTTTGGACATTCTTAATCTGGTGTTTCACCTTCTATGCGACGTTTAACATGGTAGAATATGTTTTGCCTTTTGCATTGGCTTATTTCATACTCTAATAATAGACAAGGTTGATTCTTTTCTTATATAAGCAAAATTGCCAAGTTTTTCTTTGTCTTCTGCTTCTGCAGTGCTGACAGATCTCATCTGAAAAGGAAATTGGATCTTGAATTCCAGCATCCGGAATAAGTGCAATACAAGTTGTATTCATTCCCTGATTTGGCATTTGTACAAGGGTTATATAGTTGCTGGGCATGCATTTCCAAGGTAGGCAGACGCTCTTTGATGCTTTTCGGTTGTGCAAGACCTTTGGCTATTATCTTTTTTGTTTTTACGAAGAAGCAGCAAATATTGTTGTAGCTGAACAAGATCATTCTTCATGTATTGTAGGTTTGGGGCTCTAAGAAATTGTGGAAAATGGGGTGGGGGCAGGGTGATCATTATTGACGTTTAAAGAGAGAGTTTGTACAATAGCCCGGTAGCCCTAGAAGGCTAAATTCTGGAGGCACTTTTTACGGTATTTGTGCTGGAGAATAGTTTCAGATAATAATTTAGTTATAGCATAAATTCTGGTGGAAATCTACCTTATGTTTTTGTATGGAAAGACTCAAAAAGCATCGATGTCGCATTGGAAAAATTTTAGTGGAGACAGTTCACAGCAACAATAGCATGCAATAGTTGCTTAGTTAAAAGCAATTTGTTGTGGCACTCTATGCTGTTACTTTTATAAAGAGATTACAAAATAACTTGTATGGATAACAGAGCAAATAATTTCTGGGTTTCTTATTTTATCATACTACTGCAACTGCGTCAGCAGATTTTGTATTAGACTGCTTGGTACTTCCTGCTATTTGGTATTCGTTGGTACTGTGGAAGGGAACACTCTCTGTTGCCTCTCGAGCCTAGAGCACAAAGCAGCAGATGCATGCTGTGGACAAAGAAAAGTAGAACTGAGTTTGAACATTACAGCACTTCCTCCCACCGGGTTCGTATGGTGGTGATTGAAAAAGTGCACATATGATTCCCAGCCGAAGCCCCTATTTTAACAATATAGAAAGTTTCAGTCACTGAAAGTGTTAACAATACCGAGAAACAGCACGTTATGCAAGAACAGAAGAATTAGAGTTTTTACCTTTCCACCAAAGTGAAAAACAAAAGCTAACAAAAACGACGATGGAATTATAGTGAGCTCTATCCTATATAGATCATTCTTCGCAGATGAAGAGATGTCAAAATGCATCTATATATATCAAAGAAAAGCACTTCAAACATGTTTATATCAAAAAGTAATTGATTTGATGGACTGACAGAATTTGCACCGTTGTGGATCCATCCGTAAGGAAGAAGGAATAGTTGAAGTGAATAATCCAACAACTACGGTTAAGGTAAAATGCACAAGATTTCAGAGAAAATCAAAATTTAAATGTCATAAAAAATGAAATATGGTAAATTCAAATTCAACGTGACAGACAGTTCATGCATATCTGTGGTAAATTCAAATATGGTATATAAATAAAATGAGAAAATTTTACTATTTATTACCGATGGACGGGTCTTGGTGTACCAAACATTTGCAGGCAATTAAGTAACCAGAAATGAACATAAAATCATAAATGCAATTGTTCATTTCAAACCACCAAAAATAATAATAATAAAAAAAAAAAAGTCTCTTTCTTTCTGTGCAAAGAAATGGGGATTAGAGAAGAAAACAATTTGTCTTGGAAATCATCCTTTCTTCGATTGATTAAGGAAGATGAAATCCAATTCAACAAATTAGAGATGAACTGCCAAAAGGGTAGCAAGAGAGAGTTGTTTTTTGAGGAACTGAAGAAGCAGCTATGGCTGGCAGGACCTATTGTGACCGTTAGTGTGTTACAGTACTTAGCACAACTGATATCTATCATGTTTGTTGGCCATCTTGGTGAGTTAAGTCTTGCTGGTGCTTCCTTGGCAACTTCTTTTATTACTGTCGCTGGTTATAGTTTGCTGGTGAGTTTCCCTTCAAACCTAATTACAATGTAAATCTTTTTCCAAGATGAATTTGCTGTGTAGACGATATTGATTTTTCCTGATTGAATAGTTAGGGATGGCATGTTCATTGGATATGAATTTTAGGGTTTGGGACTTCTTAATTACAATGTAAATCTTTTGAAATGATTATATTGATTTTGCTCTTCTTGTTTTTTGTTGAATAGTTATTGGATAAATTTTGGGGTTTAGGAGTTCTTACATTGTAAATCTTTTGAAATTCTCAATGATGAATTTGACGCGGAGACTATATTGATTTTTCTGTTCTTGTTTTCCGATGAATATAGTTAGGGATGTCAAGTGCATTGGATACATTTTGTGGACAAGCATATGGAGCAAAGCAGTATCACATGATGGGGATTCACTTGCAGAGAGCAATTGTTGTTCTTTTGCTTGTGACGATACCAATAGCTTTTGTCGTAGCAAACACATCGTCGATTTTGATTGCTTTGGGCCAGGACGTAGAGATATCCAATGAAGCCGGACAATATGCACAATTCATGATTCCAAGCTTCTCTGCACTTGCTCTTATTCAGTGCTTTGTCAAATTCTTACAGATGCAAAACATTGTCTTCCCAATGCTCATTTTTTCTGGTATTTCAACTCTGTTTCACATCCTCCTGTGTTGGATTCTGGTGATTAAAACTGGCTTTGGAAATAAAGGAGCTTCCATGGCTACATCAATATCGTATTGGATCAATGCGGTGTTGTTGATACTTTATGTCAAGTTCTCCTCTTCATGTGCAAAAACTTGGACTGGCTTTTCAAAGGAGGCTCTACATGGAACCTACAGTTTTCTTAGGCTTGCAATTCCTTCTGCTGTTATGGTGTGGTATGGTCTCCTAAAACTTCATATTCAGATTTTCTATTAAGTATTTTGTCTATGAAATTCTTATTTTACTTCATTGGACAGCTTGGAAATGTGGTCGTACGACATGGTAGTTCTCATATCTGGTCTGCTTCCTAATCCAAAATTACAAACTTCTGTACTTTCTACATGGTTAGTTCAAACTTCAATAATCACCACAATCTGGTTAAATTATGTACTTTTTCATTGTTAATTCTCTCATCTCCATTCGATGTTTTCAGCCTCAGCACAGAAATAGTTTTCTTTATGATCCCATACGGCCTCAGTGGTGCTGTGAGGTAAGTAAGTTATATGTGATAACCACTATGTTAACTGATAAAGTTTCTTCTTGGTCAAACTACTGAAGAGTTTTGATGATCATAATTTACAGCACTCGAGTCTCGAATGAATTGGGAGCGGGGCGTGCTAACGCTGCACGATTGGCAGCATATGTTGTTTTGGCCATGGCAATATCCGAGGGAATTTTGTGTGTTATCGTCTTTATGCTGCTACGCAACATTTGGGGTTACACATATAGCAATGAAATAGAAGTAGTTGAATATGTGGCAAGAATGATTCCATTTCTTTCCATGTCTATTTTCCTAGATGGTCTCCAATGTGTTCTTTCAGGTTTTTCTCAAAACTTCATTACTTACCAAGGCCAAATAAACATTTCGAGTTGGTACTTAAGATTTTCTTTTTTTGGAAAACATTTAGGGGTTGCTAGAGGGTGTGGTTGGCAGAAAATTGGTGCCTATATCAACCTTGGATCTTATTATTTAGTGGGTATTCCATCAGCAATCTTGTTTGGTTTTGGATTCAACCTCGGCGGGAAGGTATTAATATTGTTTCTTCTCTTTAAATTCGCTAATGTGAGCAAGTTATTGGAAATACAATCTCTAAGAAAGAAAGTTCTGGTTTAGGGTCTTTGGCTTGGGATCATATGTGCAATTGTTGTGCAAGGTGTGGCTCTTTTTATCGTTACGATTCGCACTAACTGGGAACAAGAAGTAAGTTTCATTCAGCTCTTACTCCTTATTTTGTTGTGTTTCCTTCAAAAGAAAAAAGAACCGACTGTTTTTACTCTTTTCTTTTCTGGATCCAGGCCAGGAAAGCTACAGACACAGTTCACGGAGAAGCTACAGTGGATATGGTGCCGTGACACAAATTTCTGCATTTCTTCATTCAACAACTCTCTGCCTATCAACCTATTAATATTGGAGATGATTCCATCAAAGTAGCACCAGAAAGTCAAGAATAAATGTAGTTGATCACGACCTTCTTGTCTAGCTACACTTAATAGTTTTGGTTGACAAAATTTTGTCTTCCGTTGTTTGTTCCCAAATTGTCTTTTGATGTTTAAATATGGTGATATGTGAAACAAAGCACCATAGATTCTATTCTGAGTCGATTATTGAGAAATACAAGAGTAGGTCAATTTAATGTTTTCACTAGTACAGCAAACCAAAGTATATGTATCCTCCATTTCAGTAGTACAGTACAATAGCAGAATACTGAGAATCAGCAAACAAACTCTAATTACTGTAGATTAATTTCTTCTATGTTAGTCAGACAAACAACCTAAGTGGGTAACATAGTCACACTGCAGACAGTTGTAGACCCAGTTTCTTGGATCCTTTTGGTTTCACAAGCATCGCAGTAGCACTCATCTGAGTCTGGCTCTATTTCTGTTGAGAAGTTTAGCTGCAGATGATGCCAGTGGCAGTCTGCATAATAGTAGTACCAGTTTTTTTCTCTCTTAGTTCCTCGTAAACGTCATAGTAGAATTCCTCATCCGAATCTGCACTATAGCCTGCTTCAATAGAAAAGGTAAGTGTAAGAGGATGCTCGTGCCACCGATGTTTAGTCAGAGATGGTAATACTGCACATCTAACCTGGAGGAACATGTCACTTAGGGCCTCGACAAAGATCACTGCAGACATTGCATCTTGCGTGGAGAGAGTGAGGGAGTGCTCTGGGTGAACAGGATGCTGCAACTGACAGGGTAATTCGGTGGACCATTTGTGGAAGACAAACCTGTGTTGCAGGCAACCATAGGCTAGCGCTATTATTGGCTCTCTGCGACAATTGCAATATATTGCTGCAATCTCTAGTTGATTTTCACAAGACAAAGAAGTTATGTTTGTTCTTACCACTTTCTTCTCGTTAGAAAGGATCAAGCTATGCTGATGACTGAAAGGTGCAAGCTCCACATTATGGGATCAAGTTCGAAGACTGCATACAACTAACTATTTTCTGCTTACTGCTTAGTAAGGCAACTTAAACAGTTGGACTTTACTCGTCTAAGAGTAGATAATAGGCATTGTAGCGGGCACATGGTGTTTAAGATCAACCTGAACTGGTTAATAAATTTTCAGTTTCACCAACGTTACATGATATATTCAAATAAACCAGCTACATTGTCGAGTAGTTGCCTACAAGTATTATTTACTTCTGATACTTCTCTATGGAAACCATCCCCAGTAATCCAACACGCCCCGTTACGAGGAGAAACTACAGAGTACCTACTAAAAGTCTGCCAAATTGTGGCTTCATGACACCCTCTCCACAGGAATATAGTCATGGACTCTGTCTGTAGCTTTATTGGCCTACACAAATATTTACAGTTACAATAACAACAGTAATAACTGAAAAACACAGTTGCTGCAAAACTTTAAAAAATGAAAAATCAGCAACAAAATGGAGCAGAAGCTTAGTGAAACTTACTTCTTGATCCCAGTTTGTGCGAATGGTAACTATCAAAAGAGAGAGAATTTGAACAGCGGTTGCGCATATGACCCCAAGCCAAAGACCCTTTATTAGATCATTTTGACTTGGAAATAAGAGTACAAAAGGAAAGAACAAGGTATCCTTACCTCTCCACGAATGTCAAACACAAAAGCTAACAAGATCCCGAATGGAATTCCTACTAAATAATAAGATCCAAGATTGACATATGCACCAATCTTCTGCCGACCACAACCTCTCACAATACCTAAACGTTTGCATAGAGAAACGCTGCCAGTTAGTATCTTCATATTTTGTCAGTAATTTGTAAGTATGGAAAAAGAAGAACACTAAGAGGAAAAAGGTTGTGGAGTGTTCTTTGTAAGTGATGAAGTATGAGAAAACCTGAAAGAATACTTTGCAGACCATCCAAAAGGATAATTACGGCAACAAATGGAACCATTGCTGCTACATATTTA
The DNA here is from genome assembly GCF_013401445.1 of Tripterygium wilfordii. Lineage (NCBI taxonomy): Eukaryota > Viridiplantae > Streptophyta > Magnoliopsida > Celastrales > Celastraceae > Tripterygium > Tripterygium wilfordii. The sequence continues at coordinate 269,204 of NC_052246.1, read as the reverse complement.
ACCACTTCAGTTTCATAGCTATATGCATAGCCCCAGATGTTGTGCATCAATGTGAAGACTGCCCCCAACAAAGTACCCACAGAAATGGCTGTGGCTAGGGAAACATATACTGCTAAACGTGCTGCTTCAGGACGACCTGCTCCCAATTCATTTGAAACCCGAATGCTGTAAATTATGAACGTCAAAAGTACACTTAAATAGTACATATACTGTAAATATACCATAGAGCACAATTTCTTTTACTCACCTCACAGAACCACCGAGGCCAAGTGCAACCATGAAAAACATTCGTTCTGTGTTAAGACTAAGAAATACATAATGGAAAGTTAGAATTAACCTCGGAAAATGCCTAAAAGAGAATCAATAAAAACTTCCATGAAATAGAATTACGTATTGAAGTTCAAGACTAACCATATAGAAAGCACTGAGGTCTCTAACTGTGGATTAGGAAGAAGACCACATACAAGAACTACCAATTCGAAAGACCAATTTTCCAAGCTGTTCAAACATCAAAAGTAAGAGTGAGCTAAATTTCGATCATGGAATAAGCTGATCAAAGAAAAACTGTATCATATCAAGATTGTTTATTCCATATACCTAATAACATATATCTTGAAGAAATAGAAAATACCACTCCATAAATGCAGAAGGAATAGCAAGCCTTAGAAAGCTGAGGATGTTATACAGACCCTCCTTTGAAAAACCAGTCCAAGCTTCTGCGCATGAAGGGGAGAACTTGACATAAAGTGCCAACGACAACACATTGATCCAATTAGAGATAGAAATGGCAATGGCACCTCCTCTACTTCCGAGGCCAGTTTTGAACACCAGAATCCAACACATAACTATGTTAAGCAAACATGTAATCCCAAAAATGACCACCACTGGAAAGACGATGTTTTGCATTTGCAAGAATCTAATCAAACACTGAACAAGCGCATATGCAAAAAGGCCGGGGATCAAAAGTTGAGCGTATGTTCCTGCTTCTTTTGATATGTTTTCATCTTGTCCTAGAGCAATCAGAATGGGTTCTGTATTTGCACCGATGATAGCTAGGGGTATGGTTACAAGCAAAAGAACAATCATGCCTCTCTGCAAGTGAATGCTCATCATGTGATACCTTCTTGCTCCATAAGACTGCCCACAAAAGGTATCTAATGCACTTGACAACCCTCTCTACTCAAACAACAGAAGCAATAAAGAACAAAAATTATTTCACAGCATCAAGTATAAATTGATTCAAAGACACTGATGAAAACTGAAGGAAAATATTAAAAAGGAAAAAAAAAATTCATGCTGCAAAAATTAGCATTGACTTAATAGATTGTAAGCGTTGATTCTGATAAAACCCCATTTGAACCTTAATTTGAGATTCTAATCACAAGTTCAGAGGCAGTAATGGAAGTAAATCTGTGTTCAGAGACTTACCAGCAGGGTTTGACCGGTGATGCTCACAAAAGAAGTGGCCATGGATGCACTAGAGAGACTTAACTTACCAAGATGACCCACAAACATTGTAGATACCACTTGTGCTAAACCCTGTAACACATGAACAGATAATAGAGGCGCTGCTAGCCATAGCTGCTTCTTCAGTTCCTCAAGAATCAACCTTCTCTTTGTAGTCTTATAATCTTTTGTAGAATATTGAGCCAGTGGTGAACACAGAGACTCATCTTGCTCTTCCCCTTCCATTTTCTCTACCCAAAAACAGAGAAGAGGACTTGGGCAATCATGGTCATCTAAGTGGTGGATTAGAGTAATATTTGTTGGATGCCTGAACTCACCATTCATCACATCAGACAAGACGACAAATATTTGCCAACTGTTGCTCTGGTATTTTATGGGACCAACTTTGGGGAAGATAAAGTTATAAAAAAAAACCTCTTGAAGCAAACTGATAGGAAGAATAAATTGTAGATGGTGTTGGTGTGTTAAAACAAGGGGAAAAAAAAAAGAAAATAACTTATTAAGTACTACTTTTTCTATAACCCTAAACCTTAAAAAATAAAGGGAAAATTAAATATAAGTCTTTTATGGAAAAGTTTTGTTCGAATAGAGATATTCTAAAAATTCTCATTCCCATGTACTTTAGATTAATATTCCAAAAAATGATAATTTTTTATCCTAATTTTTTTAAATGACTAAAATAACCTCAATTTAATTATTTAAATTTTAAAAATTAATCATAAAGTTTACAGAAATTCTTCTCTCACTTACGAAGGCTCCTCTTTCTCAACTATAGCTGTCGGGAATATTTTTCTTTCCAATTTTCTTCGTGAAATTGATTTTCTAATATGAATCTTGCATCAATTTTGAATTTATATAATGATTCACCTTGCGATCCTGTTGATTTTGGATATTTTCGGTGTTTGAATTTCTAGATCTGATCATATTCACTACGGGACTTGAAGTTTTCCTTCGATCTATCATCAATCATTATTTTTGAAAGTTTCTGTGGTGATTTTTCGTTTTTTTTTTACAAACTACAAGTGATATTTATTTGTTTCGATTAATTTGATATCTATCATAATGTTATCTGTCTTTAAATAAATGTTATATGTTTGAAGTTCCAAAACAGATAACATATATAAAAACATATCTGAAACAGATATATTATCTGCAGATTCAGATCCAATTTCCAAAAAAAAATAATCAAAAAAGCAATAAAACCTCAAAGGTAATGTGCCTTGTCCGTGGAGTAGAGTTGATTGGTGATGTTGATGGTCATCGAAGTTGGCCGGATCTAGCTCTTTTTCAAATGGTGACTGCAATTTCAAGAATTTTTTTGACGAATCAAGTGATAATCGATGGCCAATGATGATTGGACTTTGATCGAGCTAACCTAGAGCTTTATTTCGATAGTTTGTTCGTTGAAAACGATGACCGTATGCTCAATTTCCGGTGATCGACATGAAGAAAGAAGAAGAGAGAGAAAAAAAAGGAAGAAAAATGACATCACACGTGTGACTCTAGATGGATTTTAAAGATATCTTTAGGGGTATTTTTATCAACACAATACAAATATATTTTTGTCTAATGTTTTTCTATTTTGTCATTGCTTGAATATATAACTACCAATTATCCTTTCCCCTAATTTCTCCAAAAATATACTTGAATATATAACTACCAATTATCCTTTCCCCTAATTTCTCCAAAAATAAATAAATGAAATTACAGTATAAACCACCGGAAAAGTGGAAACAGTTCGCATTCGCCGGATAAAACCCCTCAATCGAGTAGGTCTGACCGTCAGGGGCGGCCAGTGTTGCTGTACGAAGCGACACCACCAGTCCTCTATCCCCTAACCAGTCCCAAGACCTTAATTTGCTGCAAATGCGAAAAACCTGAAATCAACATATACGCGCTACAACATTATGAACTATTCTGCTAGTATTTTACAAGGTTGTATCAGAACCACGACCACCATGTCCGTACGACCCACTTCTCTCAATTTCCACAAAACCCCTAAAACCCTAAAGCCCTCACTTTTCTTCCCGTCTGTTTCAATGAGGGCCCAGACCTTGCCTCAAAAGACTGTGTATTATGTTCCCCGTTACTTGAGGCCCAAGGTGGTAAGGTCCTCTGGTTCTGGGATTACGTGTTTGAGCGCATCTGCTTCTTCCAGGAGCTCTGGGTTGGATTTCAGGAGCGTGGCCTTGCCGTATCTGCGGCAGCAGAACTCAAATTATGGCCGGTACGCGTACCGGGATGAGTCCAGCGATGATTCTGATTACGAATTAGGTTCGCCACAGCAGCAAACGGTTGGTTCTGAATATCCTAGTTTTTTTGAGCTTGTTAAGTTGAAAATTGAGTTTTGGTATTGAATGAGCTTGAAGTACTCTTTTATTGACGTTCTGGAATTTTTTTTTTGGTTGCTTTTGAATTGATAATTGAATCATATCCGGAGCTTTAGGGGGAGAAAAGCACACCCTCGTCTCCTTGAAGGTAATACATGTGGCGCTTAGTTAATCCGTACTATCTTTCTGTGTTGGTTTTGAGTTGGTGGGGGTTGTATTATTATTGACATTCTACATTCTTTACTTGCGCTACATAAATTTAAAATCACTTCATTCGTTAGCCTGTTGTTGAGAGCTGTAGCTTCCTCCCATGAATTGTTGGTGTCTTATGATCGTTTTTTTCCCTAACCTGCTGATGCCTTCTTTGTTATTTCATGTAAGACCAGGCAACTTTAAAGAATACATATGGCTCATTTGCTTCTTTTAGGGTGCTTCAACGGTTGATAACATTGATGAGTGGAGATGGAAGCTAACCATGCTTCTGCGCAACAAAGACAATCAAGAAGTTGTGTCGAAAGAGAAAAAGGACAGACGTGATTTTGAGCAACTTTCAGCACTGGCAAGCAGAATGGGTGTACATTGGTATCTAAAATTTTATTGTTATCTCCATTATCTAAGTGTTTGCTTTGAGTTGATATTCTTTCCCGTACATTCAGCCGTCAATACGCAAAAGTAGTTGTCTTCAGTAAAGAGCCTCTGCCAAATTACAGATCTGATCTTGATGATAAGCGTCCACAAAGAGAAGTATTTTCTTGCATCCTTGCCTTTTCATTTATCTTGTTGTATGAATTCAGTTGGTGGTTGGAAATAGAAATGAAACAATTCTTTTTAAGCACCGTATCAATGCTTGCTGTGAAGCACTTCCTAGTTTCTTCTGTCTTCTGGAGAGTCTGTAATTTGTTTATATTATTTGGGTAATATTTTGTTATTTAAATTGTGTACCTTTGAGTGGTATTAACTTTCTTATATTACTTTTGATTGTAACTTTCTTATATTACTTAGTTCCTATACCTGCTAATGTTCTAAAGCAATGATAGGTGACCTTACCTTTTGGACTTCAAATGGAAGTAGATGCTCATCTTCAAGCTTACCTATCCCTGAAGTCCATGGATAGGGCAAGGTTTTCAGATAATACCTTTTCAAGATCAAACACTGATGGAAGTATAACCACAGATGATGGGCTTTATGAACGGCAGGAGCCCGTGATGCAAAATAGTGTTATCATGGAGAGAATCCTTCGACGTAAAAGTTTGCAATTGCGTAATAAGCAACAAGATTGGCAGGTTGATTTCAACTTTCTTTATATTGGATATAATTTTCCCCTTGCCATCGTTACCCTACTTTGCTGTGTTTGTTTTTACCATTTGAGGTTGGTATAGTTTGCGATGTAGTGGTGCACCTTTAGTTCTGGTCTGTAATCATATTTAGATTCAGCTCTGGTTTGATTGCTGTCTGCTTTACCATGGTTCTTATTATGGAAGACGTGCTTTCAATTTCAGGAATTTTTTTAATCCTTTAAATCCTGATAGAAAAGTATTATTTAAACTAAGCCATAATTTATGCAGTGAAGGTGCTTGCTAAATGTTTGTGGGTGTAAGTTTTCCTTTATTCTATTTGGAAGTTAGATTGTAGTATTCAATTACATTTTTCATTAAATTTGTGGTATGGGATGTATATTTACGCTGTGTTGTTTCTTTGTTCTTCCCAATATTTATCATTTATGTTCAAGAGTGTTCCATTTTCGTATCATTATTCCAAGTTGTTTTACAGATGATGATTATTTTGCAGGATTCTCCCAATGGGCAAAAGATGCTTGAATTTCGTAGAAGTCTGCCTGCATACAAAGAGAGGGATTCTTCATTAAAAGTTATTTCAGAAAATCAGGTGAATTATGACTGCTCTGTTGTGATAATTGGTTATGGTTCTCCCACTACCTTATTGTTATCATAACCAAGCATATTTTTATTTCTTGGTCCAGTCAGAGTATATTACAATCTCAATCTTATTTATTTATTTTTGTTGTATCTTTGCAAGTGGAGCTACATGACACTGAGAATGCCGTGAGACTCCCTTGATATCATATATCATTCGGCAAAAAATAAGATTAGATTAACCATGCTAGAAAATTTGTTTGGACTATGGTTTCAACTATTTATGGGTTGATAGTTATGGGTTCAAATCATAGGAAAAACTTTTTTGTTTTGGCAATGTAGGGCTCTAGAAGGTAGAAGTATAGCTCTAATTAATGGGTTTAAATCAGCCGTAAGCAGTGGGAGTATTATGCAATGTGTTTGAATTTTGATATAGCTCTAATTATGGAAGTGTTTTTGGCACTAAAATTAATCTATTTAGGAGCAGAGGTGGTCGAGAAAGAGACTTTTGGAGGATTAAGTTCTGTGATGATTTTGCAGGTGGTTGTCATTTCAGGGGAAACTGGTTGTGGGAAGACCACACAACTTCCTCAATTTATACTAGAATCCGAAATTGAAGCTGCTCGTGGAGCTGCCTGTAGTATCATATGCACTCAACCTAGAAGAATATCTGCTATGTCTGTTTCTGAAAGAGTCGCTGCAGAGCGAGGAGAGCAGCTTGGTGAATCTGTTAGTTTCTGAATCTTATGCTATGGTGCTTGTTTAAACTTACAAACAAAAAAGCTTGTTACAAACTCACACTTATCTAATTTGATAATTGTTTTGGAAATTTGAATTAAGTATTCTACTTCGTCTGTTTTTTCGATCACTTTTGAAAGGTTGGTTATAAAGTTCGGCTAGAAGGCATGAAAAGTAGGGACACTCGCCTTCTTTTTTGCACGACTGGCATGCTATTGAGGAGATTACTGGTTGACAGAAATCTGAGGGGTGTTACTCATGTTATCATTGATGAGATTCATGAACGTGGAATGAATGAAGGTTATTTCAGAAAGACATAGCATTTTGCCATCCACTTCAAGCTGATGCTAACCAAACTTTTATGTGTCAGATTTTCTTCTTATCGTCTTGAAGGATCTCCTTCCTCGTCGACCAGAATTAAAGTTGATTCTGATGAGTGCAACTCTAAATGCAGAGCTTTTCTCTTCTTACTTCGGTGGTGCCCCAACAATTCATATTCCTGTAAGTTTGTTGATGTTAATTGTCATGGTGTACCTAAAATTTTTATTCCCAAACAATGAGAAACTGCTTGTTACTAAAAGGATAGATTGTTTCACCGATTAGGTGGGTATTGCTATTTCCACTTAGATGGCATGATTTGCTCTAAGTAATTGAAGGCCTTGCTATTCACCATCAGATGCTAAGTAAAATAACCATAGTTGACATGTATGCTGTCGAAAAATGTTTCGATCTTTGTTCTAGCTGTTCTAGGGTATCTCAACCAAAGGTTGTCTTTATTCTAATCCCAAGGTGCATCATATTAGAATTTCTGGTGGCTAGGATGTCCCCTCGAAATAGCACACTTGTAGAGAAATGTGATTGTGGTGCTACCAGCTGCTTCCACAGAAATCTTAGTTGACATTTTGAGTTTCACTTTCCAAGCCTGTATAGAGTGGGGAAAATCAGTTTTACTGTAAAGCAAAGAGTTGACATAAAGCTAATCCTTCCATAATTTTTTTTTTGTTTATGCACAAAGAGAGGATGAGATCCTCTTTTATTGTGCAATGTGGTTGTTCAGAGCAGTTATTGGATGTCTGCTGTTTAAAATTGAATAGGTAATGCTTTGCCACCCCCCACCCCACCCCCACGTATTTCTCAGGATGGAGACCTCTTGTCGCATAAGCCCAAAATTTTGAAGTTAACATTTGTACACTTCTGTGTTTTCCCCCTTGTGACCTTGCGTATGGTTTTCATTCTTATACACTTCATGTCTATGGTTTATCATATATGTAATCAGGGTTTTACTTATCCGGTTCGAGAACATTTTTTGGAGAACATTCTTGAAACGACTGGATATGGGTTGAATTCATATAATCAAATCGACGACTATGGTCAGGAAAAGGTTTGGAAAATGCAGAAACAAGCACAAGCTTTCAGAAAGAGAAATAGTCAAATTGCTTCTGCTGTTGAGGTTAGGTTTTTTATGTATGTGTTGCATGCTTATAGTTTCATATTCTAAAGTTTCTGTTTGCATTCAGGATGCGCTCGAATATGCTGATTTTAAGGGGTATAGTCCACGTACTCGTGAGTCCTTGTCGTGCTGGAATCCTGACTCAATTGGCTTTAACCTAATAGAGCATGTGCTTTGCCACATAGTCAAGAATGAAAGACCTGGTGCTGTTTTGGTTTTCATGACTGGTTGGGATGACATAAATGCTTTAAAGGAGCAACTCCGAGCCCACCCCCTGTTGGGTGATCCTAGTAGAGTTGTATTGCTTGCTTGCCATGGTTCCATGGCAAGCTCTGAGCAGGTGAACTTCACATTGCACTTTACTTTTCTGTTGCAGATTCTATGCATCTTAGAATGATATGTTGTTTCTGCAAATTGCTTTCCTAGATATGGAATTTTTATAAATTTGATAAAAAATTGTTTTTCTGTACAGTTATTAGAAATTTGTTTAGTTTGAATTTGGCACCTTTAATCACATTTAGTTTGTGTTTTTGCATGTTTAGATTTAGAAGGCTATTATTCTTCTAATGGCTGTTTTCGTTGTTTACTTGCAGAGGTTAATATTTGATAAGCCTGAGGAAGGGGTGAGGAAGATAGTTCTAGCTACTAACATGGCTGAGACTAGCATCACCATCAATGATGTGGTTTTCGTGGTTGATTGTGGAAAAGCAAAAGAGACATCATATGATGCACTAAATAACACTCCTTGTTTGCTTCCATCATGGATCTCAAAGGCAGCTGCGCGGCAAGTAAGTCTATTTTGATAACCTTGTTAGTTCAGGAAAATATTGCATCACTACTTGTTTTACTTTTTGCGAAGTGTTTGTAAGCTTGCTCAGTTGCAGACTTCATAATTGTAAATGAAGCATATAACTTGCAGGATTGTGTTGAATTGGAGGCTCAGGCTCTTACTCAATTAGTGATGCAAGCTATGCTATCTTTTCTGAACTAGTTTATGTCACAATGATTTGACATTTCCAGTAATCTTGCTGCACAATATTCAGTCACACCTTGGTCTTATGTTGGGAAATGGATGAAAATTAGACCATAAATCCCATATCCTAAAATCTTTACCCTGAACCCTAACTAATTGAGTTTATGCCATAATTAGTGTCACACGACTCGCACCTAAATATTCAGTCCTGCTTAGGTCCTAAGGAAATTGATGAAAATTATTTTCTATTGGTTAATTTTGTGTTAGATTTTTCATCTCTCACTTTATTGTTGCTTTTTGGTCTAAATTTTTAGTAATTTATCTGAACTTTAGATTTTAAATATCCCATTACAGAACGTATAGTTCATTGCAGTCCAATGCCATTGCTTGTGTGGTAAGAGTTTATAACGCCAATTGATTCAAATGCTGAATGAAATTGCATGCTAATTTTGCCTCTTCATTTCTGCAGAGAAGAGGGAGAGCTGGGCGTGTTCAACCTGGCGAATGTTACCATCTCTATCCTAGATGTGTACATGATGCATTTGCTGATTACCAAATGCCTGAACTCTTAAGGACGCCATTGCAGTCTTTATGCTTGCAAATCAAAAGTTTGCAACTTGGAAGCATTTCAGATTTCCTGTCTAGGGCCTTACAGCCCCCTGAGCCGCTCTCAGTAAAAATTGTTTTCCTGTCTAGCATCACATGTTTGAGATTAAGGCAGCCATACTCTTCTACTTTCGTTTTCCACTTTTCTGCATCAGTTATGAAAAAGTGAAAGACTGCATAATTTTTATCTTGATCAATGTTTGTTCTGCAGGTTCAAAATGCTGTTGAATACTTGAAGATAATTGGGGCTTTAAATGAGAATGAAAATTTGACAGTCTTAGGTACAGGCTGTCTCCCCACTCCACTTTCTAAATGACGACTTCTGCTCCCTACTTAAATTGTTGAGCCTTTGAAGGTAGGTACTGTTTTTTAGAAGAAACAACTTCTCCTTATTTTTCAGGACGCAACTTATCGATTCTTCCAGTTGAACCAAAACTTGGGAAAATGCTGATATTAGGAGCTATTTTCAATTGCCTTGATCCGGTAATGACTGTTGTTGCTGGTCTTAGTGTCAGGGATCCATTCTTAATGCCCTTTGACAAGAAAGATGTAAGTACGCTTGCACTTTATTTCCGGAAATATAGATTCTCAACAGGCATCAGCTTTACCAAGACATGTGATGCATACCTGCAATATATTCAAATAGTTAATTATATAAAATCCATAAGCTTATCTGGATTTGTATTTTGGAGTTGACACCTAGAAAACCAAGAACGAGTGGCAATTCAAATGTTTCATAATTGGCTTTGTGATTGCAAACTTTTCATGATGTCCTCATTTGTATCAAGAGTTTCTTTCAGGACTTGATTCTCAAAACTGCAAGCCTTTGCAACACCTGACAACTGTTCCTACTGCTGTTGGGTAGCTTGAACCATTTAAACATTTCTGTATATTTTTGTCCTATTCCCTTGAGAAGGAATACCATTTTCCTAGTCGTTAGAAGAATCTTGCGAAATCATTTTTTCTTCATTGTAAAATTATTTAATAAAATATATTTTAGGTGGTAACTTCGACTGTCTGTTATCAATCTTCAACCTTTTCTCGCTTCATTTATGCTGTACTTCCCTTTTCAAATGTGGCTAAAAGTTCAATTTTCTCATACAAGTCCCCTTCCCCCTTAATCATGAAACAACCTATCATTTTTCTTTGCTTATGAATGAACTGCTTGGAAGATGGATTTAAACAGTTTACTTGGACAGAGTGTTTGTTGTCAGTTAATCATGTAGTTTTGGTTTCCCAATTAAGAAGGTTTATTTCATCTCCCACTTCTGAGGAAATTTGTTACATCTAAAGGTATTAGCAGGATGTCCAAATACAGTGAATGTATCTTTGATTGGATCATTAGTAAAATGTGCAAATGTAGAATATAGTTACCATGATATTAACTATCTTTTCTTTTTTTCATTATCTTTCCCTTTCAAAAGAACAGCTGCTGCTATTACCGAATTTCTGGTTCGTCATATTTTTCTTAACAAGAGGAACTTCTTTAGACTCTTTTTGTGCCTGTTTTGCAGCTTGCTGAATCTGCAAAAGCCCAATTCTCTGCTCGCGACTATAGTGACCATCTTGCACTTGTCCGAGCATATGAGGGGTGGAAAGATGCTGAAAGGCAGCAATCTGGTTATGAGTATTGTTGGAGAAATTTTCTTTCTGCACAAACTCTGAGAGCAATTGACTCTCTAAAAAAGCAGTTTTTCTGTCTACTGAAGGATGCTGCTTTGGTTGACAATGTGGAAAACTGCAATAGGTGGAGTAATGATGAGCATCTTGTTCGAGCAGTCATCTGTTCAGGCCTGTTCCCTGGGATATGTTCTGTTATGGTTAGTGGCTTCCTTTTCTCTTCTATGTTTGTATGCCTTTTTGTTCTCATTTGAAGTTTTTAGGCATTCAGATAAGACATTTTGTTCATTTTATTGTTGCTGCAACTTTGAATGCCATTTTATTTTGTAAATTCCGATTGACTGAAATTGCTTGCTGTATTAGTCTCAAGAAACTTTGTTAGATCAAATATTTATTGGAAGCTTTTTTAAGAACTGGGACTTTAGTTTGGGTTTTTTTATGGTTGAGAGAACTAATTTACTTGTCCAGGGAATTCCTTGAAGTTGACCTTCTGTTAAATTACTGATAGTCTGTCTGTTTCTTGTTGATGCAATTTAAAGTTTGTACTGATTAGTTATTTATAACAGAACAAAGAGAAGTCTATAGCATTGAAAACAATGGAGGATGGCCAGGTTCTTCTCCACTCGGTAAGTTTTATTTGATTCAGCTACTTTGTCATGTAAGGGCATTGTTGACATGTTGTGGTAAATCGAATGGGAGAATAATGGTTGGGAATCCCAGATTTGTTCTAGCCTCTCTTTGTTTTCCTTGCAAAATCAAAGACATTGTAGGTGAAATTATTTAGATGGACAACTTTGTGGTGTTTGGTTTTACACTGAAAGTATGGGAATGGGTCCTAAACTTTAGGGTGATGCATTAACTGCAATTCAGGGACCAGAAATTTTCCTTTATTTTGGATCATATTATGGAGAGTTAAACTACAACTATTTTAGTGGAAATTTTAAGTAATTTTAAAATTTCTTTTTACATGTGAATATGCGATTGATTTTCCATCTAATGTGAAACAATCCTAGTGGTGAAGTATTTAACTTTTTGTCAGATTTTCCACTGTTCCAGGTTGTATTGTAGAAAAACCAGCAACAGTTTTTTCCGCCTGTTATCTACTGATATCTACTGCTCAAAAGGAACATATTTTTTTCATATATACTTGATGCAAGTAGAACTTCAGTTTATATGCTACTGGTTCTCCACCTTTCTTTTTAACAATGAGCAAATGTAGCCTTAATTTATTTGAATTGAAGACCATAATGAATGCAAATCCGTTGTGTTGATCATGTGAGATGTAAATCCTGATTTATGCCCTTGGATTTTGACTTTTGCTGCATATTTTAGAATTCTGTGAATGCTGTTGAACCCAAGATTCCATACCCATGGCTAGTTTTCAATGAAAAGGTGAAAGTGAATGCAGTATTCCTCAGAGATTCAACTGGTATATCTGATTCTGTGCTGCTTTTATTTGGAGGGAACCTTTCTCAGGGTGGACTAGTAAGTCTTTTTTTTTGCTTATGTTGATCATCATTTTTACTTTGTTTGCTGTGCCATAACTTCTGCTTTATTTGTTACCCTGGTTTTGACAGGATGGACACCTAAAAATGTTAGGAGGGTACTTGGAATTCTTCATGAAACCCACATTAGCAGAAACTTACTTGAACATAAAGAGAGAACTTGACGAATTAATTCAGAAGAAAGTAAGTACTAACCATTTATTAGTGCTGTTAAATTTAATGCTTTAGGATTGCCAGGTGACCTTAGTCTATGTTTTCTGATTTCACTTTGCTGTCTCTGTCCCCCCCCCCCTCCCTCTCCGACCCACCCACCCAACAAGTAAATGGCCTAACGACGTATCTTCATTTTCTTGTTGCCGCAGCTTCTGACTCCTACGTTGGGCATGCAATTCCATGATGAGCTCCTATCTGCAGTAAGATTGCTGGTCTCTGAAGATCGATGTGAAGGTAGATTTGTTTTTGGTCACCAGGCTATAGCACCCTCAAAGAAGGCATCAAAAGCGACATTACCAAGGTCACCTTTACGAGGTGAGACTGAAATTGAGGGTGCTAATTTCAAGAATAAGCTACAAACATTGCTTGCTCGGGCACGACATGAAGCTCCCACCTATAAGACAAAACAACTTAAAAACAACCAGTTCTGTGCTACTGTGATCTTCAATGGGTTGAACTTTGAGGGGCAGCCTTGCAGCAGTAAGAAATCAGCAGAGAGGGATGCAGCTGGGCAGGCTCTGGTGTGGTTGAAGGGCGACAGACGGTCATCTCCCAGAGATCTTGATCATGTTTCAATGCTTTTAAAGAAGAGCAAGAGCAAGGGCAAGAGCAAAAGTCAAAAGAAAACTTCACTTAGTGGTGCTAAGTGGGATTAAAAGTGACCACAAAGGACGAAGAGGTGATGATATATAGTTTAATCTCCATCAGGAAGAGAGCTTATGGTCCATGGTCCGAGGTACTAGGGGCTCAGGATTTTCAGTATGGGAGTTACTGCTAGAGCCCAGAAACTAAAGTGCAGCTCTAAATCTATTGGGAACCCTTGTTATTGGGAAGGGGCAAGCAAGCTCATACTTTGGAGGCACAAGCCAGGGTTTCAACCAACTGAAGAACTAGAGAGCAGTTCCTCTTTTTTGACATGGATGCTGCAATTCAGTGCAGAAATACCAATTGTCTGTCGAAGGCCTAATCTGCTTGTGGGGGATTCTATATCTGTTGGTGGAATAGAATCAGAATTACCATTCATTCTACCAGAAAAGAAGAATCATAAAGATGAAAATTTATATACGTAAAGGTAGAGTAAGATAGCTTTAGGTTTATGAATCCAATCACATTTCTCCTGTAGATTATTCAAGGAAGCAAGGCTCTTCCTCCTCCACCTGTGGTCAGAACTCACATCTACTGGGGCCAGGTTAGTGGGAAATTTTGTATAGCAGATTTGAAGACCTTGTGTTTTGGGAGACTAGTTGTATAGTGCGATTAGTAACCATGACATGCTTTTATGTATTACATACACTTGCCAAATTAAATTATAAGAAGGTGCTCTTCAGTCTCTATTTTTTTTTTTTTTAAATACTAATTATTATCATTTTTTTTTCCAAACTCATTTCAGAAAATTACAGGGGATACTGGGATAGAGAAGAAAGGGTTCAAAAATCATCTGCAAATGTTACTACCTCTAAATAGAAAAAAGGTTTTAAAAAAAAAGAGAGAAAAGAAGATATTTTATGGTACTAAATAAATAAAAAGGTTTTATACTATTTTATTTGATAAAACATAAGTTTCAGAACCCTCTTCCATAAATATATTATAGGCCTTCCCCGCGTCACTTGTATACATATGACATGTCTACTAGGGTTTCCGTACAAAACCCTCACACTCAGTTTCTCACTTTCTAATTTCTAGATTCGTCGTCCAAGTTCCTTTCTTCTTGCGTCTGTTCTGTTAAGTTAGGGTTTTTCTTTTCTTCGGGTCACTACAATTCAATGGCGGCAGCACCTGCGATGGTCGCTCAGCCCAGCGCCTCCTCCAAGACTGAATCCTATATCGACAACAAGCGAAAGGAGGACATTCGTCAAGCCAACATCTTGGCAGCGCGTGCGGTGGCCGACGCGGTGCGGACTAGTCTTGGGCCCAAGGGTATGGACAAGATGATCTCCACTTCCAACGGCGAGGTCATCATCACCAACGACGGTGCCACCATCCTCAACAAGATGGAGGTTCTTCAGCCCGCTGCGAAGATGCTCGTCGAGCTATCTAAATCTCAGGACGCCACTGCTGGCGATGGTACCACCACCGTAGTTGTCATTGCCGGTGCCTTCCTTAAAGAGTGCTTCACTCTCCTTTCCCACGGAATTCACCCCACTGTCATCTCAGATTCGCTCCACAAGGCGGCTACGAAGGCCGTGGATGTGCTTACTGCAATGGCTGTACCCGTTGAGCTCTCCGATCGTGAATCGTTGGTTAAGTCTGCTAGCACTTCGTTGAACAGCAAGGTAGTTAGTCAGTACTCTACGCTTCTGGCTCCGCTTGCTGTGGACGCTGTTCTATCTGTGGTGGACCCTGAAAAGCCTGATTTGGTGGATCTGCGGGACATCAAAATCGTGAAGAAGCTGGGTGGCACTGTGGACGATACCGAGCTAGTTAAAGGGCTGGTTTTTGATAAGAAGGCTAGTCATGCTGCTGGTGGGCCGACCCGCATGGAGAATGCCAAGATTGCTGTGATTCAGTTCCAGATTTCTCCCCCCAAGACCGATATTGAACAGAGCATAATTGTTTCTGATTATACCCAGATGGATAGGATATTGAAGGAGGAAAGGAATTACATTTTGGGGATGATTAAGAAGATTAAGACAACCGGATGTAATGTCTTGTTGATTCAGAAGAGTATTTTGAGGGATGCAGTGACTGATTTGTCGCTACATTATTTGGCTAAAGCAAAGATCTTGGTCGTTAAGGATGTGGAGCGTGATGAGATTGAGTTTATTACTAAAACTTTGAACTGCTTACCTATTGCCAATATTGAGCATTTCCGTGCTGAGAAGCTTGGGCATGCTGATCTTGTTGAGGAGGTTTCTCTGGGAGATGGGAAGATTGTGAAGATAACTGGGATTAAGGATATGGGAAGGACTACTACAGTGCTTGTCCGTGGGTCAAACCAGTTGGTTCTTGATGAGGCAGAACGGAGCTTGCATGATGCTTTGTGTGTAGTTAGGTGTTTGGTGAACAAAAGGTTTTTGATTGCAGGTGGTGGTGCCCCAGAGATTGAGCTGTCGAGGCAGCTTGGTGCATGGGCAAAGGTGTTGCACGGAATGGAGGGGTACTGTGTTAGATCATTTGCAGAGGCGCTTGAGGTTATTCCCTATACTCTGGCTGAAAATGCTGGTTTGAACCCCATAGCCATTGTTACTGAGCTGAGGAACCGGCATGCACAAGGAGAGATCAATGCTGGTATCAATGTGAGGAAGGGTCAGATCACAAACATCTTGGAGGAGAACGTTGTGCAGCCCTTGCTTGTGAGCACAAGTGCTATTACACTGGCAACAGAGTGTGTGCGGATGATTTTGAAGATCGATGACATCGTTACCGTGAGGTAGCTTTGAAATTGAAGCGTGAAACCTATGTTGTGTTTCAGTTATCTTCTGTCTCTGTTTGTACTACATGGGATAGTGGTCTATGTGGTTAGGCTTGGTTAAGGAATTTTGTTGCTGCTGCATCTGTTGACAAGTTTTTACTTTGAATTTGAGTATTGCATGGTGTTTAGAGCTCTATTAATGTTGACTTATTTATATACGTTTCCTGGAAGTATCCAGTTATGCAGCTGTCTTCTGTGTTAAATACACTGTATTAGCAACACTAGTTGGGCATGTGAGAAGCTCTCATTAGGCTGTGCTCTGTGCAAATTGGCAAGATCTATCCTTTAGTAGCCCGACTTTTTTTTTTCCCCCAACAACAGGCAGTGACATCAAGCAAGACCATTTTGTATTGATTAGCCAGCCTACTTTCAATAAGTTTAAATCTTTAGATGTTAGCATGTTAATTTCAACGTTTTGTACTTGGGTGAGGACTTACAATCTGTCAAGTTTTCTTTCATACTCAACTATTGGACGGCATCCAGGCAAGCCGTGCATGATTTAGGTATTGGTTAGTACTTAGTAGGGAATGAGCTAGTATTTAGTGGGGATTCATCAGATTGGTTCTTGTTCAAATTGCGGGATTTTATTGAATGCAATCTGCTTCCTCAGTCTTGTTGCCCTAGTTTTCTTAGGGTGGGATGCTTTTCCATGTGTGAGAATATGTTGATGATGTTTGAATATTGTAGATGATATGTTAATGCAATCTGCTTCCTCAGCCTTGTTGCCCTGGTTTTCATAAGGTGGGATGCTTTTCCATGTGTGAGAATGCTGATGATGTTTGAATATTGTAGATGATGTGTTACTGGGTTTCCTGATGGATTCTTTTGAAGTTTCCGAAGACAATTGGAGTCATTCCAGTGAATTACTTGTGAATTTCGAGGTGAATGAATGTGTTTTTTTTCCTTCTGGTTATGCATCTTCTTACGATAGGTTGACACCCTATGAGTGGGATTGATGAACCACATCATAGACATGACAATGTGAGTCCTTTCAAGATGAAACAGAATTAAGTATAAAAGATATTGAAATGTACAAGGAAGTAATAAGTAGGGTAGTTTGACTTGAAATTCATGAAGCCAAATTTCCAATCCAAAGGTCAAGTTCCTGTTTGTCGACATTCTGCCTGCCTTTACTTGTCGACATTAAGGATGCAACTGATTTTCTGGGGGGGGGGGGGGGGGGTGCGATGAGAGAAGCGAAGAAGCTATTCGAAGGCTGGCACGGAGTCGGAGACAAGCAACTGTCATTAGAATCACAACTCAATTTTCTTGCTTTTGAAGCATCCATCACACAAGTCATAGACAACAGGATCCGGGGGAAGAAGGTTTAGGTGACTACTGCTCGCTTCCTTGCGGGGCCGGGTGTGCAGGTAGGTAAAATGGTAAATTACCATGTTGCTTGATAGTTGGATTTACCATACCACCCCTTACCACGAGACAAGCGACAGTAATGTCTTATTGGCATGAGCGAGTTCATTACACGCGATCCAAATTGCGCACATCTTCGTCTCATTACACAAAACAATTTTATTTATTTATTTTTCGTTTGCAAGAAATAAGCTACTAAAATTTTGACAAACCCTAAACTGCAACAAAGACAAGCCATACATTTCACGTCCACAGCATCATCATCAAACATCCATAGCAACGCAACCACAGGAAAACCCTAACCCTAAACTCCTCACTTAATGACTGTCGCAGCTCCAAATCAGGCAGTAATGCTTTAGAAAACCCTGAATTCTACCCTAAAGTCTGCATCTTGACGGTCACAATGACCGGCGATCGCCGAGAGGCGACTTCGGGTTCCTTCGGCGGGAACGGTGTGGTGTCTTCTGGAGATACCAACAAGTCGACGCAGGCTTTGGCGTCCACGTTGCCGAGCCAGAGGCTGAGGCTGAACCCCAGCAAGGACCACAAGCCGGAGAGCTACGAGGATCTGCAACTGGATTACAGTCCCTCAGTTTTCAGCTCACTCGAGCGTTACTTGCCGCCGAACATGCTTTGCGTGAGTCGGGACGATAAAGTCAAGTTCATGAGGGAAATTCTCTGCAAATACTTGCCGCACGGAGAGCGAATCAGAGTATGTTAATCGCGACCTTATTTTTTTTTGTTTTCTATGTGTTTCAACTTTCATGATCGGTTAATTGCGTCGTTAGGGTTTCCCTTTGGTTATACCTTTTGTTTCTAACGGGCAAAATTGTTTTCATACTGAAATGACGAAAAGGCCCTTCCAGTTCATTTTTTCATTGTGGCCTGTATCAGTGGTTTGTTTAAATTTTCGGTATTTACCTAATTAAGTTTCCTACGCTATTCGCGCGGCATTGTTTATGCTTACTTAGCAGCTTGAAGGTTTTCCTTTTTTACTTTTGAAATAAAAAAGTAAAATAATTGAAGGTGAAAAATGGAGAGCACCTGAAGCATTAAACCAAGTATGGGTTTTATCTTCTGCTTCTAAATAATTATGCATTCAATTGAAGTTGTTTTACAAATTGTTGAGCAAATATACAGATTCAATTGGATCAATTGAGGCATTGCAATTTATTTTACTTGCATTATTGCCTTTTTTTTTCCTTCTAAATATAAAAAGATGAGGCAGAAAAATCACTTCCTGACATCATACTATCAAAAAAAATGTGGAAATTCATGATCATTCTTTGGCAATGTCATGTGTCAGGCTCAGAGGCATAGAGAATACAGGCAGAAGATAATATCAAATTATCAGGTATCTCTTTACCTGTTTCTGTTATTAGAGATTTTAGCTTATCAGGGATCTAATGTAATTGATCAAACTTAACTGCCTCTACATATGTTGAGAACAAGAAAAGTTTTTGGAGAGGAAAACTTGTAGGAATGCTTCATCACTTGAAGATGTGTACAATTTTAGGGCCACAATGATCTTCTTGAGATTTCCAATTTCCCCTTCGCTGAATGCAGAAGGTCTAATGAATGGTGATTTATGGGGTCTTGTGTGATTTTCTTGCAGCCTTTGCATAGAGAGTTATATGCTATGCAGCCTGCAACCTTCTTTGTCCCTTCATTTATCAAAGCTATTAGTGATAATACAGAGGAAAGCTTTAGAAGGTTAGTGTCAGAGCCCTCACCAGGTGTGTTTACATTTGAGATGCTGCAGCCACACTTCTGTGAATTATTGCTGGAAGAGGTATTATCTATCTCTGTTGCACATCCATCATTGAATGTCAAAGATGTCTTCATCTCTTTCCGTACACAGGTTATCTTATGTTGCATATGTTACCTAGGTTGAAAATTTTGAGAAGTGGGTAAAGGAAACAAAATTCAGAATCATGCGACCAAATACGATGAATAATTACGGTGCTGTTCTTGATGATTTTGGCCTTGAAACCATGCTTGATAAACTTATGGAGGGTTTTATTCGGCCAATGTCTAAAGGTGCTAAAGACTTTCTTTCGCTAATTTACTAAGATGTAGCAAATGAATGTGCGAACTCTTTTATTCTTGTTCTTGATGATTTTGGCCTTGAAATCATGCTTGATAAATTTATGGAGGGTTTTATTCGCCCAATGTCTAAAGGTGCTAAATACTTCCTTTCACTAATTTACTAAGATGTAGCAAACGAGTGTGCGAACTCTTTATTCTTTTGATTGTTTTTATTTTTTTTGTTCTTGTGCAGTTTTCTTTCCTGAAGTTGGTGGATCTACTCTGGATTCTCATCATGGTTTTGTTGTTGAATATGGTATCGATAGGGATGTTGAGTTGGGTAGGTATTCTTTATGCTTTTCATTTAAAACCGATCTTTATAGATTTTATTTCCAGTTTATTCGTCCTCACCCGGCTTATACCTTATAGGTATGGAGCAAGTTAGGACACGCAGACCTTAGATAAACTTCATGATAGGATGTGTTGGTAACTTTTTGGTATTTGGTAGTTATTTAATATGCTATTACAGGTTTCTGAAATTCTGCGGCCCAAATGTGCTGTGTCTGCAGTTATTCCTTAAATTCTCATAACTATGATCCGTCTGTGCAATTGATTTATGTGCCTCGTGCTGTATCATTTCTGCCACATTTTGGCCTTAAAACAACGCTGTAAGGACCTGCTGTTCTGATAGTGGCTTCTGGATACATCTGGACTTTTGTGCTAGACTTCTTTTGGTTGAAGCCTGTGTTTGCCTTGTTTCTAGACAATGTTCGAACTCCTTGCATATCGTGTTTGATTGTGAAGCGCCTGTTCTCACACTTGTATCTTAAACATTTTCTGTTTATTTTTCTGATAGTTATGTTGTTACAGGGTTTTTTTTTATGCTGACTGAGTCAAGTGTAGTAGGAAATCAGTTTAGTGTGTATGATGCCTGCAGTGCACATATTGTTGTGGGATTATACTTGATTGATTACAATTATATTATTTATTTATGCTTTCCCACAATGCAGAGATTAGGTTTGGATGCATATGATCTTTGTTAAAATTTGCAAAGATTCTTTGACCATGGTACCAACGCCAAGTGATCTGATGAACAGCTTAGATAAATCACTATGTTTTACCTTATGTAAATCTGTGGGGTCTAAATACAAATGATCTTACATTTGTAGGCTTTCATGTCGATGACTCGGAAGTAACTTTGAATGTTTGTTTGGGTAAGCAATTTTCTGGTGGAGAATTGTTTTTTCGGGGCACGCGATGTGATAAGCATGTAAATACGGGAAGTCAGTCAGAGGTATGTTAGTATATAAGGCGGAATATTGTTCAAGTCCTGAAAATATGCAAGCATTGCTATTTTCTAAGTATATGTGTGTGTATTTATCATTTTATGACGAAGCTTTTAAGGTAACGATTAACTATCCATTAGAACAATTAATTATGCACAAAAATGTCAACTGCTCTAAACCCTTTTGCTTATAACATGAGCATTGTATCTCAGAAACTAAGGCTCTGATTAACTATCCATTAGAAGTTTTGAACAACTCGTTTGTGCAAACATGTCAACCAATCTAAACCCTTTTGCTTATAGCATGAGCATTGTATCTCAGAAACTATAGAATTTTATGGGATTTCAGTTCTGGCTAGTACACATTGATTTTTTTAATTATTATTTTTTCTACAAACGACATGCAGCCATGAAAATGTTGAATGGAAGTATTGGTCAATTTTTATGGTTTATATATGGAATATATTCAACCAGAGAGAACATGTTTTCATGTAATATGAATGATATTAGCATTCAGGAGCATTTTATGTATATGCAGGAGATCTTCGATTACTCTCATGTACCTGGTCGAGCAGTGCTTCATCGTGGTCGTCATCGGCACGGTGCCAGAGCGACTACATCTGGTCATAGGATCAATCTACTGCTTTGGTGTAGAAGGTACTTGCTGTTTCCTGTGCATGTTTCTCAAGAAGCATGTCCTAGTGCATTTCTTTCATCTTGACTTCAGAAGTTCATCCATTTTGAATCAGATTTAAAATAATCAGTCATTAAGATTGCTGTTTATTCGGAGTTTATTTCTAAAAAAATAGCAGGGAATTCTGAGTTAAATGTGGAGTATGTGAATGGTTACAAAAGCTTCAAAATGGGGTTTTGTATCTTTCCAGACAAGTTTAGAAGGCAAAGGCCTTTGTTCAAGGCAATGGTTAGTGTGCATAGTTTGGGACCAGGCTCAGATGATGTGATGAATGGTTAGTGTGCATAACAACATATATGAGGCCCTCAAAGTCTCACATTTGGATTCATGAGATCCAATGGGTCAAAGCCGGCAATTCCTCAGAAGTGTTGGGTTGTGTTGTTACAAGTGGTATCAGGCAACAGCCCCACGCTAACTAGGGGCCAAACTTTTGATCCTTGGCTTGCGGAGAGGGCTTGTAACGGGTTCAGTTAGTACCTGACAAGACCATCATGGAGTTGAGTGGAGTGTATTATGAGACCCCAAAGTCCTACATTGGTAGTGTGGCAAACATCTTAACTTTGTGAGGCTCCCTTTGACAGCAAAACCAGGAGGTTTAATGGGACAATGTGGATAATTTCCCACAAGTATTGCACAGGGTTGTTACATGTATGCTCTGATGATAGTGCCCTTTTAAACTTCTTTGCAAGCTAAAAATTGGGATGAAATCTACACCTAGGAGACTGAAATCAAGTGCATTGTTTATCGAGACAAAGTAACTGGATGGGCTGTAATATCTTTTGTTGAAGGGGAATTGGAGATGCTTTAATCTGATGGTCATACGCTTTGTATATTATTTCTTTTCATTGTGATCGTAATCATCTTTTTCTCAATTTCTTTCATTTAACTTTTTGTTATTTTGTAATTATGGCTCCTTTATCAAATCACTCAGCCTTTTGTTTCTATTCAGTTCTGTCTTTAGAGAGATGAAGAAATATCAAAAGGATTTTTCAAACTGGTGTGGAGAGTGCTTTCGAGAGAAGAAAGAGCGGCAACGTTCATCAATTGCTGCTACCAAAACGGTAAATGTCTTTTCTTCGAAGCGAAAATTAATTTTTTGTTTTAACCCTACAAACTAGATGCACACTTGCATGGATTTTGCTTAACTCGAGGAGATCCTTCATTAAGCTGAACATTGAGTATTTACCACTGTTCATTTTCTGCAGGAGTTGCTTAGGACGGAGGGGGAATCCGCAACATGAGCCATCTTGTGTGAAATTCATGGTGTTGACTATGACAGTAGCTTTAGTTGTAACTTGGAAAACCCAGCACTGGTGATGGTATCCCACCTTGAAGAAGTTTTTACTTCATCTTGACATACAATGTGTGTAAAAATTGTGTGCAGTGAAGTGAATAATCTTATTACTTGTAGAAACACTGCAGAGTAGAGGACTCATGTAAGATAACTTTTCCAGTGTGATTTGTGCTTGTTGATTAACAGGACACACTGTATTTTGTGGAAACATGTATTCAAAAACCAGTGTCATTGTCAGTAATAATGTAATTTACCGTTACGTGATATGATGAAAGGATTATGTCCTTTGATTTTGGCTGCACAATTTCTGCTAGGGCTTTAAAAGCAAAAGTTTATATGTAATGCATATTGATTTGGTAACTGGCCTGACCTAACTCTAACTGCGAGGTAGATTTATTTTTTTTATTTATTTTTTATTTGGCAATAGAAACACACGTGGACCACACACAAATGCTATCCACAAGGTAGAAATACAAGAATAAGAACCAGCTAGCTAGCTAGTTACTTGTAAAATAAAAATAAAACGAGGTAGATTGATTTATTAGAGTTGTATTTTGTATTTATTTTTTTATACCACATACAACTCACACGCACTCACAAATATTTAAACATTCAAACTATGTCTCCTAAGCAAAAATACATGAATGATTAATCAATAAAGTTGAGCACCAGCGTGTAAATCCAAGTCTATCCTTTAGAGCTCCCCCAAAAAATAACTCCCAATACAATAAATATGCAAAATACATAAAATTGCCCATCTTACCGTTTAAATTTTGTAATGATAAAAAAGAAGGAAAAAAAAAATAGAAATGTTAATAAAATAATCAAATTTTTGAGCAGATTGATTGTGTTCCCCCACAGGTAGGTTGCCCTTATGTTTACCGCCACCTGCACACAAAGGGACATAAAGACAGAACTCTATCAATCGACGATCGTCAAACCACCTCATATTCTCTATGTCGTACTCTCTGCCTCTCTGTGTAAGAACAACCCTCTCATTCCATCACTCTCTCCCTCGTCTTCTTTCGTTCTGATTCCTTGATTGCAAATCTTCGAGTTTTGAGTCTACATCTTCTTGACTGTCTAATCGTTCAATCGAATCCTGATCCTTAAGAATCTGAATTTTTCTTTGCAGGAACCCTAAAAAGGTGGAGGATTGATCTCTGGGCTTTCGGCTTTTCCTTGCTTTGATCAGAACCCATAGTAATCGAGAATTAGGGTTAGGGTTTTAATCTCGCTGGAGCCCAACTAAATTGTCATGTATCATGTTTTCATCTTGCTATCACAGAGAAAGTGAAAGAAGGATTAGCTTCTCCATAATTTTCTCATGTTTACTTTCTTTAGGGCTATCTCTTGTAGTGGTTCGTTCTGATTATCTGTAGCTTCAAGCAAATATTGGAAACAATCGAGGATTATTCAATTTTGGTTTCTTTTCTGTATTTATTTGCTCGTTATTTTGAGTTTTAACGAAGAATCAGTGAAAAACTTTTGGAGTCCACAAAAAAAGCGCCATTTCAAAAGAAAGAAAACAGAAAGAAAAATAAAAAAGAAAAGAAAAGAAGAACAAACGAAGAGAAAATTTGAGAATAATAATATTTGTGATATAAATGGGATATAATGGTCAGCAGCAGCAGAGGTTAGGCATTACAGATCCCATTTCATTGGGTGGACCTACCGAGTACGATCTGATCAAAACCCGCCAACTTGATAAGGTCTTCACTACTTTTTCTCTTGCTAGTTTATTGTGATTTTTTGTTTACTATAATGGAAAGGAAGGAATACCTAGTTTCCAACATTGTGCTGAATTTGAGTATGTGTGTGTTACAGTATCTGCAAGATGCAGGATTGTATGAGAGCAGGGAGGAGGCTGTGAGTAGAGAGGAAGTGCTTGGAAGACTAGACCAGGTTTACTTTTATACAGTTGTGTTGGTTTCCTGATTTTGGTTTTTACAAGTATAAACCAGGAGAGAAAATGCTGAATTTTATATTGTATGCTATGTGTCTCTTGAGCAATAAAATGCGTTGTCCTAGTTTAGTGTTAATTACTGTTACTTGGGTTTGATTGATGGAAAAGCCCTGAATTCGCATTTGCTGATTGTGATGTTGTGTTGAAAACAGGTTGTGAAGAATTGGGTCAAAGTGATAAGTCGTGCCAAAGGATTGAATGAGCAATTGGTGCAAGAAGCAAATGCTAAGATATTCACATTTGGTTCTTATCGTTTGGGGGTATGTTAGTGTTCTTACATTTTATGGTTGAAGGAAGGGATTGCTTAGCTCAAAATCAAGTTTTCGATTATAACTATAAAAGAAAAGGAAAACAGAAATTTTGTGAGCTGTTCCAACTTCCAAGTGGTTAAAATTTCTGGTCATATTAGTCATAGCATGTCACAATGTTGCCAAATGCTTGTTACAGTCACCTTCTCGTGCACTGCCGCTGGAATAGAAATGTCTGGAATGCTGCTTTGAACTTGTTGGGGATACCCTCGGTTTGTAGTCTATCTATGGACAGAGATGATTGCTTTAGCTTCTATCTCAAAGGATAAGGCCAAGCAAAAGGTTATTAAGTTAATACCTCTGTCTATTATGTGGCTGATCTGGATGGAAAGAAACAGAAGAATCTTCAACTCAACAGAGGCCACCTTTGATAGTTCTACTGCTAATTGGTTTATTAGTCTCTAGTTTGGGGCTTCTCTACACTCTAACAATGTTCTCTAGGCACCCATATATCCTCCTCGTAATCTTTGGGTTGCGCCCATTGGTGTTTTTTCAATAAATGTTGAACATTCATAAAAAAAAAATGTCATGCAGAAGAAGTAAAGGAAGATTGTTCTCCAATCATTATCTCTTTCTTCTGATGAATAGACGGATGTAATGCACTGTAGATCTGTAGATGTCTTCCTTATTCTGGTCAATAAGCTTCCAAAATCATCATGACATTGTGTTCATATATTTTTTTGATGTTTATACTTCTATTTTCATTGCTATGTTTTGTTAAATGAAAGTCCATTATGTCTTTATCTTTTATTTTCAGGTGCATGGCCCTGGTGCGGATATTGACACTCTTTGTGTGGGACCTACACATGCGACACGAGATGTGCGATCAGCTCTCACCTATTTATGATGCAAGTTTCACTCCTAGTTTCGTTTCTGTTGCTTAATGAAACTAACAGTTCTTCCATAAATTGGTTGCAGGAAGATTTTTTTGGTGAGCTGCATAGAATGCTATCAGAGATGCCTGAAGTGACAGAGTTGCACCCTATTCCTGATGCTCATGTCCCAGTGATGAAATTCAAATTTAATGGGATTTCAATAGATCTTTTGTACGCAAAACTGTCACTATGGGTTGTTCCGGAAGTAAGTTCTGGCCATTTTCCCTGAAAATACTGACGTTGATTTGTTTAAGATATGTTGTCCTAGCCCTGTGTATCATTTATGTTTCATTGATGTGTACATATTTGTGCTGTTTTCATTTTTCTTGTGAACTGTAGCCCTTTCTTTAATGCATATATCCTGGAACAACCTTGGGGTCACAAGTTCAAATCTTGGAAATAGCATATTCAGGGGTAAGGTAGCATACATCTTGCCCTTGCCTGATCTTCCCTCCTTTGTGGAAACCTTGTGTGTGATTTTTAGCATATAATCCAAGCTTTAGATTTATTTCATGAGTGAGAAAATTATAAATTTAGGTGCAAACTGTGCACCTGATTGTTGAGTAGCTAATCTGGATTAGATCCTATAAGACAAAGAGACTGTTTGGCTGGCAGTAACATCTTGCTATTTTGCTCTTGGATGGATATCAATAAACTAATGTTATTTATCTGAACCACTCGACAATCCGATGGGCCAAGTTCTTTTGGGAGTGTCATGGTGTTACTTAAATAAAAACATGCCAAAAGGACATTTATCTTTGGCTAGTATTAGTTTCTTCATATCAGTTTTAACATACCTTCTGTTATGAACAAGGCAGGGATGATAGTGCAACATGTTGACATGATGGTAATAGATTATGGATAAATTTAATCAAACTCTAATTTTAATGCTTGAGGCAGCATGCGTCTATGATTCTTGAAAAATGTAAGATGGACCTAATGATTCATGGAGAATGGCTTGATTTCTCAATAAATTATTTAATGAGATAGTTCGTTTTTGAAGGTTGAATATATCTCTTAGTCCTGTACTGAGTTTAGCTCCTTCCTAGACCATGCATATAGTCATTTTAATTTTCTTTCTAGTATGCCCCTGACTAGCTATTATGGTAGTAAGGAGAATATATGCTTTGTTGCAAGTCAAAGGTTCAAGTCCCCCAACCATCCTTTTTCCTGTAACAAAGACTTGCAGGGGAAAAAAAACTTTCTTTCTAGTACTTGTTATGAGAAAGGTTCTGTAGAGCTTAAGCTTCTTGACGATGCATGTTTTGGTACAGGACTTGGATATTTCACAAGACTCCATACTACAAAGTACAGATGAACAGACTGTTCGTAGTCTTAATGGCTGCAGAGTGACTGACCAAATTCTGCGTTTGGTACCAAATATCCAGGTGGTGCGACGTGTTTTCTGTAATTTTTATGCTTGCAGTGTTCTTTTTTTTTTTTTTCAATTCTTTATCCAGCACCATTGTCTCTGCCTCTGCGTGTGTGGATTTTCAATTTTGTTATGTTCTTTTTCTTCTTTTTTTTGGGTCTTAACTCTTATTTGCATTTTCTGTCCTTAAAATTAATGCAGAATTTTCGCACAACACTAAGGTGCATGAGGTTATGGGCAAAGCTTCGTGGTGTTTACTCGAATGTATGGAGGGCTTTACAATTTACAAGCACCTCGTTTTTTTAATTATTATTATTAAATTGCCTTCATCCCTCTCACATGCAGGTTGCAGGTTTTCTTGGTGGAATAAACTGGGCGTTGCTTGTTGCTCGCATTTGCCAGTTATACCCCAATGCGGTTCCTAATATGTTAGTCTCTCGGTTTTTTAGAGTATATGATCAGTGGCGGTGGCCTAATCCAGTCATGCTGTGTCCAATTGAAGAACGTTCCCTTGGTCTTCAAATTTGGGACCCTAGAAGAAATCCAAGGGACAGGTTTCATTTAATGCCCATAATCACTCCTGCATATCCCTGCATGAACTCCAGTTACAATGTTTCATCAAATACTTTACGTATTATGAAAGAAGAGTTTCGGAGGGGGTATGAAATTTGCGAGGTATGATTCTCTGGTTTATCATGTCTTAGTTTCCATAGCAGTTTGAATGTTGTTGAGAAGATTTCAAGTACCCAGTCTGCCTGTCATTTTTTTCCTTCGGTCATCAGTTGCTAATGGTATCTAAGGTTGAACATAATACTTTTACTATGTCTTTAAAAACTTTTGTTGTTTGTTGTATGTCAAAACATTGATGTGGCAATGAAATTATTGAGTAATGGCCCCTCCTACATACCAAAAAGAAACAAAAACTTTTCATCCTTATGTAATTATCTTTTCGCGTCTTTCAAATTCTCTTCTCAATTGAGATTCTTTAATGTGGCTACTTGAGCATTTATGCTTCCGTTTGAAACTTGAAATTGGAGTTGTGTTATACTGATATGAGATCTAACCGCTTTACTTTTTCTTGTCAGTTATCGGCTGTTGGAGTGCTTGTCCTTTCGAGCATTTCACTTGCTGCTTGTTGTTCTTCTTGTTGTTGTTATGCATGATCTAATTGTTGCTAGTCTTGCAGTCTATGGAGGCAAACAAGGCTGATTGGGATACACTTTTTGAACCTTATCCCTTTTTTGAAGCATATAGAAATTATCTGCAGATAGACATCTGTGCGGAAAATGCTGATGATTTAAGAAAGTGGAAAGGTTGGGTTGAGTCTCGACTTCGTCAGCTCACACTAAAGGTGAAATACCTAATGTTTAAATTATAATTTTTATTAGTTTTAGTATTACCGTACTGGGATTTAAACTGTTGTTTTGGCAAATCTAGATTGAGAAGCACACAGGCAATATGCTTCAGTGCCACCCACACCCTGGTGATTTTCAAGACAAGTCCAGACCTTTTCACTGCTCTTATTTCATGGGTCTGCTACGGAAACAAGGGATCACTGTAAATGGATCAGAAGAGTTTGATATAAGGTTAACGGTTGAAGAATTTAAGCATTCTGTTAATGTGTACACGTTATATAAGCCTGGTATGGGGATTTGTGTGACCCATGTAAAAAGGAAGAATGTTCCTACCTTTGTGTTTCCTGGAGGGGTTCGTCCCCTGCGTCCATCTAAAGTGACTTGGGATGGTAAGCAGGCCTTGGAAGCCAAGGTTTCTAGTTGTGGAGCAGAAAATTCTGATAATTATGGAAGGAAGAGAAAGCGGATTGATGATGATGCAGATAATAACTCGGGCAATGGAAATTTTAATCACACAAACAGCAACAGCATAGGAGGAGAAGCTGAAAACAGCGTAATTGATAGCTCTAGAAATTCAACTAATCTTACAGATACTCCTTCGAAGAATGGCATAGTTGACGTATTAGTTGGTGGATGCAATCCTGTTAGTAAAGCTCCATCTTCCACTGCTGATACATCAAGTTCTAAAGAGGCCGAGAAACTAGCAATTGAGAAAATTATGTCTGATCCATACGTCTCCCACCAAAAACTTGAAGAGCTTGATGATGCCTTTGAATATGGGGGAAATCAAGCCAAGAATTCTGGGGGAAACACAAAAGGCTTCACTATTGAGGGTTCAACAGAGAATGCAGCAGTGGCAGTGCCAACAACATCCAGCAGTCATCCTCCCTCTGGTTTGAAGGCGAACTGGAGCTCCGAAGAGCTTGAGGTCTTACCAGCTAACTCTGTGACTTTTCTTCTGCAATCTCCTTCTTTTAGCTACTCCTTTTTTCTTTTCCTTTTTCCCTCGAACCTTTTTGAATAAATAGAATATGCTATGATAAACATAGAATGATCACAAGTAGTTTGACTTTTGGAAAACTATTCTTCAGATGTTCCTCATTTGAAATGCTCAAAGTGCATCCTGATGTGGATTAACAAGTGGATAGCTTGGCAGATTTCATGATTAAACTTATTTAAACCTTTGAATGCATATGAAGATTGTTTTTTTACTATGGAGGAAGAAAAAGTGGAATAATTGAACATTGAATTGAGCTTGGTCACAGCTTCAAATTCTTGACACTTGATCCTCTCAATTTCTTAAAATGTTGTCTTTTATCTTGTTCTAGCTGCGTTCGCATAACTTGCTCATACTGTACTCCCTATAGGCTATGGAGTAGTATAATTTGGTTCTTTCACTTGGCAATACTGACTAATGTGTTGCTTGTTTGTTTTTTTTTTTTTTATTGTTTTGTGTCTACTTTTGTTAAGCTGGAGGAACTCATGGCACCATTCCCTAATGTGATTACTTCTGCACCACCAACCCAACAAAAGCCTCTTATCAGGTATTTGTCGTTTGAAATTTTGTCACGAATAATTATATGGCTTCTCTGGGAGGCAACAAATTACGACGACTTTTTGATCAATACGTGGTCTGAGTAGTCAGTTCATCATATATATTGTTATGATAGTTGGAAAATAATTGACTCTTTTTTTTAAAATTTTTTTTATTAGTGACATTAAGATAGCTGTTTATTTCTTATTGTGCTTGCAGGTTAAACTTTTCTTCTCTAGGCAAAGCTGCCACCAACAAAACCACATGAAATGCTGCGCCGTGGAACCGATGCCAATTTTAGAGAGTTGTTGAGAGTCTTCAACTTTTTTAAGAAAGTGTATTTATTTCTTCTACTTGTGTAATGATAATAAAAAATCCTGCAAACTTTGCTTAGATCCTTCTTCTTGTTAATATTTATGTTGTTGATTACTTGAATGAGCATGGCACAATACATGGTGGTCACTGGGCTTTATTTACATTTGGGGTATGAAGGTTTAAATTGTCGGTCCTTGAAAATTTTCTAGATGAAAACCCAAACAACATATATATATATATATATATATATCACTTGATACTTTAAGATGTGATGGGTTCAAGTGGAGGAAGCAACAATACTTTCGTTGGATATACATATACATACGTTGACAATCCATATGTATGTATATATGTATTTTTTGTGGCCCCACCTAAGGTAGGCGAAGGAAGATTGTAGACTTGAACCATGACCTTTTTCGTATCACCAGGCTTTGTTACTTAGACCAAGTGGCTTTCCTCCTCCTAGTGTTGGGTTAGCTTGCTCATCACTCATGAAATAGATGATCACTTCATGACCAAGATGGGCCGGGCCACTCACCAATTTATTTATGTTGGGTAGCATCGGCCCACTAAGGTTATGATCTTTAGCCCAGCCCGACGTAAAGCCGTCTGCCCTAGGCAGAGCTCGGATCTTGACAACTGCTGACATTAATATCCAGCTCTGTTTTCCACCATAACCATTTTTATTTCCGTGAATAATGATCTGGGGATGATAAACAAACGCTTTTGCCCTTTTTGTTGTGTTTTGTTGCGTGTGCAAACCACAAAGTAATCACCTTTATTAGATTGTTGTCTCTTGTGCTGCGATCACTGCTACAGAGAGAGCGAGAGGGGAAAGGGAGGATGGAGGAGGATCAATTAGATTATATACTGGTTCCAATGGGTCTGTTGGTTTTGGGTTTATACCATTGTTGGCTCCTCTTTACCATACTTGGCCATCCGAAACGCACTGTCATTGGCGTCAACGCAGAGTCTCGGAAACAATGGGTTTTCTTCATGATGGCTGTTAGTCTCCCCCGTCGTTCACACCCTTTAATTTCTATTTTACTATATCTGCCTATGATTGTAGTCTTATATATATTCGGGCTGATTCTTTTATCATTATTGCCTTTCAGGTAGTTTTTTTTTACTTTATTTTGTAATCAGCTAGGAATTATCTTCTCTAAGCACTTGGGATTTCAAATGTATAGCCTTTATCTGCTTATGGGTTAGCTGTTCCTGAAATTTTATGAATATGTCTGCTTGATGTGGTGGAACTTTTTGAGGGTTGTTCTATATGTTTAAGAAATTACATGTTTTTCACTTCTACTTCTATATTCTGAACGAAGGAGTTATCCAGATCATTGCGGAAATGTAGAACAAGGGTTTGTTGGATTTTAGCGTGTAATTGGATACCATGCATGGACGCTTGCTCTTTTTATTTTTATATATTGAATTTAGTGAGAGGGACCATAATCTGGTGGCTGGTCATTAATTTATTTCACCACTTTTTCTAGTTAGACTGGTCCACATATAACTAAGAATTTTTATGATAAATTCTTGACCGAGTACATGATAGTTGTTTATGTATATATTTTCCTCTTGAAGTGTGTCAGATAAGATGTTTTGTTGGTTTAACTTCTCTGTTAAAAGCCGACAAAGGGGATCTAAGCCGTCATTTAGTTATCCATATCAAATACATGTTCGCTTAATTTGCTTGTCTTAAACTATGAAGTCTTTCTACCCAAGTTCTGAATGAGACCCCTGATTTTGACAGAATGCTGATCGCGATTTTTTTTTAACTTGATAGTTGCACACAGAGTCAGTAAGCTGTATGCTTATTTCCTATAAAACTTACAGACTTCTGGTTGTCAATATTCTGAGTTCTGAAAAAAATGATGAATAATGCTTATGGTAGTACCATGGCATACATGACTGATGGTCTTGTTGTGGCACTGTCCAATTATCCCCTAGTTGTATATTAGGCTATTAGCTCTTATCATCACCGTAGTGGTATGTTGGTCTTTAATTAGTTACCTCTCGGAATGGGCACTTTTGGACTTATGGATGGTGCATGACTGTGTTTGGTCGTGATTTCCATTCTCCGGCGGCCAGTGACTTTAGGATAGCTAGTGAATTTGTGACTTAGGCTCACTCGTGAAACTAAATTTTTTAGTTCTCGTTGTGAATAGTTGTTTCCTATGTCAACATCAATTGCGTGCGGATGTAATTGTTGGTGGCAAGAGAAAACAGAAATAAGAGTACTTATTCTGCAGCTGCTAAGCTCTTAGACCATTTGAGAAGTGTTTGCTACAAAAACATGGCTTTTCAGCACCCTTGCCTCCTTTCATAGAAATGCATGGCTTCAATGTTTAACTTCGGAAAGTAGTTTGTGCATGTGGATCATGGAATTTAATCTTTGTTTCCTTTATTTTCTGTTATGTAATGATTTTTCAGCTACTATTACCACTTTGTTAATTGTGCTTATCCTATGTTTGCATCAAATCGTATGCAGTTACTTTAGCGACTATTTTCCGGCTGAAGATTCATTGACATCAGAATATATGGTTTTCATTTTTTGTACTTTTGATGATAATAACTGCGCCATGGCAAATTAATTTAACTGTTTCAGTGGACGGCTATTGGTGTCTACAAAATTTTCAAGTAGTAGACACTATCATCTATTCCCACTTTTGTGAGGTCCTGTAATGGTAATATATATGTCAAATGACAGTGGCCTTTTTCCTGTTCAGGATCCTCTGAAGAATGGTGTTTTAGCAGTTCAAACAATAAGGAACAATATAATGGCTTCTACACTTTTGGCGACAACAGCAATCACTCTTAGCTCAATTATCAGTGTTTTTGTGAGTGGCACATCAAATTCCAGTAACACAACATCGGCACTGGTGTACGGAAATAAGACTGGTATTATCTCTTCAATCAAGTACTTCACGATATTGCTCTGCTTCCTTGTTGCGTTTCTTTGCAATGTACAGTCTATTAGATACTACGCCCATGTCAGCTTCTTGGTTACCGTGCCTAGCTCAAAGGGGAACAACGATTCCATCCAGTATGTCGCAAGAAACTTGAATCGAGGAAGTTTGTTTTGGTCACTTGGATTGCGAGCTTTCTATTTTTCATTCCCTCTCTTCCTGTGGACTTTTGGGCCTATACCAATGTTTGTGTGTTGCTTCATTATGTCATTTGTTCTCTATTTCTTGGACACCACTACGAGTTTCACGCGACAACTTCACACCCTCTCCTTCAGAGAGGAAGTAAAACGCGACAATGTGGAATCGGTTGGTCAATCTCCGTAAGTGCTGTTAACTAGTGCAAATCTTACACCTGTAGTTGGCTACCTTGATTTTGAGCAGCTATTTTTGTTTATATGAGCAAGTCTTAATATAACAAATTCATTGGTATTTCCTATTCACAACTGTAAAAAAAAAAAAAAAAAATCCCTTCGACTCCCTATTTGTCCTATTTGTTTGATAAAATCAATTATCTATGCTGTAAACTTGTGCGAATTTGTATCTTTATATGTTTGTTTGAACTGTATACCTCTGCCTTTGTCTGAAGTTGGGAACTGACCATCTATACTTTGTCAAATTGGTTCAGTTTCTTTTGTGTGAGTTGCTGGTTGAATTGCTGCTGCTTGCGAATTCTATAGTAAGTGTGGTTTTGGGTCCAAGGGAACAACAATGCAAGTAATTAAACCTTATATATATATGGTCAAGTCTGGGTAAACTTGCATATCTGTGATGATGACATGCAGACATTGCCAATATTTTTGGCCTGGGACATTCAGGTTTTGCGATATTTGACCTCTTCAATACTTCACAAATTTCACTACTATATTATTTCACTTTCAACTAAAATCACTATTTGTTTACTACATTGTTTCTTCAAATGAATGATAAAAAAAAATAAAATAAATACATAGCACTACGATGAATACACAAATTACATAATAATTTCAGAAAGCAGCCTGTAACATTATCCAGGGTGATTTGATATTTTGATGTACTCTTCTTGGGAGGAGGACGTGGGGCTTGGCATCGATTTACTATCTCCCAGTCCCAGTTTTCTCATCCTTGCGCCTGTAAAAAGTGAAAACACACACTTCATGTTACATGTTTTCTTGCTTTGATTCCCTAAACAAAATTTCATGTATATATGCAGAGAAATATGATTTTTTTTCTATATACACAATTCGTAAGCATCTCGAAAGCTCGATCAAAGACTTAATCTCTGGTCACAGTTTAGGGTTACCGACACTGATTTATCATAAACTTCTTGTGACCCTCCCTCATTTTTGTACAAGCATATGTAGTTACTCGGCTACTAATTTCATGTTACGAAATCAGTCACTTGCATTACCTTTTCATTCCATGCTAGACTGGGCTTGTATCTCGTGAGATGAACTTTGGAGTTCCTCTGTCAATCTCACAAGCTATATATGCAGTGTCAGAGGTCGCATCTGGTCTTCTCACGTGCAGAGAGTTGATTCTCGCAGTTCCAGACTGGACACTCCTCTCTGCCAACATCTCAAAATATGCATGAGGTGCCCAACCTGCATCCTCAAAATTAGGAGACTCAAAAGTGTAGCTTTTGTATTAACATCAAGACTTCAAAGGAAATGGTCAGGATCGAACATACCATTGACATGATTTGGGAAGGGAAAGAATTGCAAATAACACAATGCAGCTACCATTGTTCCTGCATTGAAGCAAAAATGTATGATATTTGCTATTTTGATTCACAGAAATTTCATTTGCATTAGAGATTTTTAATCCCTTAAGTTCACCTGTGGAAAATACGAACCTATAAGAGCTCCGGCAAAAACATCAGTCCAATGATGCCAGTAGTCATCAACACGAGAAACACCCACAAGTACAGCAGCAAGTATTGGAAGCAATACTATGCAGAGCTTGGCAACATGCCCCCTTCTATCAAATGCTTTAATTTTCCCAGCTATATACCATGCCAGGAAAGTCAGACCGGCAAAAGACCCTGCATTTATGTAAATCTCTTTCACAATGAGCATATGCATCAGCAAAATCAAATCAAGATCTATCTATATTGCAGTTCTTTGATAAATAGTCATCCGAAATTACTTTTCCTACATTTTCTTTTAGAACTTACATGAAGTATGCCCACTCGGAAAACTTTTGTATCCCTCCTTTATAATTGCCGGGTCTCCATAACATGCTACATTCCCAGAAATTTCATCGAACACCTGGAGATGACCACAAACACATCAGATGTCAAACAAGATGAAAATAACACGACGACAATCCTTCACTCGTGAAGACGAAAACGCACCCCATTTCCATCAGGAAAACACCTCCAAAAAAAGTTTGGCCGTGGTCGACCCACAGCATCTTTGATTGCATCAGTAATAACTCCGGTAATTAGTACAGAATATAGAATACCTAAGCTTGGATGAGTATAACAAATTCAGTAAGTTACCATAAGCGTAAAATTCAAATCAACCAAAAGCTAAAAGGTGTAATAGAATGCCATACCCAGTAAAGCGTGGTGCAGATCATAAACATCCTGTCTGTAGCAGTAATACAGAAAAAATACAGCAATCGGCAACATTATGGCAAAAATCTATCAAATACGATGCATAGTTAGGATTTTATATACAAGAACCTCAAAATAAGAACGATAAATCTTAGATTTCAGAATCTCACAGGAACGCTCCAAAAAGGGATAGTATCATGCTTGAAAGGGTATTTCAAGTCTGTCATCATTTCTTCACCAACAAAACGGTGAAAAGGTTCTATGAAATTCAAGATGCCCACTATTGCCAAAAGAAGTAGAAGAAGTAGCCAGTCATGCATATGTATCCTTGCTACCTTGACTCCATGGGACTTTACAGTATGACCTCCCAGCAAAACGTCTGCCATTTATATAACACTATCCACCAAAGAAAGACAGTGGTAAGAACCAAGTGTTAACATATCATTGTAGGGTATCGATTGTATAAAGAGAAACAACCAAATGATCTTTGATGAACTACTCAATCTACTTTGGCAGCATATATTTTGCTCTATAGGTGATAAGAGCGAACACCCACTTACAGATATACTTATAACTATTTAGTTACATTGTTGTGCACAATCATTGTAAGAAATTTCATAATTGATAAAACACAGTCTACAACATATATCAAGACGAACGACAGAACAAATTCAACCCATAAATTGACAATATCATGCTTGATATTTATTGACCTCCTCTCAAAATTAACCCAAGAAAATGCTAGTTTCTTGGTATGAAGCCCAATCATATAATCAAATATACACAATTTGAACAAGAAAATAAGAAAAATTGGTTGCAGTATCTCAAAAATGACTGAAGAACATGACTTTTCCGCAAATTCTGAAATACAACGATACATTTAATCTTCCCAACAAAAATGAGATTGTAAAAAACAACAATAAAACCCAGTAATCCTCTGTTTCTCAAATTTCACAAAACCTAGTTTGTGAACTTGATAAGAAATTTCATCAAAAGATCAAATATCATAACTTGATATGAAATTTCATCATTTACAAAAGCAGAGAAGGGAAAGCCGAACCTTTTTGGCTAATGCCGACAATATGAAAGAAAGAGAGAATAATTGATGAATCCACAGGTTCCTCAGGTAAAAGATTGGGCCAGAAACTCCATTGTTATGGTGTTGCATGACCTTGGCACGTTTTGGGGACGAACTTTTTTGTCTGTCTTGGGGGTTTGTTGGACAGAGAAGTGCCAGAATAGCCTCTTTGTTTTACCTGAATTTGTTTCCATTTTTTTTTTTATAAATTTATTAAAAAAAATTGAGAACTTCAATAAATTAAATTTGATATTTTTTTTCTTTATTAGTTGAAGAACTCTCTTTCAAGCTTCAATACACACAAAATCATGATAATGCCATTCTTTTGACACCTCGTAAGTACTGTATTTAAATATATTGGTCATCTCACTCACTCTCTCTCTCTCTCTCTCTGAATATCTCTCCAGCTCTTATCAAATATCAATTTTCTATTAGCAACTCCATTAAGATAGAAGATGAGGTACTCAATAGAGAGAATTCCAACTATAATAGTATAAAATACTCCATTGTATGCCTAGAAATTAGAATTGCTCTCTTGGGTTGTGTTTTTTTTTTTTAATTTATTACAACTTCCTCGTATCCAAGGGGAAGCCAAGTGAAAAGGCCTTGGAAGCTCAAGTTCCTATAGATCTCTCCATGTGATCACAGAGTGACTTCTCATTATTCAATGACTCATACTGACATTACTACTACCCATGTCAAAGTTCGTTCATTGTATACTTCACCATTAGCTGTGCACACATGCTTCACTTTCATGAAAGTATAGTTCATCATTAGACATTAGCTGTGCACACATGCTTCACTTCTTAACAATCATTGTGAGCTTAAACTGGTGGAACTGTCACATGAATTTTCTACATACATGACGATTAAGTACGTTTGGTCAAAATCCAACGTTTGATCATAAGAATGTTGTGTGAATTTGGAATTGAATTAATACTTTACGAGTCCATACGATTTGGATTAAAAAAATTTATCACTAGATTGGCAAAATCATAAAAGAAGTTTGTAATAAAGCTACTAAAAAACATTAATTTTGAAGCTATCTAAGCAAATACTTAAAGGTCAAACAACACAATAAATAAATAAATATATAATAAATCACTTCCTATTGCCAAATTGGTTACAGCGCATTTTCTTTCATTCCTTTGTATTTGAAGTCGAACAGAGTAATTCTAAGAAGTGTAAAAGGCATCAACTTTCCTTCCTTTTCCCCCAAATCTACAAACCAACAGCTTCAACCTCTAATTTCCATGGATCCTCCTCCACTTCCACCCCAACCCACCACCATACCTACCAGTATGCACTCAGACTACCCTGACTCCGTGGAGTTCTCTCCACGCTCTCTCACAACAGAAACCATCCACGACCATCTCCCACCAGTCCCCGGAGCCAAACTCCGGCTCATGTGCAGCTACGGCGGCCACATTATGCCTCGCCCCCATGACAAAGTCCTCTGCTATGTGGGCGGCGACACAAGAATGGTTGTCGTGGACAGCCACTCCACACTGTCTTCCCTCGCCACCAGACTCTCCCGTAGCCTCCTTAATGGTCGTGCATTTACTCTCAAGTACCAACTACCCAATGAAGATCTTGATTCTCTAGTCTCTGTAACTACTGATGAAGATCTTGATAACATGATTGAAGAGTATGAGAGAATAACATCAGCATCAAATTCATCGTCGTCTTCTTGTCGGATTCGTTTATTCTTGTTCTTTAATAAGCCTGAGACTGTAGCTTCAATGGGGGCTTTGTTAGATGATGCAAAGTCGGAGACTTGGTTTGTTGATGCTTTGAATGGTTCAGGTTTGATGTCAAGGAATTTATCTGATTCTGCTACTGTTGATTGCTTATTGAATTTTGATGATGGTGAAGAAATTGAAGAAAAGAAGGATCAAGGAGAGAAGAACAAGCAGGTGGAGCAGAGTAGCTCTGTTATGCCAGTGATGCCGGATTCTCCATTTGTGGAGAACAGTTCCTCGTCATCTTCTTTGCCTTCCATGGCGAATTTGCCACCAATTCGGGTTCGGATTGAGGATCAGAAAGTTGGGTTGGAAGAGCAATTTTCACAAATGGCTTCAGTGCAAGTTGTGCAGAAGCAAGAAGAGGGGTTTGGGATTATGTCTGCTGTTGTACCACAACCAGCAGTTTCCCAACACATGAATCGGATTTTATCCGATAATGACAGATCCGATCAGGGTGCTCCAATTGGGTTCAGAAAACCTCCATTGCCATTACCATTGCAGCCTGTGCAACAGAAGGCTTGTTCAAGCTACAATCTGCCCTCCCCTGACTCAGTTGCAAGGTACTTGTTAGAGCAAATTATTGGTTATAGTTCTTTCTAGACGTGAATCTTTGAAAGGGTTACTTTGATTGATATGTTTTATATTGCAGTGATAGCAGCATTGCATCTGCAAATTCTCTCTCGAAGCAGCACATCTATCATCAAGCTCCAACTAGCCCCAACACCAAAGGCAATGCCTCTCTCCCAACTCCCCAAATCCAAATTCCAGATTCGGAGTACTCATCGCCTCCACAATTTGATCCTAATCAGCAGCAACAACAGCTACAATATGTACATGCCAGCACACAATTCATCCCACACCAGGCCGCGACTCCGGTGCCAATTACATCTTACTACCAAATGTATGCTCCTCAATCACAGCATCAGCCAGCTGATCATCATCAGCAGTACCCTTCGCCAGTCTATTTTATGCCGGTCACGCAAACCCTACCTTACATGTCCACTGCTGACACCACAGTCGCGGCCTCAGGCAGGCCAGTAACGCCTCCTTTTCCAACCATGATTACCCCCTCTATGGCTTACAAGGATGCCAATATTCCACCCGTTTACCCCACAAAGACAGGTACTGCAGCTGCCCCTATGCCTGAAATGGGTGGAGATGTATACAGAACTGCAATGACATCAAACCCTCCTCCAGCTCAGATTCCATCAAATCAGTATCAGCAACAATATGTGGGTTATGCACAAATGCAACAACATCCAGCTCAGTCCATTGCTGCTAGTACTGCATGTTATGGATATGATCAATACTACAACACTGCAGTACCTGATCACCAGATGTACTACTCTCATCATCATCAAGCTTCTTCTACTCCATTGCCTTCTCAGTTCCAAACCATGACTCCAACTGCCGCAGCAATAGCCTTGGCAGATGCTTCAAACCAGCTTCCTACAGATACTTCCACTTCCAGGCAGCAGAACATTACTAGCTCACAACCACTTTGAGTCCTGGTGGTTTTGTACTGAATCTCTGCTGCTTCATCTATGGTTATAGATTTAGATTGTCATTATATTGGCAACAGAGAGAGAAATAAGTAAATGGGTATTGTTAAATTTTGACAGTATCTTCAAATTCCGCGATCTTGAATAAAGAGTTTACCAGCTACTAGCTAGTGCCCCTGTATTCACGTCTCCATTAGTGGGCAAGCCTGTCCATGTAGAAGAGTGCCACTAGCTAGTAAAGCTCACAATCATGTTCATATAATCATATTTGCATCCGCAGTACCATAAAATAGGACCACAATACATTAGTAAGAAAAATAACTTATGTTCAATTCATAAATATAATTATGTACAAATTGTCCGCCCCTTCACTAGACGAGTCGAGAGTACTTATCGATATATATATATATATATACACACACGTGTAATTAAACTGTTTCTAATTCAGATTTAATGCAGGCAGATCAACAAAGGAAAAAGAAATCGTAAATCAAACCAACGTTTGATGCAAGAACACACTGGAATCCACCAGAAATTGAAAGAAACTCTCTAACACTTGATTTGAGGCCCTAAATGATGAAATTTTGCAAAACTAGGGTGGGGCCAGGGGGGAAAGCCCCTGGTTCTGTTCAAAACGCCGTTTCGCTTCAACCGGTCAAATTTCATCTAAAACGGACAACGTTTGCAAATTTTTTAATTCTGCAGCCACACCCTCAAAATGATTTCTACTAGCTAGTAAAAATGGTAATTAACTCCAACTTTCTGTTTGTCACAAATCAGCTCCAAATTAACCCAAATCAACTTCAAAACAACTCAAAATCATCTCCTATATCAGTCCCTTCCACCTCAAAAAAGCTCGACCCGAGCGAACTTCAAAGCAAAGCTCCCTCGTCGGAATGAAATGCATACAAATCAGCCACATTGAAAGTGTTGGACATCCCCATATGAGCTGGAAGATCCACCACATAAGCATTGTCATTAATCTTCTTCAAAACCTTGAAAGGACCATATTTCTTAGGCTTCAATTTGTTGTAGGTATGTTCCTTACGCAAGAAAACCATAACCAGCTCACCCTCCTTAAAAAGCTTCACACGGCTATGCTTATCCGCGGCAGCTTTATATTTTGCATTAGTAGCCTCAAGCCTTTTCTTGACTTCAGCTTGGATCGACTGAGATTCTTCAACAAAACTGCCTGCAGCAGCACTAACCCCAGGGGTAATTGGCAGCCTCACCAAGTCCACTGCATGCCTAGGAACCTGTGTGTAAACCAGCGCAAAAGAAGACTTACCAGTAGCACTATGGACAACACTATTGTAAGCAAACTCGGCCTGAGCAAGTGCATGATCCCACTGCTTTGGTCTATCACCACAAATACTACGAATCAGATTGCCAAGTGTCCTATTCACCACCTCAGTTTGCCTATCAGTCTGAGAATGAGCAGTGCTACTGAAATTCAAAGATGTATCAAACCGTTTCCACAAAGTGAGCCAAAAATGGCTAAGGAACTTTGAGTCACGATCGGATGTAATAGTCAAAGGAACTCCATGTAGGTACACAATCTCCCTAAAAAACAACCGTGTGATATGGGACGCATCGGAAGTCTTCCGACATGGCAGAAAATGAACCATCTTTGAAAACCTGTCAACCACTACAAAAACAAAGTCAACACCACGCTGAGTTCGTGGTAATCCAAGTACAAAATCCATAGAAAGATCCTCCCAAATGCCATTAGGAACAGGCAGCGGCATGTACAAGCTAGTATTCTGAGATTGTCCTTTGGCAGTCTGACAAAAAAAACACTTCTGCACAAAATTCCTCACATCACGCCTCAACTGTGGCCAATATACCTCTCCTCCACACTAGCCATGGTCTTATCTCTACCCAAGTGCCACTAAGACCGCCTCAATGCAAGTCTTTGATTAGCTTTTCATGCAAAGAAGTACGGGGAACACAAAGTCTATTGACAAAGAATA
The DNA here is from genome assembly GCF_013401445.1 of Tripterygium wilfordii. Classification (NCBI taxonomy): domain Eukaryota; kingdom Viridiplantae; phylum Streptophyta; class Magnoliopsida; order Celastrales; family Celastraceae; genus Tripterygium; species Tripterygium wilfordii. Next base: position 226,819 of record NC_052246.1, on the reverse strand, counting down.
GATAACCATCATGAATGTAAAAATCCCCCATGGAATTCTGCCGCATTTGACATCTCTCCCAAATCCCCTTAAAATCATCGTCCTCTGCATATAACTCCTTTAGCAACTCAAACCCAACCACTTCATGGCTAACTGAAACCAACAATGCTGCTCGTCGACTCAATGCATCAGCTACACGATTAAGAGCTCCAGATTTATGCTTGATGACAAATGAAAATTTCTGCAAAAACACAGTCCATCTTGCATGTCTACTCTCCACCTGCTTCTGACTATTAATGAACTTCAAAGCTTGATGGTCCGTATACAAAACAAACTCAGCCTGTATCAGATAAGGCTCCCAATGCTTCAATGCCCGCACCACAGAATAGAACTCCTGGTCGTAGGCGCTCCATTTCATCCTGCCTTCACTCAACTTCTCACTAAAGAAAGCAATTGGTCTACCACTCTGAGAAAGAACAGCTCTAACTCCTGTACCACTAGCATCACACTCCACCTCAAATGGCTTCTCAAAGTTAGGCAAGGCTAACACTGGTGCATTACACAATTTCTCCTTGATCAAGGCAAAAGCCTTTTCAGCCTCATTTCCCCAATTAAACTTGCCCTTCTTCAAGCACTCCGTAATAGGGCTAGTAATAGTGCTGAAATTTCGGATAAACCTCCTATAAAATGTGGCAAGTTCGTGAAAACTGCGGACCTTGCTAACATTTTTAGGAGCTAGCCACTCTCTAATTGCCTTGACCTTGTCTTCATCCACATGAACACCTTCTGAACTGATCACAAATCCAAGAAAGATTAACTTATTTGTCATAAAACTACACTTCTTCAAGTTCACAAACAGCTTGTTCTCCTGCAATACAGTCAAGACAGCCCGCAAATGTAGCAAGTGCTCCTCCTCTGTCTGATTCATAATACGCATGAATGTGCTAGGAGCATTGGAAAGACCAAATGGCATAACCATCCACTCGTACAAACCATCCCAAGTTTTGAAAGCTGTTTTCTACTCATCTCCCTTACGAATACGAATCTGGTGGTAGCCACTACGAAGATCAATTTTCGAAAACACCTTTGAACCCCATAATTGATCAAGCATATCATCCAACCGTGGGATAGGAAAACTGTACTTAACCGTGATCCGATTAATAGCACGACTATCCACACACATCCTCCAACTTCCATCTTTCTTAGGCACCAATAACGCTGGAACAGCACAAGGACTCATGCTTTCCCTTATAAACCCCTTCCGTAATAAGTCCTCAACCTTCTCCCTTAGAATATCATTCTCCTTAGGACTCAATCTGTAGTGAGGCAGATTAGCCCGAGGAAGAAAATCAATCTGGTGTTAAATTTCCCTCATGGGTGGGAGGCTATCTGGTAAATCATCTGAAAAAAAATCACCAAACTCAGCTAACAGTGGCTGGATTGCCTTTGGACATCCTATATACTCCTCTTCATTCTCCGACTGACTCACCACCAATGCCTTCACCACTAAGGCATGCATTTCTCCCACACTTTTGTACTCTGCAGCAATGTCATATTCAGAACAAGCAATAGTAAGAAAGGAACTTCCTTCCACCTTAGCAGCCTTAGGTAATGGAATAGAACGCTCATTGGAAGGAACTATCGCCACCTTATGATCACCCCATTTAAACAGACAAATATTATCCCTTCCTTTATAAGTCATATCCACATCAAACTGCCAAGGCCTACCTAACAGCACATGACTAGCATCCATGTCTATAACATCACACAAAACCTTATCATGATACTGTTTGCCAATAGAAAGAGGAATGTGACACACCTCTTCTACCTTCACTGTAGGACCCTTCTGAATCCACCTAATAGCATAAGCATGGGGATGCTTCCTTGTAGGCAATTTCAGATGCTCCACTAGCTTCCTGGACACAAAATTCTCACAACTGCCACTATCAATAATGAGGTCACACACCTTCTGGTTAATAGTGCAATGCAATATGAAAATACTATGACACTGGAGGTATCCTCCTGCTTGGGAGATAACAGAATCCTCTACACCACACAATTTACTCGCTCACCTTCCTCCTCAGCACCCTCATACTCTTCATCCTCACCAGCCCCTTGCTCATCCTCATCTTCTTCATACTCTGCTACATTAACTGGCCTTCTATCAGGACACTCATTTGACTTATGCCCTGGTTTGTTACACCAATAGCACTTAATTGGGGCTGCCTTCGCATAGGGGTTTGGATTAGGATTGGTATTTCTAGCTCCACCCTGAACCCTGCTACTTCCTCCTTCTCCGCTCTGAGTTCTCTGTGTTGTAGGCATTGTATTACGTTCAGTCACCGACGTTGGACTAGTCGCTGGTGCTTGTGAGCTTTTTCCCTTGTAGGAAGAGTAAGAGGATTCTGAAATACTGCGCCTCTGGTTCATATTCCCCATGGTATTCTCCATCAACTCAGCCTTCAAGGCTAGATTGAAAGCCTTATCAACAGTCCATATAACTTGCAACCCAATCTTCTCTCTCAAAGATGGTCTTAACCCATTTAAATACCTAGCTACCCTCTACATCTCAGATTCAGCCAAGTTGTTGCGCGCAGACAATCTGTTAAATTCAACATTATATTCAAAAATAGGTATGTTACCTTGATAGCAATTCTGGTAGAGTTGAAACAAGTATTGTTCATAATCTGGTGGTAAGAACCTGGCCATCATCAACTGCTTCATCTTCCTCCAAACCCTACCATAGCCTTTCCTTGCCTCCTCCCATTAATCTGCAATTGATCCCACCAAACAGCTGCACTTCCCTTCAATCGAAACGCTACCAATTTCACCATTCGTTCCTCAGGAACCTCCATCATATCAAAGAACCTCTCCACTTCAGAGATCCAGTCCAGAAACTCCTCAATCTGTAGATTTCCATTGAAAGTAGGAATATCTGCCTTAAGCCTATATTACTCAAAAGGTCTTTGTTGTCTAGCAGCTTGGTAACCAACATAACCCCCAAAATCTTCACCATCTTCCGAATCTGACTCATCTGGTAAGGGCTGTTGATACTGTTGAACTGGGGCGCGACTACCACGTCCTCTACCACCGCGTCCACCACCACGTCCTCTACCACCACGGGCAGGTCTAACCATTGGTTCTACTATAGGCTCCTCCTCCGCAGGGACATCACGATCATCATGTCCAGGTTTCACAGGATGTGCGGGTTGGACCTGAATCATGAATCTGTGAAGCATATCGCGCAACTCCTCCATCTGTTTTCGTTGAACCTTAATCGTCGCCCAAACAGCATCGATCCCACGCTCCCCAGCAGCTTGGTTCTGACCTCTTCCTTCATTGTTAGCCATAGATCCACGGCAAACTCCTCAGCTCCGATACCAACTAAAGCAGGCAGATCAACAAAGGAAAATGAAATCGTAAATCAAACCAACGTTTGATGCAAGAACACACTGAAATCCACCAGAAATTGGGAGAAACTCTCTAGGGTTTTCATATATTTGATAGAATAAGAGATAAGGACTTCTAGGGCCGGCTACATACCTAATATGAAGTAAAACACCAAAATATAAAAAGTTGCAAAAACACCCCTGAAACAGAAAACACTTGATTTAAGGCCCTAAATGATGAAATTTTGCAAAACTAGGGTGGGGCCAGAGGCATAGTCCTGGTTTGGTTCAAAACGTTGTTTCGTTTCAGTTGGTCAAATTTCATCTAAAACGGACAACGTTTGCAAATTTTCCAGTTCTGCAGCCACACCCTCAAAATGATTTCTACTAACTGGTAAAAATGATAATTAACTCCAACTTTCTGCATGTCACAAATCAGCTCCAAATTAACCCAAATCAACTTTAAAACAACTCAAAATCATCTCCTATATCAAGATTAACTTGACTTAGCAGTATCGTGGAACACTTGTTCAAGGTGGTAGGCAATATCCGGTGGATGAGCCTCTGCCCTCGACCGGTCCAGCAACACCCACCGTTCTTAACCATTCCTTTATTTGCCTCCTGCCGCCAATACGGCGGCACACCATAATCCTCCTTCAAGAAGTCACAAATTTTATTGATGAGTGCAATGTCCCTCTTACTCACCAAACAGAAGCGCCCTCCTTTACCGTGGTAACCATCGACAAGGTGTAGATGGGCTTCGAGATTATGGGCCGATCTGAAATAGGTGTTGGGCTTAAAAAATGGACTCTGTGTGTGATCCAATGCAAGCAAGCTCCACTACTGCATGTGCATAACTCCGTGGAAATGACATGTTTTCCATGTATTTCTGGAATCGTGACTTCTCATTCGCAATCATCCCAGGAATTTTTGGTACCTGCTTGAACAAGAATATAATTTTGTTAAAAACATTATTTTTTTTTTTTGAAACCAAGAACGACACTGTATAAACTTGCCCTTCCTTTGGACAAAAGCTGCCCATATGAGGAGACGACATGGTAAAGGAATTGAATATGGTTTGACCCTAGAGAGAATTAGGCTATCACCCAAATTGGAAAGAAAAATAAAAAAAAATAAAATCTTTTACTCTTTGTAAACAGTTTGAAGAAGTAGTAAGAGCACATACTTTATCGTGAACATTGATCACTCTGAGGACTTTAACATGGAGGGGTCTGTCATCTTCTTCAGTTGAAATTAGAGTTTCCTCTGCTGCTGCTACTTGTGGAGTACTAGCTAGTACTTAAACTTGAAACAGATTTGCATGTTCTTATTTTCACATGTGAAGAGGGTTTGCTTTTACACATGTTGTATCTTCTCAAGGACCAAAGATGATGTTGCTGGTTAGTGTTCCGAGAGTAAAAGTAAATCTTGGAAGAAAAACACTGATAAATACTGTCCAGAGCGGCCATGAAAGGAGTCTTTTTTCTATTCGGAGCTAGTTTGGATTCTAAGAAACAAAGATAATGGCTACGTTAATGAATTAGTTCAAGTGTGGAATCATATGTACTTGAAAGAGAGTTGAAGTTGATGTGATATTATATATTGAAAGTGCTTATACGTATATATACAATGGAATGCAACTCTATACTTGATATACATGATATGCATGCAAGTTAAAGATTAATCAACATAAAGTTACATAAAAGGGTAATCAATCGTAAATAGAATTATGGATTTCAATCTTCAAAACTATACCTTTCAAACCCATATTTGAGCACAATAGCAAAACCAACTAGAATTTAGCAAAACCAATGCACAATGGCAAAACTCTGAAATATATATATATATATATATATATATATATTTTTTTTTTTTTTGACTCTCTGAAGAATGATTGTGTAATTGTGTTTGGAAAGAGAAGACTGAAAAGAGTAGACGTCTTCTATTTATATAGTACAATATTGTTTCCAATGTGCTTGTGAAAACAACTAACAAGAGATCAGATTGCTAGTGTGGCTGGTTTGAAGGAAATTAAGAAGCTAAAAGGTGGATGAACGTCACAGGTCAAAGGTCTTAAATAAGGCAAAGATATCCCACTTAAGGACAGTGAGACTGTATCAATATGGGAAAATCAGGACATTAAATGTAAGAACGATTACCTTCGAAATTAAAATTATTGTTTCAAGGAAACAAAACAAAATGTGTATGCGTTAGGGAAGACTTCATGGATGCCAGTCATAAAGTCATATACTGTAATAATTTAAACCCAGTTCCTCTCTCTCTCTCTCTCTCTCTCTCTCTCTCTCTCTCTCTCAAAGAGGTTAATTTTGCACATGACCAATTCTGTTATCAAACATATATTGTCTCTGGATATTTTAATTTGGAAAAATCATGACCTCGTGGAATCTAGCAACATGGACCATGAAATGTCCTCATCAGATCTACCTTGCATTACCCTTTTATTTTCTTTCTACCAACTCTACTTTACATTTCAAAGAAGTTTTTTCTTTCCTTATCCGTCTTGTGGTATTATAGTCAATGCCATATGTGTTGGGTGCACATACAAATTTGGTATTCAGTCTGTCTTCTATTCTCGTCAACTCTCTCGACCAAACATTCAGCTGTTGTTCACCTTCATCTTCACCTTCGATGGGCTTCACCATAAGTTATTCTTTGAAATACTGCCCTTCATCTTTTCGCTCATTCTCCAACAAACCCAGGTAACTCTCTCACTCAGAACTCTCACAGACAAAAACACAAACACAATATAAGCAAAGATTGCATTTTTTACTCTATAAAATTCTTCCCTCTCGTTTCTTTTTCAGGTCAGTGGAGATCTTTTGTTGCTTATCATTGGAGCAATCGAATCACAAAATCACCACTAAACCTACCAGCATAAATGGCGGCGACAGTGAAAGCAACAGTCTTCGCGTCGTTTTTGCCGCGGGAGGAACTGGAGGCCACATCTCTCCGGCAGTGGCCATTGCAGATGAGCTCAAATTCATTGAACCCACGACGCAAATCCTCTTCATGGGTACCCGGAATAGCATGGAGAGCGCCGCTGTCCCCTCTGCCGGGTACAATTTCCTCCCTGTTCCTGCCGTTAAGCTGTTCCGCCCATTCTTCTCTCCTCGGAATCTACTTCTCCCCTACAATTTGATCGTCTCCACCCTCCAGTGTTACCGTGAATTGCAGGACTTCGATCCCCATATCGTGGTAGGCACAGGAGGGTACGTCTCGTTCTCCATCTGCCTCGCCGCCGCTATCAAGGGTGCCAAGGTTGTGATCCAGGAACAGAACTCGGTTCCGGGAATCGCCAATTGGGTTCTCTCATTCTTCGCTGATATGGTATTTGTGGCCTTCAATTCTACGGTCGATTCTTTCTGGGGGAGGCATAAGTGCGTGGTGTGTGGGAATCCAGTGAGGCTTTCGTTGAGAAAGTACATTTCAAAGGCGGTGGCACGGTTGAAGTTCTTTCCGAATTCAGTAAGGGACGAGGAGGCTAAAGTGATTTTGGTTCTTGGAGGGTCTCTGGGGGCCAATGCAGTAAATATAGCTCTGTTGAACTTGTATTATCAGATGCTGTTGGATCACCAGAACTGGTTTATTATATGGCAAACAGGGGTCCAGGCTTATGATGAAATGGAAAGCCTTGTCAAGATTCGGCCACGCTTGCTTTTAAAGCCGTAAGTTGAATAACAATAAGTGATTTCATATTGCAGTTTCCACATCACTATTATGATTTTAAAATGTTGATTACAAACTACGAGCTTATTGCTTTCCAATGTCACGTTTGTTAATTGATGAAGCTTTAACATGACAGTCAGATATTGCGTTTATGGTTCATTCACTTCCTTTGAATCTGAGATTATTCTAAAATATGAAGGTTCTTTCATTCTATGGATTCGGCATATGCAGCAGCAGATCTTATTGTCTCGAGAGCTGGTGCAATGACTTGTTCCGAGATCTTGGCAACTGGGAAACCTGCTATACTGGTAAACTAAGTAAATTTCTTTTCATATATTTTACTGAGAGCATGAACTTATTATTGCTTCGGATGGTGTTGCAGTCAAGTCACATAGAATGTATAAGGTTTGACATTTTGCCACAATATATCATGTGAAACAAAAAATTTCATATTTTAAATTTTAGAGAGAGAGCCTTAGTCTTAAAATTTACCACCCAGAAGGCATTACATCCTCAGGCAACCAACATGTGTCCTTTGTTAAAATATTAATTCCTATCTAAGATCACACATATGTTTAAAATAATGATCTCTTTTATTGATTCATGTCGCTGACCCCAAACTCTTTGGAACAAAGGCATTGATGTCGAGGAGGAGTTAGTTTGCATTAGCATTGTCAATATTGATTATTACATTGGTGAGGAGGAGGAGGAATTGGTTTGCATTAGAATGATCAAATATTAATTATTACATTGATGATGATGACGATGATGAAACGGTGGTCAGTAACTTCAATTGTTCTATCTTCTATGCTTGAGAATGAAGTGTTTCTTTTTCTCGTTTTTGTAGATACCATCAGCAGATGTTGCTGAAGGCCATCAAGTAAGAAATGCAACCCTGATGGCAGATGTGGCAGGTTCAAGGGTTATTTTTGAGGATGAACTTGATTCAACTACTCTTGGAACTGCTATTGAAGAGATATTAAGTATGCTAAATCCTCTACCATTTGATAGCCTTTTGTTTTCAGAATGTACCTTTCTTTCTTCAAAAAGAAGCCTGATAGTATATGTGAAATATCTGTGCATCAATTTTCATTTAACATTTGCATTGTGATGTTAAGTACATTTGTCACAACCACTTCTCTGTTTCCCTTTGAATATCTTCTTTTGTAGACTTGTATATATCGATGATGCTTTGATTATAAAGGCGATGTTGGTTCTATGAACCCTCATGTGGAACCTAATTTTAACACAAATTTGACAGGAGACGAGGCTGTAGTGGCAGAAATGAGTGAGAGGGCACTCAAAGCTGCAAAACCAGAAGCTGCTGCAGAAATTGTGCGGCACATTCTTTCGCTGGTTAAGTTACCAAAGAACAAGTAGAAAATTGAAAACTACTTATCTGATGCTGGGCATTCTTGGTCGCCCATAGCTATGACGGTTTTCAAACACTTTGGATCTTCCGTTGGAGTTTGAGGTCCAACAGTTGTATCACAGGGGCTTGTTTTCATACTTGAGCTTATAAAGACTGGCCATTAGTTGGAACATGAAGAGGTTGGAGCAAAAACATTGAAGTCACTCCCTTTTCCTGATACGCGAATGTGTTGATTAAAATAAGAATCCATTAAGACTGTATCCGTATCTGTATCTGTATCTGTATCATATTGAACCCCTTGTCGTATTCAGTCGTGGTCTAATTGACTAATTGTCAAAGGTAGACAAAAACAGGTCTTACGGCAATAGAGAAGCTTTATCACACGATGCTCGCTCGGGTGTCTATTTGGTAATAATTGATTGGTATGTTGTTTTGGAGTTTTTTTTTTTTTTTTTTTTTGTTTCTCGAAGAAACATTAGAACATTTCACAAGCTATATTCAGCATAAAAACTGCCGCCGCCTCCTCTACATCGGAAGATTTTTCCGCAGCTGCAGCCACGGGTTTCCAGAATGGGGAGGGGCGTGTGATATTTACGAGCGTCAACATGTTCAAGCATATTGTTAGGGCTAAACCACACATCAACCACGAGTACTTCATGTTGCCTGTTGTATATAACACAAGGAATATATGTTTCGATAAAGATGAACGTTAGATTATTATACAAGTTCGGCTTCAACATAAGGTATAGGGTATATGTAAGGATCTATGCGTTTGTTCATTAATTGTTATGGTTTTGCATGTTATCTAAACATTCACGAACTTTCTGTTCAATTCTGAAGCTGCTCATTAGGATTAGGGAGAGGGAGAGGGAGAGGGAGAGGGAGAGGGAGGTTACATTCAAGAAAAATAACAAATTTCTGTTGTGATTTTTGACCAGTTTCACAATCATAACTTTCAACTTCAGAATAACTAAAACAGCCCATTGTGTTGAAATTAACTTCACACAAAAGAATGATTACCTTTCCTTTCCTGCTTATAGTATTGGTTTTGAAATCCATACACCAAGTAATGAGCGGGAACCACCTGCACTGCGCTGGTCTAGCCTCGAGTCACTGCTGCAGTTTTGCATACGGGGCAAGCATTTTTTTGCCCAAGCCACTGCCTTATACATTCTATGTGAAAAGTATGTCCACAATGCAGCTTCCCCAGCTCATCACTTGCTTCATATTCCTCCTGGAAACAGATGTGCATGTGGAAGTCAAGTTAGGAAAAAAGAAAAGAAAAGGGAAAAGAGAAATTCATGGGAAGGAGAGTGTGGAAACCAAAAACTGACTTGACAAATGCTGCACTTCTTCTCTACTACTGCAGTTAAATGCAATGATAGGTCAGAAGAAATCGGCTGTTTGATCTTCATGAGACAACGGCCTATCTCATTGGCTTTCAATCCAGTACTCACATAGCCAATCCTCTCACCAAGCTCGAGCAGTTCCTGTTACCCAAAACATGGTAAGACGGGCGACACATTATTTGTTGAAAGTAATGTGCTCTTCAAAAGTAGCACACCTCGTAGGACATGTCATCAACATCGAGTCTCCAGTCTCTAAATCGATCATGTTGATCTATTCTCCCCCCCATCAGCAAACTGTTTTGAAGCATCATAATCTGCAGCACGGACAAATTTAGGAATAACTCGAACTACCAGTTCTGTCCATAATATTCCTTGACAAAAAACAATTATATTTTACGTAATTAAACGAAAAAACAATATTGCTGGTTTACACAAATATTACATGGCTAATCCACCCATGACAATCGCTAAAAAAGAAAACAACAGCGAGCCTCGCTCCCAAATCTAGAGCAGAAATTAAATAGCTGAACATTCATTGCAGTTCTGAAAGATAGTGGTAAATTAATAAGATTTAGATAGAATAATAACATGGAACTGCCCTACAAGTTTATTTTGGAACTTAAAAAATACATAGAAGAAAGGGAAAATAAAAGTAACCACAGCCAGCCAGAGAGAGAGAGAGTGCATTGCACATAACACGGTAATGGCAGTAAACCAATAACCCGTACAACACAGCATCTTCACAAAAAGCTTTTGAGAGTCTGCTTTTACAGCTGCGAAAAACCTTAAATTGATGAAGGCCAAAGGCAATGCCCTTGCAGTAGCAGTCTTCATAAAAAGATTCCTAATTCCATTTTCAAAAAAAAAAAGCCATAAGTTTTTTTTTGACAGTATACCAACTGGCAAGACTGATTTTGTTCATGACCTGATATCAAATAATCTATACTTCCTAGTACGATTGATCCCCAACTATTCGAAAATGATCCTCTAGAGTCGCTTTATATTCCCATTCTTAAAAAGAACAGCTTCCTTCACCCTTATTCTATATCTCCTTCTTCTTTTTTTGGGAATCGAGAAGGACACCCTTATCCAATATTATGTTGCACCTCACAACTTCTATTTTATGGCTACTGAAGTCTGCATGGCAACTGATTTTCAACAATTACAATCGTTGACATAACTACATCTCAAATTCTTGACCATACATATGTGATATTACCTTGCACGCTGCAGCACCATATAAGCTAACATTACCATGGCTAAACCATACATAACCACTAATTCATTTCAAGATTTTTTTAGCACATAACCTGGTTTGAAATACTTGGAAGAAGATAATCTGATACGATCATACTAACATCTAGAATGCAACTTGACCACTTTTAGAATGAGCCCACAAAGACTTTAAGGTATAATATACTCAAAATGCATACCAAGTCCATAGTAGGGAAATTATTCTGTTTCAGTCTTTAATTTGGGGGCAAATGGAGTCTCTTCCAGTGGAGACACTAAATCTTGTCATTTTTTTTATGTTTACCTAACAAGGGTCAAGTCTACATAAATCTAACCATCTCCTAAAAAAACTAATAGCTTGTCATATGTCTAACAATCGCAGTATCGAAAATCTCCAAAATATATATGTAGTCTTGTTCTTCCGGTTGAGCCATAAGCAATACAAGGCATAGGGGGGCAAAACACATAGTATTCTTCTTTTAAGGATTGACCAAAAATCATGTCAATCCACTTGATTAAACCCATTAAGGCAGATCATCTATACATTTTAGCAGACTATACTAATATGACTGGAACTCCACTGCCAAAATCATGCAGCCTAGAACTGTATTAATCAAACTAAGCTTACTTGGGAGAGAGGGAGGGATAGTAAGCAAAGCACACCTCTGCAATAGCATCTGGGGACGGATGCTGAACATGTGGATAGTACCTACTTCCAAATACTTCAGGCTCAGGATGAGATGTCACAAACGAAGTATCAGAATCCAGAAAAGGAAGGGTATCAGGGTTCACAGTTCTTCTTGCAAAGAAAGGAGGACGCTGCCAATATTATGAAACACAGTATGTCATCATGAAACAAAGCCAAAGAGAAAAACAGGTACAGTGAACAAGCGACAAGTTGATTACATATTTACCACTCCCACAAAAAAAGTATAATTAAGCGAGGTTCTTTTTAGCTAAAGAGCTAACTGCATCATACAGCGAAACGAACTGAATGGAGTCTTTGTTCATTGCACTAAAGTTAAACAAAAGAAAAGAATCATCAGTTTATTAGAAATAAATGAAGAATGAGTTCTTTTTTAATGCAAATGCTTAAAAGGTATCCATCACAAACTCCGTAGAGTTTGCTACAAATTCTACCTGGGTCCACAATTAATCAAGATGTTTTTTGTCACTAAACATGTAAATCCAAACGTACACGCATATCTTAACTCTTTTTTTTATTATTATTATTTAAAGGAAGACATCAAATAACGTTACTCAATTGCTCATGAAGTGGAGAAAGTGCCTAAAAACATAGACTGTTGGCTTATGGACCTTCAATATTCAAGCACAATCTGACAGAGAGACCATATACAGATATGACAGAGTAGATCACGTTCAGTTCAGTGTGAGAGATGACTAGTGTCTATCTCTCTAATGAATAATGACTTGTTTAGATTTCGTTAATTCTTCTTCTTAGTCCAACAACAGATTCATTAAACATAGAGACTTTGATCCGCATTATCAAAAAAGGAAACATTTTTTAAGCTACCTTGCATTTATTTACACAATCAGAAGTCAAAGTAAAATTTTTGAATATATTTAGAAGGAAGAAATAGAAACCAAAACAGCAATAAAAATCAATCCAAACGACTCTAGATCGTAAAAGGACTCTAGTTGAGTTGAAGAATCAAGCAGACACACATGGAGACAAGAATTTGGGACAAACACCAAAATCCATCGCTTGCATGATCATGTAATTTTATCAAAACCCCAAAAAAAATTGAAGAAAAAATAAAAGCTCACATAGAAACAATTTAAGAATCAAAATAATAAAAAGAAAGCAGGAAAAATAAGGAAAAGGAGAGGTACCTCCCTCTCTCTATCTCTATCTCTATCTCTCTCCCTCGCCCTCTCCCTCTCCCTCTCCCTCTCCCTCTGATTATCAATCTTTCCTCTCCCGGAGACATTATTTCTTCTAGCAACAACACAATCCACAGACCCAACAGCGTCTGCAGAGAATCCAATTCCCGGTCCACACCACACATCTGGAAAAACCACACAGCTCTCTCTGTCTCTCTCGAAGTTCAAAGCTTTACTTTCTTCATTATTGATATTCTTCTTCTGCTTCTGTTCGGGAGGGCTCTTCTTCTTCTTCTTTTTCTTGACCTTCTTCTCCTCCCAAACCGCCGACTTCCGTATCGCTGCCGGCACCGACACTTGCTGGGATGCCCCCGCAGTGCACCCAAGTCCCCTGAAAGTGCTGCTCTTCTTCTTGGGAGGGCTGGAGGAGGAGAGGAAGAGAGAGAAAATGGTGGATTTGCAACGAGCGGATTGGATAATTGAAGAGATTTGTGGTTCTGGATCTGCGGTTGTTGTTGATTCTGTTGAAATGGCATCTCGAAGGCTGACTTGGATTCTGGTGTTGAGTCTTCTCAGCCTCTTCTGCTCTGCTACTCCTGCTGAGCTGCTGCTCTCTGTAAAAACTGGCATGATTAATAGAGAAACAAAGTGAATTTGATAGAATGAATGAGAGAAATGATAATGTGAACAGTGGTTAAGCTCAAGCACAATAGAGAAGGTGAGGAGGAGGAGGAGGAGAGGCACTGATTTCTGAGCTAGTGGAGAGGATCCATTTTGGTTCTGATTCTCTACAATTTGTGATGAAGTTTATAACTTTTATGATTTTATTTTAATGGGTTTTCTTTATTTCTTAAAAAAGATTAAAACTTTCAATTGGTTAAAATTTTGGGTTCTTGTTTAGGTGGGGTTGTGGTTTGTCTTCTTGTTGGGATTGTGGCTCTTAGTCTCAGCTGCTATCAAACAAAAGCAATCCTCCTGGGTTCTGGATTCCATTGAATGACTCTTTTCTGCTTTTCTTTATTTCCTCTTTTTATGCTTATTACTCGATGCTCACTTGTCATTGATTAGAAGCCCAAGTCTTTTGCTCACTTTCACTTTCTCTGTTTTTGTGTCAAAAATGTCGGATTTGTTTTTTAACCAGGATACAGATACAGATACAGAATTGGAGAACTAATATTATTTTTGTTAGGTTTTGTTGGGATATGGAATCCATAAAAAATAATTTCTAGTAAGTAATACTGCAATCATGCAAAAGAGAAGGAAGTCATCAAGGTCTGTAAACACTATGCGTCTCTCGAGGGATGTCTTGTATGGAAAGCATCCGATGGTAGGTTACTTGTTTAAGCAGCATTTAAAATAACCTTGAAATCAGTATCATCATTAATTAATTGCATCATGGAATGTGTACTCAATATTTATTGGTCTCCAAGGTCAAATTACTAACCCAAATTGCAAAAAAAAAAAAAAAAAAAGGAAATAATAGTTTTTTTTTTTTTCAAATATCATAGAGAATTACTGTTTGAGATTGGAATCGAACATTTGACATACATATGTCTAATCCAATCGATTATCAACCTAAATCAACTCTTGTTGGTAGAGGAAATAATAGTTAAGCAAATTCGACAACTAAAAAGGATAGGAGTATATTTATGCACACAATCCTTTTTGTTAGCAAGGCAATCCTTAAAAACGTGCCTCATTAAAAAAAATTTTAAAAAAACAAAACAAAAATGCTTTGAACAAAATTTCAAAGAATGCATATAGTGCCACATTTTGTGAAGTCCACTCCACTGGACCTCTTATTGTTGTAGTTTGTCAAAAGCAGAAAGGTGTGGGTGGCTGATGTTCTTGGACTGTTTGAAGCTGATGACATCAAAACCATAAGACAAAATGACAAAGTCTCTCTCATTCTGATGAACAGAAATGGATTATCTTTTCAAATTAAGAACTCCCAAATAATGATACAAAATGGAAGGCTATGATAATATATATTTATAGTGAATATAATTCATTCTAAGTTTAATAAACCTTGTGAATAAGGTGGAGGATAAGGTTTTGAAATTTCAAAGAGGATGATGAAATGTTTTGTCACAGCATTGGGTGAAGGATTAAAGGACCAAGTCAAAATTGAAATGTTGTGTTGAAAATGACCATACATGGGGTCTCCCTCTCCCATGGCATGGAGAATGTTGTACTAAGAAAAGGAGAAGAAGGTGATTCATCTTCTTTTCTTGATTGGTGAAAAGGCTGATTTTTTATTACCACCTTTTGACTTCCCTTTCTTTCCTTCGACTCATCCCCACATACACATTCCTTTCCCACCTCATCTTAGATCTTTCTCAAAAGGCCCAATGGGTTCTTTTAATTGAAAGAGGCGCAATAGTTGTCTGTGGGCTTGGGCCTTCAGGCCATCCAGCAGAGGCCTATGATAGTATGATGTGTTGCGGTAATTCCTCCCTTAAACCCTTATCGCCCCAATTCAGTCCAAGCTCGCAATCTGCTTCCCTCTGTTAGTGTTCCCAAGAAGAAGGCAATCCCTAGCCACCTTTACTGATTCATCATCAGTCATGAGACGCTCTTTCCTGAGAAATGTATCTCTCTACAGTCGCAATCTTCTCCATTCTCCCTCCACTGTCAATCGAGGTCCCCGTCCCTCACTCGCCCCGTTCGACGGTACCACTCGTCCACGTTTTAGGCTCTTCTCGTCCGAATCGGACTCCTCCGGCGAAACCCCTAATGTTGTAGCTGAATCCGCTCCTGATCAGGAGCAGAAGAAGGATGTCTCTGTTGACGTGAAGGATGTGAGTAACAAAGGTAACAAGCACTGTAAAAAAGAATTAACTGGAGTAATTTATTGTCTCTCAATATAGATATTTTCTACTTGGTTTTCTCGATCAAGGGTATTATGCCGGATAGATTAAGATTTTTCAATTTTTAGTGTGGAAATAACAAATTTAAATAGAAAAACGAAATTAATGGCTTCCTCCATCAGTTTTTTTTTTTTACTGGGAGTTTAGGGTTGCAGTTGTTTGATCTGCTTGATGTTTGGTCACAGAGCTGAAGGCGCAGCTAGAGAAGTACTTCAAAGGTGGTGACGAGAAGGAGCTCCCATTGATACTTGAGTCGATTTTACAGAGGAAATTGGTAGGCAAGCATGAGGAGACCGACGATGAGTTAACGGAAGAACTCAGTATGAAGCCAGTGGATGATGTCCAAGACAAAGAATTCGAATCAGATTTTGAGGAGTTGCATGAGACTGATGAGGAAATCGATGACTTGTATAATGCAAGAGATTATGTTATGCAGAAAATGGTAAAGGATGAGTACTTCAATATGGATGACCGGAAGTGGGATGACATGATAAAGGAGGCAACTGAGCAAGGCTACTTAAAGGACACAAAGGAATGCGAAGAGATTCTTGAGGATATGCTTCGCTGGGACAAACTTCTTCCTGGTATACCTTTCTCTTTCTTGCTCATTTTGTTGCTTTGTCTTATCCATTTATTTTGAAAATATTATGATTTGGTGCTTAATTATCATTAATCATATGCTCAAGGCTGCATGTTCTTTTCTGTGGTTTGTGGCTTGAAATTGTGGATCCTAAATAGATTTGAAGAAAATTGACCCCATGGTTTTTGCATCACATAAGAGATTGCTTATAGACTGCTTCAACTTCTCGTGAAATCCCTTTTTCCAATTACTGCTGAAAACATTGCACCTTTACTTTGATTAGTTAGTAACAACTGATGCTCTATATTTTCTTATCAATTATTAGCTTCATTGCTTGTGAAAACAGACTACATCAAATGCAAGGATTTTCTTCTTGCGTTTTTTTTTTTAATTTTAATTTAGATCTTCTGGTTTCTTTTATCTGATTTCTTTGTTACACTTTTCATAAGATGATTTCAAGAAAAAGGTGGAAGAGAAGTTTAACGAGCTAGGGGATATGTGTGAACGTGGGGAACTTGAACCTGAACAAGCTTATGAGCTATTTAAGGAATTTGAGGATGACATGGTTATAGAGTATAAAAAAAGGGTGGAGGCTGAGGGGCCGCTGCAGTATGATGAGACTGGTGTGCCAGACAATAAAAAAGACTTGGATGATCCACCAGGCGAGGGGCCAATCCTCAGATGGCAAACTCGGGTGGTGTTTGCACCAGGTGGTGATGCATGGCATCCCAAGAACAGAAAGGTGAAATTGTCTGTTACTGTGAAAGAACTTGGGCTTTCAAAACATCAGTTTCGTCGGCTGAGGGAACTGGTTGGAAAAAGGTACCACCCTGGGAAGGATGAGCTTACAATCACTAGTGAGAGGTCAGTTACTTAGCCCTTATAATATTTTTTCCGTATATCTATCAACTCGGTGATATTAGTGCTTTCTACAACAAATCTTCCTCTTGGAACTTTCTTGAACCATGACAAAAATATAAGAAAATAAAATAGAAAGCTGAAGCCCTTCACTTAATTTGTTTTTCTTCTGCCGCCATCTGTTCTTGAGGATTATTTGGAAGTTTTTGTCGCTTTTGTTGCAGTCTTTGATAATCATTTCTTCGTGTTTCTGAGGGCAGTCAGATATAAAATGTTTGTGAATTTCTATTTCTTCTGTAAAGTCATATATACTATCCATGCTATTGAGCTCCTATTTATTTTTTATTTTTTTTCATATATTATGAATAATTTGAAACCTAGAGTTCGACTTACTTAATTGTCTGTGTCAGTCTTCAGTCATGCGCTATCAATACTCTATTCTGTTGGATGATAATTTGCTTAATCACTTTTTTTTTTCTTTTAATTTCAATTAGGTTTGAACATCGTGAGGAAAACAGAAAGGATTGTCTCAGGACTCTTTTCTCACTCATTGAGGAGGCTGGGAAAGCTAACAAACTGGCAGAGGATGCTAGAGCCTCATATGTCAAAGACAGACTCAGAGCCAATCCAAAGTTCATGAAGAGGTTGCATGAAAAATCTCTGAGATTGCGAGAATCTAATAAAGTCTTGGCATAAAATGTCGTGAGCAAGAGAAGGCTTGCAAATAACTTTCAGGTACAAAAAAACTGTGATTTGATATTCATCTGATTTAATTTATAACATGCCAGGATACTTATTTTGAAACGCTCATTCTTATAGGAATCTGACCAAAGCATTTGTCACCTTGTACACGGGTTTCAACATGTCCTTATTTGCTGCTTTTTTTTCTTTCTAGTTTGCGGTTGCCTGCTCTTGCAAATTCTCGGTAAAATTGGCGGTGTATGGGAATTTCATCTGCAGTGCTATGGAATAGCAATTCTCAACTTCTCTTTCAGGATCCCCACTTCTAAGTTCAGGCTGGAGTTTTAGGTTGTCCAGAGTTTCGTTGATCGTGTTCGCTCAGCTAGGGAACTTGATGCATTTCACTTGTTGCTTTGTGACAGGGAAATAATAATGGATTAACCTATTAGTTCGCCCTTTAGTATGCATCAAACAGCTGATACTGGTGGTTTCAGTTTCTGGATGTATGATAATTTTGCATAAATAGTTTTCCGTGGCTGATGGTAGCGGGTCTGAATCAGACTTGACAGTTAGATTATTGATTTTTGGCTATGACATGCAACTATGTTCAATAACTGTAGTTATCTTACTATCAGGTATTGGTTCATTTTTGGCTAGCCTTGGAGTATGCAGTCAGTGCTTGTTTATTCTGTGTTTCTTGCCCACTCCATATCATCTGGTGTTGCATCAAACTGCCTTGCAGGATCGGTTGGTGAGTTGCGAAGCATTTGGACTTGTTGCAGATGACAAGAGAAGATATATGCAGCGTATTCTTCGTCATTCTCTGATGTTGATTCTGAATGATAGTCTTGTTAACAAATAAAGTGTGACGATTCTCAAAAATATCTTCAGATTTAAAGCTTGCATCACTGGAGACCTGTTGATCCTGTTAATCAAATCACTCATAGTCATGGTTGACAGACGGTTTTAGCTTCACATATTGAAGGAATTTGAGTGTTGATCTTTGTCTAGCAATAGAGTTGTTCCATATTGATGGAGCGATCATGGATTTAGACCATAGATAGTGTGCTTTTCCTCAATCAATTTCTCCATGGGGGGGGGGGGGGGGGGGGGGGGGGGGCAGCGAAAGATACAGAACAAGGAATATTATAAACATAAAACTTTGTTTAAGTGGTGTTATTAAGGAGTGGGGCAGGGAATGAAACAGAACATAAGATAAATATTTGCTTTGTCAAGAATGGGATTCGAACCCATGCCCTTTCGGACCAGTACCTGAAACTGGCGCCTTAGACCAACTCGGCCATCTTGACGTCATTGGTTAAGTCTTAAGTTTTAGTTATATACTTTATATATAAAGTGAAATGTCTCTAGTCCCATGTATTCATATTTTGTATGTCAAAAAGGATTTTTATTTTTTAAGCCACAAATGTCATTCTTGGTGACATGATTTGTTGGCAGAAACAATCGTAAAATGCCAAGGTTCGATTCCAATTATAAGTACCCAAGGTCCGATTCCAATTATAAGTATATTTCTCAATGGTACTTAAAAAATAAAAAACTGAAAATTGTGAAACAAAGGTTAGGCTAGGCTAGCACATTCTGTTATGAGATACAAAGCACTGAGGATAGGGTTTGTATTAATTACATGTTGTGAGTGAAGGATGAAGGCTTTCATCAGTTAAAACTTGAACTAATTAACCTATTCAAGTAACAATAATATATCAAACATAATCTACCCTAAAACATCAAACAGAAATATGCAGGAAACTCCTATGCTTTTATTCTCTTGATTTGAACTTTTGACACTCAGATTTTGAGAAGGGAGCAATCTTCAAACTGATTCGAGATCCACTCTCCAAACCAATGTTATGGCTACTTGGATGGAATTATAGAGTTTTCTTTTAGTGGTTGTTTGGAGAACAAGGTAGGGTTTGTTACTGAGTACGTACTCAGCCACCACAACCAGCAGCACAACCAGCAGCACATCCTGCACCATAAACATCAGAATCAGCTGCAGAAGATTTATCTTTGGTCCCACCTTGTGCACAGGAGAATATTATGATTGAGAATACACCAAGACTTAGCAAAAACACCCAAAACACCAAACAAGCATTACCAACTTCTCCTCCTCCAATGACCCTTTCTCTCCATTGTCTCACCATTCTCTCTCTCTCTCTCTCTCTCTGTGAGCATGTTATGTCTACAAAATACCTTCTTATATGGAATTTCTATAAGGTCAATGTGTCAACCCTAAAAAAGTAGATAAACAAGAGTGGGCCAAAAGCATTCCAATAATACTAATAAGTGAGATCTCTTTCTCAGCTTCACTACTTTCTGTGATTCTTCCTTGTGTGTACTAGCATTGGCAGGCAAAACACCATGAGAATTTTGACATGAAAGATAGTGGGCCAATATAGATTCCCACTCCTTTCTGTCCAAGCAAGATAGAATCACAGTTGATTGCCAATATGATTCAATGACAGCCAAATCAGGACCATCCATTCTTGTGAAAATGGTGTTGTCATGCAATGTTCTTTTTTTTCAATCCTCAACTTGGGGTTTGCCTTTCTTTGATATTGACTTGGAAGGGAGGCTTCAACTAGTCCAATCTTATCCATAATAGAAGTCTGTAAATGGGTTCGTAAAAAAAAATTGCAATTATTTATTTATCTCTCTAAGTGGGACTCCTTTCATAACCAGAAATGAATTAAAAAAAAAAAAAAAAAGAGCTTGTGGTGGCCAATAAGGAAGGAGATTTTGTCCTATAATAATAATTGAAGAATTCCAAATGTCCAATGTGAATCACAATCACATGTAATAATAACGTGGACAGAAAACTATGATATCAAAGGAGAGTTTTTGTGGAGGGCAGGGCCCAGCCATATCAGAATTCACTTGCTCATTTTGTAATGTTAACCCTAAGAAAAAGCTCCTAAATTTGGCCCCTCAATGTGGGATGGGGTTGGGGTCATATAATGATAATTGGCTTTGATAGTCTTATTTCAAATAGAACAAGAAATTTACTTTCTTTCAACTTTTTACAGTTCCAAGCATAAATTCACAAAGTCTTTAGCATTTACAAGTATTGAACATCTGACAAGAAACAGAACAAATTTCCAATTCTGCAACCACCACATTTATCTGACTTTCTTTCCTCTTGTATGGCCTGCAAACTCAACAAATGAAAAATGGAAAGTGAAGGTTTAAACCAAAACCCGAGTCAGATCTTGGCTATTTGGATTCAGAAACGGAATAAAAAAAACAAACAAGAGATGGAAGCTGAAAAAATTAAATTCTTTTATTGAAATTATGGAAAGCACAAAAGATATGATTGATGTTCAAATTGTAACCATGCATTGGGGCACTCAACCAGTTGCTCCATATAACTTAATACCAACTTGGAGAATATTCCGATATAAATTTACATTTACAGAATGGAAAGTCGTTATAAACAAAATGTCAGTTCTCACAAGTTGAGAATATTTGAAATCGGGTTCCAACCCATAATCCATGACCTCTTGTCAGCTGGAACTGCAAAATTGAGCTCAAACATCTCCTTTGACGTATTCCCACCTTCACAAAATCCTACAAGCTTTGCTACTATTTCAGCACTCTCCTGTATATGCTTGGGGTCATGAGGATCCATCCACAGCTTGCTTACAAACTGCACCTTCCTCTGTTTCCCCTCAAGAGGTAC
The DNA here is from genome assembly GCF_013401445.1 of Tripterygium wilfordii. Taxonomy (NCBI): domain Eukaryota; kingdom Viridiplantae; phylum Streptophyta; class Magnoliopsida; order Celastrales; family Celastraceae; genus Tripterygium; species Tripterygium wilfordii. The sequence goes on along the minus strand of NC_052246.1, from coordinate 205,279 downwards.
ATCCCATTTGATGTACAAATACTCTCTCTCTTCAGTTGTCAAACGCGAGGTCAACCTCTTTGCAAGAAACTCCCTTTCTCGTTTCAGTGCTCTAATGCTGCAATTCAGAGCAAGTGAATATGTTAGTTTTCAATTATTTAAAGACAACATGAGACACACTTGATAGAGCAGAAAGTGAGCAAGATAAACCTTGAGGACAAGGAGATTGTGGGTTCATCTCCCACATGAGCTGGGCTTGCATTCCCAAGCTCTGCCAAATGCTGCTCCAACCAAGTCAAGCGCCTCAACTCGACTTCCATGTATATTTGATCAGCAGGATCTCCCTTGAATAACAAATAGAACTGTGTCCTGTGTATGATGGAAACATAGCAGGCATCCCATAACTCAATGATCTGCTGTCTTTGCCCTTTGAAAGTTATTTGCCAAGAAATTTGGGGCTCTTCGGGGTCATTTATGTTTTCCTCATCTTCTATATTGTATCCAGCTGCTTCATTTGCTTCTAGCTCAAGCACCTAGTTGTATAACAGGTGAGAATGAAATAAAGTACCTCACTGATTAACAGATTTGAAGACAGAAATGTAGAAATGATGCAAATGCTAGTGTACTGACCATAATTGTAAGACACTTTGGTGTAGAGTAAAAGAAAGTATTATACCTGGCACACAAGTAATTGCTTTTGGTATTGCAATTTCGCCACACGTTCTTTAAGTTCTGTAACATATGCTCTTATACTTCTTACATTTTCTTCAGCTGCATTTTGGAACATCTTCTGCATTTTCTTCATATTAACAGAACTTGAACGTCGATAGCCTGGATTACTTTCCTTTGATGACATATCCCCACCCTCACTCTTTGTAGGAGTCTCTTTCTCATACTCAGGATGAGTCTCTGTGGATACAATGTCATCATTCTCTGGATCTCTATTTTCAATGTCAGACTCCAAAACTTGTCTAGAAGTTGATAAAGGAGAGCAAGGGGATCTTATAAAATTTTGCCGGTTAGCACCATTACTTGAAGCCAAAGGAAGCATCTTTTTCTTCTTTGAATGATTCTTGGTCTTGGGCGTTGCTTCAATGTTAGCTTGTTGAATATTGCTTGGAAGAGACATTACCAGCTTGTCTATAGACTTCTGAACATTCTCCAGTTGTTCCTCAAGATTTGCAATGGTGCTGCCCTGGGAATGAAGTCTTGTTATCTCTTCCTTCAGGTTAGCACTGACACTTCTGTTAGGAGCAACCACACTTCCAACTTCAATTTCTTGTGAAACTGATGGAACAGAACACATTTTCCTTATTTCTGCTTGCAACTTAGCGATTGTCTCAGCAGCATCTTGGTTGCCTAGTCTATGACAAGCCACCTCCTTCTGTAGTACTTCAAGAGCTCGATTTGCCTCTTCTCCAAGCTGCTCCTGTAAATGCTCAAGTTTGCGGATTTCATGCATAAGCGTGAAAGGGGCAGCTGATGATTGCCTTGTAGACTGCCTCAAGATCGTTCTTCTCGTCTTGTCATTGCACCCTAGTTCCTTCCCTTCAAGCTTGCAAGAATATGAGAGACACTTCTTAACAGATGGACGAGGTGATTCAAGAAGGTTTGAACTCTGACACACAAAAAATAAAATGAAAGATGAGTTAAAAGTGAGAGAGAGAGAGAGAGAGAGAGGGAGGCAGTGTGAAACCTCTTGGTCCTCTTGAAGTTTTCTTCGTAGTTCCTCTGCCTGAGATTGTGCAAGATCTCGTTGGCGTCTTAGCTCTTCAATTTCCATCTCCATCTGCAAGTAAGATAATTACCATAAATTTTTGGATTCATTCCTTTCTCAAATGCATTTAGATGAAGCCAAACTCATACTGTTATTTACCTGCTGTATTTGTAAGTCCTTTTCCTTAGATGGATCAGGAGTTCGCAGCTCTGCTTCCAGCCTTGCTACTTCTTTCTGCAAATGTTTTACTAGCTGCTTGTCCGAAACGACCTGATATATGTCAAGAATCAAACAACTAGAATTTGTATTTTCACCAGGAATCAGTGGAGATGGCAAAGCAAAGTAAGCGGTGGAGAATCAGTACCATGTTGACTTGGGCATTGTTGGTCACTTCCTTTGCGCGAGTGGCAAAAAAGAGAGTATTTCGAGATTGTTCAACATGACTCAAAGCTGGACTTAATGTACATATGATTGCAGTGCGTGCATTCCCACCAAGGGAATGCTGCAATATGCGAGTAAGTTTTGAATCTCGATATGGTATATGACCACTTCTCTTTCCAACACTGTAATTCAAACAATTTACCAACAGAATAAAAAATTAGTGTTTTGTTTCTCCTAGAAACGTATTGCAAATGGCTTGAATGAAAGTCCGCAGAGATATCCTATTCCACCAATGCCTATTGGGGGCAAGAGTTCCTAGAGGAAGTAAAATATAGAACCAAAACTAGACTGCTTTGCTAGTTCTATACGGTTTATGATAAATTGATAACATAACTGGTTGTCCATTTGATTTCATGCAATTTTCAACAATATGACAAGACTGAACGCTTATTCACATTTTGAAAATTTGTGTCATTGAGAGACAGACAGTATATGTTTCACAAAATTTTTATTTCTTTTTCTGCCAATTTGTATGACGCCATGTAAGTATAAATATGAAGAAAGAGTATCTAGTGATCTTATTAGCAGAACTATATATGTGTGGAGGTTGAAGATAAAAGCAGCCTTTATGAAGACTGTACTATCTCCATGGCCACTGTAACCTAAAATAAATTCTGACCTGAGCTTCCTGATTACAGTTGTCAGTGTCATCAAACTAAGGTTGATATGGCAACCTTCCCTGAGCCTAGCACCATCTGCATGAGTCTGAGAAGCTCTTTCACTTCCAGCTAGGTCTACAAAGTTCTGCAGGCAATAGAACCCAAAGTTACTATCACGAAATTACCAGTCTTACAATATGTATAAGCATAAAAAGGTAAAGAAAATTCCAGATCCTACCAGACTTGCAACAAAAGATCTCACACAGTCTGAATTCTCACGGAGGGTACTTTCTATTGTCTGCATTTTGAAACAACGTACATTCAAATGTTACTTTTTCACATAGGAATTATGTAGTTCATTCCATAAACATCAATTGAGATCATGATCTTTGAACATTACCAGCTTGATTATTTGGTGTGACCGTGAGCTATTATCATTTAGGGCAGTTTCACCAACTTGCCTTTGAGCTGTAGCAATGACACACAAAACATGTACAACCAGATAATTTAACTTAGGAGAAGACAAGCTAAGAAAGATCAAATAAAGGGCCTCACAAAATTACCTTCACAAATACTGATAAGGTGTCTTAAATGCTGATCATTTTTTGCCGTCTCTTCCACCAACTTCTCCACAACTGTACCTTTCTGCAACACAAGATTATAAGAAATCCAGTAATAAAAGAAAAGGAAGCATGCAGAAAAAACCATAAGCACTTCGCTCTAAAAAAAATTTAAAGCAATCTGCACATGAAAATACCTCTGGATCGTCTAAAAGCTTAAGGCTACGACCAGATTCAGAGTTTAACAGGTCCCTGACATTCTCATTATAGATTTCCAATCCAGAAATTTTAATTTTGAAGTCTCTCTCCGGAGTCTGTAATCATACCAAAATAAAATAAAAATAGTAGATTACCATCAATTCTCACCACAATCTTCAAAACTCACAGTATTCTAATTTCATAATAACCCATAGCCCAATCTGTGAACCCATTTGTAAGACTTGAATGACATAAGATTTCAATAAAGCTCACATTTATTATATGCATGTAGATATCGTTAACAGCTTTCTCTGTTATGCCCCTCATGGTGTATGTCTTCCCACTGCTAGTCTGCCCATATGCAAAAATGGTTGCTGCAATAAAAACGCATATTAATAGTCTATAGAAATGACAAAAATAAAATTTTTGGTAGAAGCACAAAAAAGAAATGAAGGAAATAGATTACCATTAATTCCCATCAAAGTGGACAAAGCAACATTCTTAACCCCGTCCTCATATACCATTTCAGTAACACAACCCGGACCAAATACCTTATCTGAACAGGCAAACCCAAGCAACTTAAGCTTCGTTAAAATGAAAAAAGCAAAAATAACTGCAAGTGCTCTAAATTGAAACCCTTGAAGAAAAACAAGGTCAAAAAAGACTTGACATATGGCATAAAGTTACCAAATGTGAAAGAGGCTGGCTGAGCTGCACGTTCCTGCGATGGCGGTTTATAAACAATTGCGTGACTATCAATACACTCCCATGCTACTTGGTCTTTGGCCAACTGCTCCTTCCTGTTCAAAGGCCTTAATCGAACCGTGACAACAATCTTCTCTTCTCTTGATTTGAGACCTCCAGGAGTAGAAACTGGTGTCCTATCTATCTTTGAAGCTGGTGTTCCTGGTGTTCTGACTGTCATCTTTTAGTGAAACTTTACTCGTCTTTGTGGGTGCAATTAACCAGAAGACCAAGTTGAAGTATGGTCCTTGCCCAAGCAAAAGGCTAATTGAAAGATACCCTTTGTAACAGAAGCGACTAGAATCTCAGTAACTGACAAGGAAATCAACCATGGTTCAGTCATGATAGTTCGAAGTACCAACGATGGTTCTTCAAAAGTGATTGGAACATACTTGCAAACCATTCTGGCCTATTTCTTCTTATGAAAAAACAATGCCTTTTTAAGCACTACAGCATAAATACTCTACTTAAGAATCACAAAAAAATGAAAGAAAAAAAGAAGAAGAAGAAATTAGGTTCATGTTGTTTTCTTAGATTGAAAATTTGCTGCTGCTTTCATTTGTTTAACATTCTTTCTCAAGAAAAAATAAAGTCGCCTTTTACACCCTTCATGATCAATTCTACTAGATAAGTACTAGTCTGGAAGAGGAAAAAATAAGGAACAACTTTCTATTTTTCTTTATATTCTGAATCTATACTGGATTCATCAAATTTTTATAGCAACATAACCTAATTGGATCTCTGATCCAGCCACAGAAATTCTTTTATTCTTTTCACAGATTCTCGGCACCATAGGGACAGCAAAGTCACCCAAAACCCATCATAATAAATACGTCTAAAATCTCAAAGAACCGTTGAGTTTATTCTTCAAGTTGAGCCCAAAAAACCCATAATTTATGCGTAGAAATCGCCAAAGTTCAAAAGATTCCATTTATATTCACAATTCTGGATAATCCAAACAAGGAAAATCCCACAAATAAAGAGTTTCATTAATAGTCTTTCCATTTCCCCCACCAAAATATTAACAAATATATGAAAAAACAAGGGGAAAGTAATCTTACAGAATACCCAAATCGAAGCCAAAAGTGGCAACTCCACCAGGAAACTCCAATAATGAGAGATCTTCAGCGAGATAGAGAGAATCTAGAGAGAGAAATGCAGAGACGGGAGCGTTTAGAGAGAGAGGAATGGACTTGATTTAGGGATTTGTAAAAGCTACTGCCCCTCTGTGCGTGTAAGAGAGGAAGACCAATTAGATTTGAATTGAGGGGTTAACGGCTAGTTTAATTTTCTCGCCGATAATCTTTCCTTATCGCGACTTAATGTGGGACCCGCATTCACAGCCTTTTTAACGGGTAATTTTTTTTTTTTTTAATTTCATTTAAAAACAAGGCCACAAATGCAACTATTGATTTTGCACTGCAGCAATGAAAAACACAAATTTGCTGTTCCATTGTTTTACCCAGTCTGAGTATCGTACACCAAATACAGAGAGACTTACATTTCTTCCAAATCTTCATACAAAGCTAAACCAACCACAATTGTTGTTTTACATTTACCCAGTCACAACTTCAAACTTCATTCAACTCAATCACAGTTGAGCTTGCTCAATCAAAAATATTCTTTCAGAATCCTAATTAGGAATCCAAACACCATGAACATCACCTGGCGTTCCAGAGTCCAAACCAAAAGCTTACCATCATCATCAGAGAGTGGGGCAAAAGAATTCATGAAGAAAAAGCACTCATTTTATCAGGCAACCACAAACTGCATTGCAATCACATACACAGGGTTTTGAAACATCCCAATAGTTTCAAGTTTCGACATGACAAATTCTTTTGTTCTATTTTCCTCTCTGAGAGGTAAAAATCAACACAAGAATGCCAAGCCACAGAAAGGACAGCCGGAAATTTGCCTTGTTAACATGGATGGTTTAAAATTCCACAAACAAAACACAAGTATCACATTAAACCAAAGCCTAATGGCCCTTTTAGATGCGTCTTTCAATTTTTCTGTAGCTCAACTGTGATACATTTCCGTGCTCTTCTTATTTGCTATCTTCTCCCAAATCTTGGGCCTTTTGGATCTGCGTAGGGGCATAGATTTTGTTTCTCTTCCTTTCTTCTTTCCTTAACCCTTATTGATCATTCCAGATCTTCTAATACCTTCTGTTTTCATTCAGTCGAGAAACACTCCCTCAGTCAGAACGTTCTGATATGCCCGCAACTTCAAAGGCATTTTGCCTAAACTGAACAATGCAGAAGCATGGTTCTTTTGCCCCTTTTTTTTTTGTTTTATTGAAGAGCTGAGCTATAATGATGATTAATCTCTTTCTTTTACATTCACCTGTGATACCCATTTGAAGCAAAGAACTGAAAATCTGGGTGATTGACTTGAAGCAGCTTCAGCCAGTTTTCAGCTGCCTGTAAGAGGGAATTGGCAAGCTGAAGTTCATTTGCTCCATTCTCTTTCCACGATGATCCTTTGAATTTATAAGAAGCCATTCCAAAAGAAGGTAAGTTTATCTTTGGGATGCCGTCCATCTCACTAGGATAGACCACTACTGGACCCTGGGCACTTCCATTGCCTGCAAAATGATTCAGGCCATGGTTGGACTATTTACTAGAAACTAAAAAATGAGAAATATCTCAGAGGACGCATAAAATGGGATAAAGCTATTCTTCTTTCTGACTGTCTGTGTTGAACATCAAATGTAAGAGAATAGGAGTAGGTTCAGTTAAAAACTCATTTCTTCTTTAGCTCTACGAGGGGGGAAAAAAAAAGGGACAATTGCAAGAGAAGCAGCAATGGAAAAGCCAGCTACAGTTATAATAATGGTTCTCCTGATGAAAATAGATAGTAGCTCAAAAGTGATATTTATCATAAGAGAAAATTCAGTGGTTACCTCCCATGGGTGTGGAAAGGGAATGGTAAGTTAGAAAACACGCATCCAAATCCTTCAAGGTGGGACCTGTGGGTATTCGGTAGATAGGATACCTACAAAAGTACACACAAGCAACTGAATACTGGCATGATATAAAGCAATACTATACTTTTGACCAAATTGTCGTACCATGCCACGGATATCCAGCTGGGCGACAGTAAATCACAACTTCTTAATGTCTTCAGACCAGGAAAGCAGCAAGCAAGATCAAAAATCTGTTAATAGAACACAAAAAATGACACTAGTTAGCTAATGTGGAGTACAGAGTGCAGACCAGTAACTTAAAGAAATCAATAATAGTAGGAAAGTAACTAGCCTTGTTAGCTAATGGTTCACGGCTGTAAGGAGTATCCTGCTCAAGAAACTCAAACAGCAGGCAACCTCGAGAATTTCCAGATTCACCATCATCACTTGAAAAGCCTTCTTGTAGGGTACTATTTTCATCACTTAAAGACACACCATCCAACTTGGAAGAAATCTCACTTGTTAAAAAGTGATGGCCTCGCTGCTCCCTTGTGTATTTTAAGGCTTTCTCAAATTCATTTTCACTACTACCATTGCTACTTGAATCTCTATAGTAGTCACCATCGCTATCCTCTCCAGTGTGCCTACATATAATAGAAAATCAAGCAAGTGAAGTACTGGCAAAGTAAATTGAATCTGTATAAGTTTGCACAAGAAATTAATGTTAAATGTAACCAAACCCTTCAATTTCTGGACATCTTAGTACGCCTTCATAAATGATATTATGCTTCGGCTATGCAAAGGAAACAACAACCAAGTTAAACCCAAGTATTAAAAAGTATGAGTACCAGCCACTTAGCCTCCTTGGGAAAGAACGCATATGAAAGTAGAAACCAATCAAATCCTTCAATTAAGGTTCCCACATAAGCCACAACTTTCACCACTAAAGCTGTTATGACTACAACTACTCTTTTGCTCTATAAGAGAATGCACTAAAATAAAGTTCCCACCAAAGTCAGGGATTCAAATGTAAAAGACAGTAATTTTCTAGTATGACCCTTCATGAAATAAATGACATCTTACTTGACTCACATCACTGAGTGAGTATCCAATTACTTAGCTAGGGCAGAATTCAATAACAATTAGTAAAGAGAAAGTTTGCGATAAACAAATAACGAAAAGGTAAATAAGTTTTCTAGAAATAAGAACACTAATCAGATGTAAAAGATTCAAAAACGAAGTGATAGCGGAAGTACGGAACTAAAGTAACTAGAATCATGGAGGGACACCAACAGAAAAAATTATCACGCAGAAACATTGGAAAATAGTCTAAAAATAGAGTAACCAATTTGAAATTTGAAAGAAAGGTGTGCATACAAATAGAACTTCCAGTTGCCCTCACAAAAACTACAATAAAAAGTGTGCAAATACATGTAAACAATACTGATACCTTGAATTGATATTTGATCTAATGGAAGATTCACCATATAATTGGATACCAGATAAGTAAGGAACGTAATATTGAATAACATAATCACTTCCATCAAGTACCAATGGCACTCCTGCCCCATATGCACTCCATTCCTTAAAGGACTCCCACAAATCTGCCAGTGTGAAATAAGCTTGAAACTCCACATCACAAGTTCTCCATCCCCTCATTGTCGTCTACATAATGGCCAAAATAAAATTAAGGAATGCCACAAAAACCATTCAAAAGCATATGTGTATCTCTATTGCCAACGGAAAACCCAACTTAAGGATCACAAGTTATCATAGAACGGTTATTAAACAGATTTATTAGATATTCAAGTCCTAACTAAAAAATGACAAGCGCATTACGAAGCCTCTCTTGCTCCTAACTATATATTTTCAACAGCCACTAAAATCATGATTTTTGAAATGCTTTCTCCAAAATGCACGCTAGGACTAAATTAGTAACCCTGAAACTGAATTTTTAAATTGATGTACTTTCTCTTATTCATATACAACACAGAAAAGAAAAATTAATGAGCCAAAATTGTTGTCTTATACAGCTGTAACTTGCGAGCCTAACAATAATGAAACATAACATACCCAAATTCAGAAACCCAAATTTTTCTGCTGTTTCCTCACTCTTGTCAGCAACCAAATAAATCAAACAAGTTAATGAAAAGCAGATAACAAAACGTAGATTGAACCTTAGAGAAATATTGAGCGGGGACGGTAGGTGTGGTGGATTCGAGGAACCTATCAAGGTTGCTACGAGAGACCACCGATGGCGGCACAGAATCTTCAGCAACCTTGCTCTTCAAAGATGAGCGTTCCCTCTTATCACTCCTAGCTCTGCCGTTACCTTTGTTCTCTTCTAGCTGCTTTTGTTGCTTCTGGTGGCCTCGATTTCTCCTCGCTTTCACAGGTATGTAAAAGCGATCCTCTCCGCGAGCACGCCCAAGCTGCAATCCTGCTCCCGACATTCTCCCCAAATCCCCCGTTTGTTTTCCGAGAAAGCGAAGGAAAAGTAAAATTCGAAGACACTAAGCCCAAACTCAGAACCTCAAATTAGCTCCAATCACAAGAAAGCTGCCAAACTAAAAACTTTTTTTTCCCGGAAGATCAAATCTTTTCCGGATGTTCTCAGTACCCAAACAGGATTCTGAAAATCCCTATTTCACATTAACTGCAATGTCCAAACTTGCAATGGATAAAAGACAAAGACCCAAATTCATACATATAAAATTGTATTTGTGTATATATATTTGAGTTGACTGTTAATTAGAGAAGAAGATTGATTTTCGGAAAATTGAGAGAGAGACAGAGAGATTCGAAGGGAAGGAAGAATGGAACTTGTGTGATTGAAGAAATTAGAAGCGTGAAGGAGAGGAGTGAAGGAGTGTGAAGCAGAGCATTTATATCTAAAAATTACATGAATGAGATAATTTTTAATTATCCAGAATTAATCATTAATTGGGGATAATTTTTATTAGTATTTGTTTTTTGGTTCCATTTAATAGAAATATGAGAGCTTGCTTGGGAATGCTGTGAGGTGCTGTGAGGTGTGGTGTGGTGTTGTGAGTTATAAAACTGTGGTGCTGTGAATTATAAAACTGTGGTGCTGTGAGGTAAGTTGGAACCCAAAAAGCTGTTTGGCGCATCACTTTTAAAACTGTGGTGCGGTGTGGTGTGGTGCTGTGAGGTGCGTTTTGGCGTATCTAAATTACGATTATATTAGATGACTAATAATATTAATATAAAATCACTTAATGTTTATATTGTACATTAATCTAAAATAAAATAATTGACCTAATTTGATTACGTATGACAATTCAATATACATTGTAAGCGTTTGGGAGTGCTGTGAGGTGTGGTGAGGTGTTGTGAGGTAAAAAGCTGTGGTGCTGTGAGGTGAGTTGGAACGCAAAAACTATTTGGCGTGTCATAAAAAACTGTGGTGCTGTGAGGTGTGTTGCAACTGAACGCAGTGTAAACGCACTGCCAAACACCCATGGTTATTTTATTTATGGTTTTAGTTTTGAGAAGGAAGGGTAACTAGGGATTAGGTCAAGTGCTAATTTTCGATTGGTTGAATTGCTTTTGAAGTGGATGTTGTTAGGCAAGGTAAATTCCACACGTGCAAAGAGTAGTAGGTGGGAGTGCAAAACAAGCTCAAAAGAGTTTGGAATATTTTGGTCAAATCATATATGCTCATTATTGTTTTCAAATTGAGATTTATTTCATTTCACCTTCATATATATATAGCATAAAATTGTGTACTTTTTTAGGAAGATTAATAAGATTATTGGAGAAACATGTAAGAGATAATTTGTTCAATGCCTATCCAATATGGTAAATTGGTAATGAATGAACTTCCATATGTTCATGATTTGTAGAGATTTAATTAAGATGTTCAATTTTTTAGTACTGATTTTTTTTTTGGATATATATTACTAGGTTTAATTAGTCCAATATGTAAAGGAAATTATATATTCTTAATATATAATTTGTTACCTAGTTTGGATTTAAACCTAATATAAATTAGTGGGATACTTATCCAATTCAATAAATTAACTACCTTGTATTCACGGATTTAGAAGAAATTAAATTCAAATGTTTCATTTTATCTACCTTAAATATTCAAAAATACTTGTCACATCCTCACCTAATAATTATTGGATGACTCGTATGTTTTTTTATGAACAACTTGGAATGTTTTCTTTGTAGGAGCTAAAAAAAAAAAAAACAAACTATTTTAGTCATTAATTTCATGTTAAACTCGATTATTATTTTGAGAGCTTAGGTCCATGAACAAAGATGAGATATCAAAAGAAAGTTCGTTAGTGAGTTAGATTTAGAGAAATGAAGAAATAATCTTCACACATGATGTTGACTCATGGAGAGTCTTTTGAGCTCCATTGAAAGATAGCCAAATCATCTACGAAGCATCATTCTCATTCGAGTAGCATATTCCGTAAAAGAATCTCTATAAAGTAAAGAAGTCCACAACCATGTTCATCAACTATGTATGGAATCGTAACTCATAAATTAAAACTAGCTCAAGCATAGAATTTCAACTTGTCCCTTTGGTGGTTGAGTTGTATGAAAATGAATAAAATCTTTCCGTTTAAGATTTAGAATTCAATTTGTCTCCTTAGCATCTCATTTTTTACCTATTGTCGACGATAAAATCAATCAAACCGTATATACTCAAAAAATCTTGAGTTCAATTCCAACAGAGAGCAATGTCCTTGTGACCACACGTTGAGTTTTGATCCAATTCACCTCGTCATCAAGTGGGAATTTTCCATGCGAGTTTAGACCCATATCGTACATCCAAATGACAAGTTTGTATGGTTTCGTTCTCAATTTAAAAAAAGGTTTTATGAGATTAGTGACGTATAATATTATGAAGAGGAAAAAGAAGAAGAAGAAGAAGTAGTAGTATTTAAAGGTATCAAATTTCCCCATGAGAGATTCTTTTTTCTTTTACAATTGCAAGTCACCTCCAGTATTCTTTAATGAAAAACCAACAATTTATCCATATCATTTCAACAATGCACTGAAAAAAAAAATTAAAAAACCTCAAAAGCCCTTGGCTTCCAAGTCAATGAACAAGTTGATAAGCCAAGTTGTAAAAAATTAGGCAAAAGATTATTTGACTCCAGTTATTGAAATTGAAAAGAAAGCAAGACCCAATACTCTTTGAAACCCACAATTAGATTATACTAAAAGAATTTGTGGTTCAATTAGTACTCAGGGAAGGTGACTACTGAATATCTATCTAATCTAAGCATCAAGTCAAGCTTAACAGAGCTGGACTTTTTAATAGGATAGGGGATAGGAAGCTCTAGCAATCTGTATCAAAAAAAATCTCATTTGTCTTCATATTTTATTAGTCAACTTTTCAATCTCTCAAGATTCTATTCCAATCACTTGTTTTTAAATTAATCAACCTCTACATATCAACTGTTTTATCGGATACATGGAGTGCTTCAAACTTTCTCATCAGCCAAACATCCATTGCTGTTGCTGATGAGATTCTCAAAATTTCCCATCTTTGTTGCACTCATCTTCTCTGTGTCCACTCCAGCTTTCGTTTATGGTGTCGACGAACGCTACGACAAGTGCACGCCATTTGACTGTGGAAATGTCACAATCAGCTACCCTTTTTGGGGGAATGACCAGCCAGAGTATTGCGGGCATCCAGGATTCAAGATTGATTGTGATGATCAGCACAAGGAAAATAGTACCGTCCTGATAGATATCATGTCTTTCAAGTACAAAGTCATGGGGTTGGATCTACCTTCAAAAGTCTTGAAACTGGCAAGGACAGATTTCCTAGACAGCATTTGTCCGAATCGCTACGTTAACACCACCTTAAATGATTCCCTATTCATTTACACATCCAACGATGAGATCGCCACGCTGTTGTACAATTGTGAACCATCACAATCTCATTCAGAGAATGAATTTCAATGTCCTTCTCGAGAAGCGTACTTCACGACCTTGGAGATTCAAGGGAATGGAAGCGAAGAGGGGAGGTGCAATGTGAGTGTTGTTGTTCCAGTTTTGATGAATGCTGTGAAAAGGTTTGTTGCATATGCCCTGAGTGTTAGTCAAATTATCAATGAAGGATTTGAGGTGAGCTGGATTATAGATCAAGACAAGTGTTCAGAGTGTGTTAAGTCTGGTGGGAGATGTGGATATAACTCTACAACTGAAGAGTTCAGTTGCTTTTGTCCTGACCAAGCTTATTCAGAGGCCTGCCCAAGCCCACTAGAGCCTGAAAGTCCTGCAAATGAACCTACAATCGCAATTGTGAAAGGTATGTTTGCATCTTCTTAACCATCTTTCATCAACTCCTATGAAATTGAGAAATTTTACAATACACAAGGGAAAAAAGAAAGAAAGAGTATGATGTTAGTGAATGATTTGTATATATGGATGGAACCATATCTTAAAAACGTAAGTTTGGAGTTCATATGAGTATTAAGAGTTTTGATTGTATTATATGTACACACTGTGGGTTAAATCTGGACATTTCCTAGGAGGCTAGGACTTCAAATCCCACTGAGAGAGTTGGGGTAGGGTTTTCCCTTGGGTTTAGGTATGGGTATGTTTTTAGATTTTGAGGGACGCTATACTTTGCGCAAGTGGGTCACTGGTAATAGTAAAAATACCAGGATTTCATGTTTTTTGTCTCAACTATTTAAAATGCTGAAATGACGCACATCATGTGAAATCGTGGGCTTCACATGCCTCACATGATCTATATAAATGTGCGTCATAGTTGGGATAAAAAAAAAAAAAGAAAAAATATTGGGATTCGTAAAACTACTGGCAGCAAGAGTGAAATAACAAGACCAATACCATTTTTATTTGGTATAGTTACCAAATAATCCCTCAGAGTCAGAGGTCTCTCTCCGCACAACCATATTTTAGCACTAAAAAAACCATCTTCAAGAAACAACACCCGAAGCCAAGTCGTAACCTTTCATTGAACATGGAAACAATCCCTATCCAAAAGACTAGAAACAGAGCACCGAGAAATATATTACATTGTATATTATTCTATTCCAAAATTATCATTCGTTCATTCGTACATACATACCATACATAAAACTACTAAATGGGAAATGGGTAAGGCTCTCTCTTGGCCAAGTGTCATTTTTCTAGTTGGAGTTTTTAGTACTTCGTATTGACAGCGCAGTATTTTACCGATTTAGATATTGTATTGCTATTCTAATGACGATGCTTGTTGTGTTGAAATTTTACGTCTTGTGGAGTTTGTGACCATTTAGGTTAAATTTTACTTTGTTCGTCTTAAAAATCTTGTGTACTAGCACCGCGTTAAAGGTGTTTGTTAAAATGCCTCAGTGGTCTGCATCATGTTGTGCTTGAATATGTTACTTCGCTGTAACTTCAGCAAGTCCTTTTAATTTATAAATAGAGGATGAAAGGACTATTATTAGTCATGTTTGGTGATTATGTGTATTGGCCGCCATGGCCATATAATTTCTCATGTTTTGTCATTTAAAGTACAAGTCAAATGGCCTTCGTGTAGAATTTTCAATTTTCTGGATCTCTCATTGGTAGCCGAATTTTCTAGTCAAAAAAAGAAGATAGCACTACTCTTTCTTTACACTATTATTTGAGAAACCAAAAGCAGACCTTCCTACCTCCTACATTTACTTGAAAATGATTCAACAATCTCAAACACTTGTTAAAATATATACCAAAACACTTGTTAAAACTTAAATCTTGACCGTCTCTGTCTTCTCTCTGTTTCACCACCAACAATGAACCAATGTTGTTCTTTCACCATCCTTTTCTTCTTCATCCTTGCTTGTGCTGAGGAAGATCAAGACTTCTTAGACTGCAGTTTTCATGATTTCAATTGTGGAGAATTGGTGAACATTAGTTATCCTTTCTGGGGCAATGGTCGACCTCAAAAGTGTGGTCACCGACTGTTTGAGCTCAAATGTCTTAGCAATGGAACTACCACTATATTCATCAATCAACATGAATACCAGGTGGTCGGTATAAATAACTTTTCTCATTCAATCAAAATATCCAGACCCAGAGAGAGATGTCCTTCAACATTCGGGGGTGAAACTGTGGCCTATACATTTAATTACTCTAACACTGTACAGAACTTAACCCTGTTTTACAACTGCACCACCACCCCTTATTCCTCTCTTTCAAGCAATAATTTCTTATGCCCCGTCGGTGGAACAGAGAGGGATGCATTCTACGGTCATGATATATTGTTTGGCGGTGCTGGATTCAATGATACTGCTTGTAATATTCAAGTTAAAGTTCCTGTTGAAGAAGAGATTCTTGATGAACTT
Organism: Tripterygium wilfordii; assembly: GCF_013401445.1. Taxonomy (NCBI): domain Eukaryota; kingdom Viridiplantae; phylum Streptophyta; class Magnoliopsida; order Celastrales; family Celastraceae; genus Tripterygium; species Tripterygium wilfordii. The sequence goes on along the minus strand of NC_052246.1, from coordinate 189,809 downwards.
ATTCAAAATGGAGTTGGACAACTTGACGAGGCTTTGAAGGAACCTTTTGGTGTGAACTACTTTACTTATGTACTATGTGATTCTTGTGTGGGATCTGGTGGGAATTGTGGAACCAACTTGAGTTCTTCATCGCCTGTATCGCAGTTCATATGCTTCTGTCACGACGGGCATCATCGTTTAAGGTGTGATGATGACAAGGGTATGCATGAAATCTTTTTCACTCATCATGGTTCCCTCAAAATCTTATTTCTCAAATCATTTTCGCATCTAATATGGTTAGAATCCATCTATTTCACCATTCATTCCTATTCAAAGTACAATCTACCTGCTAACGTTGTAGTGTCCCTATCTTCTTCATTATATTCATTTCTTTCTTGACAGATGAGCTTTTAGTTGCAAAAACAGTTTCTTAAAATTGTGTTGTGAGACTGAAGGTCTTGCTAGCTAGATGCTGTCATTAGTAGCTATATTATATGTGCCAAATATTTGTGATATTTGTTTGAGATGAAACAACTTTTATTGATGAATTTATTTGTTTGATCAATATTTCCATCAAATTTGTATATGAAGGATTAAAGAAACTGACTTTGTGAGTCCCCACAAGATGTGGTTGGCATATTTATTCTTTAGGCTTTGGCCGTCCAATGTTCGTTTTGAACAAGTCAATGGTCCACCAGGGAAGAGTTGATGATTATGAATTGTCTGTATTGGACTGTTGATGGTTCCCAGTCAACCCTTGACCAAGAGAAGTAGGTAGCTTTTGTCTCTTATTAAACCCAGAATACACCATATCAATTTTCCGTAGCAAATTAACAGACTTTCATAAAATTCTATACTAGCAATTGGGTTTAACTAGAGTAACTGGTGGACATGAATGTTGTATTTAAGATAGGATTTTCTTTTTTCTGCATAATATCTCGTTAGTTTGGTTAAAGTTTAGAATTGTATTGTCTGCACGATATTTCTAATGTCATGATTAGGTATAACCATGACCCATAAAGTCTTCATGAGGCATTTTCATTTTTTTATTTTTCTTTAGGTTGCCTTATCAAAGGCTTCAAGGATTTAGCATAAGCAATTATATCGTCATGGCATTGAATATTTATTGAAGGAGCATAAGTTATCCCTGATTAGCATAAATCATTGTTGTTAATCTCCTCTTCTTCTCAAACTCCAATAAATATCCAAATCACAACAAACTTCAGATATTGAAGCAATGGAAGATCAATATGGAGACAGGAAAGGTGAAGAATAGCATTCAAAGGATGACTTTCTGTAAATTAGTACTTAATTGTGATCGCATCACAATATTCTTTGTCGAGCTAAATAATGAAACAATGTGGCTGGCTTGTACAAGCCATCACATACATTTTCTTGTATTATTGAATTTGATTTGTGTTTATATGATTAGGTTAGGGATGTGATTTCGTTTCCCACTCTTTTTCTTGATGTCTTGAATGCTCTAGTAATGGCTCATTTTTAATTGATTTTGTCGTAGATCAATCGAGATGGAAGCTGAAGGTTGGCATAGGTAAGTCATGCACTCATGCTTCATAAAGTTTGATTTTCTCTGCTTTCTCCAATTCAGTATGGATCAGGACTGCTTAAAATTCTTAATCTTCTTTAAACAGGAGTTGGTGCCTCTTTTGGCAGCGTAGCCATTATGTGCACCATATTCTACTTCTATCTACGCCACATCAGAAAACAAAATTCTCCTTCTTTATATTTGCTCTCTCGAAACATCTCTTCCTATCCCTTATCAGTGAAAGATCATGATAAGGGAGATAAATTCTTAGGAGTCCATACATTCAGCTATTCTGAACTTGAAGAGGCCACCAACAATTTTGATGAAGCCAAGGAACTTGGGGATGGAGGCTTTGGCACAGTCTATAAAGGTATGAAACATAGAACAGCCTTACTAGCTTGACCTTCTACTCATTCCGAATCAATTTTTGAGGATGTTCTCTGTCAACTTGTACAGGCAAACTCAGAGATGGTCGTGTTGTTGCAGTAAAGCGCTTATATGAAAACAATTACAAGAGAGTTGAACAATTCTTGAATGAAGTTGAAATCTTAGCTCATTTGCGCCACCATCATCTTGTTTCACTTTATGGGTGCACCTCTCGTCGTTGTCGTGAACTCCTCCTCGTGTATGAATATGTTCCAAATGGCACTGTTGCTGATCATCTTCATGGAGAACGTGCTAAACCCACCGAACTTCATTGGCCTATTCGATTGAAGATTGCTATTGAGACTGCAAGTGCATTGAGATATCTCCATGCCACTGATGTAATCCATCGCGACGTAAAAACAAACAACATTCTTCTTGACAACAATTTCGATGTCAAGGTTGCAGATTTCGGACTCTCACGACTTTTCCCAACAGATGTCACCCATGTTTCGACTGCTCCTCAAGGGACTCCTGGTTATGTGGATCCAGAGTATCATCAGTGCTATCAGCTGACTAGTAAGAGTGACGTGTTTAGCTTTGGAGTGGTCTTGATTGAGCTGATATCATCAATGCCCGCTGTTGATATTACCAGACACCGTCACGAGATTAATCTGTCAAATATGGCTATTGACAAGATTCAAAACCGAGCATTGCACGAACTTGTAGATTCTTCTCTGGGGTTTGAAACAGATCCGTCAGTAAGGAAAATGATAACGGCAGTGGCAGAGTTGGCATATCAGTGCCTTCAAAGTTGTAAGGAAATGAGACCCTCCATGGTAGAAGTGTCCGAGAGTCTACAAAATATACAAAGTGATGTCTACAGTGCTAAGAAGGCAGAGGAAATGGATATTCCAGCAGATGATGTTGTTTTGTTGAAGACTGCTGGTGTTCAATTGACATCTTCTCCAGATTCTGTATGAATTGGGTTAGTGAATGAACGACACCTGATATGAATGCTTGAATTTTCCTTTCTCTTTTCACTCAATTGCAACAAGTGCTAAAACCTGAATTGAGTGTTTGAGAGTTCCTGTTTTATAATAGGATGTGTATATAACCTAGGAGCTTTAGCTTTGATGTGTCTTCTACTGGTGGTATTGGGGGCATTCTAAGTTCATTCAATTGATTTTTTTTTTTAATCTTTCTATCAATTAATAGATTAAAAAATGATTGTTTTATTGGTATAGTTTTCTCAGAATATCCCTCTCCTTTACTGGTAGATATCTCTCTAATTCTGCAGCAGAAGTAACCACAGATTCTTTATCTTTACACTCACAATGAGTATTTGACAATGATGCGTCATTTGGTTGTGTCATGGTTTGGCCTAATCTCAGGACCAGCCATGACTGCATCATTTTTGAATTAACCATTTTCAGATTGATCCTTGAGCAGTTTTAGAACAAGATTTTCCCTACTCTTTTTTTTTTTTTAGGTAGGTAATCTAGATTAACAGTTTCTCACGATTATTAGATTGAGAGAGGTAGAATTCTTGATGTTTCTCTAATTTACAACTAGGTTCTGCTACTTTCTCTTCGGATGATAGATATTCTAGCATATGGTATTCTAAATAGTTCCTCCATTTTTTACCTAGTGCCTCCATTTTGGGTTGTGTGGGGTGTCAAATCAAATGTGTATATGTAGCCCTTGGGCCAGCCCTAGCCCAAAGCAACCAAAGCTGGGCCTTTGGGCACCAATATTCAACACCTAACTTCATGTTTGATCATTAAATTCAACACTCTTCTGAAGGATTTTCTAAATCTAAAAATTATTTGAAGTCGAATTTTCCTGTCAAACCAAAACTCACCTCCTCATCTCCTTCATGTCCTTGAAAAATCTGACCCATAAATCTGGAGTATCTCTGTTTCATCAACAGCAATGAACCAGTCTTTTTTTTTTTTTTTTTTTCCCCTTCTCCATCTTCATCTTCGGACTTGCTTGTGCTGATGACGATCTAATAAACTTCGTGGACCAAGACTATCACTTCGCTGTAACTTCAGCTAATCCTTTCAAGCGATAAATAGAGGGTGAAAGAACTGAACTCTTATTAGTCTTGTTTGGTGACTACGTGCATTGGCCTTGGTGTAGAATTTTCTGCATCTCTCATTGGTAGCCGAATTTTCTCAGCCAAGACAAAAGATGGAACTATTCTCTGTTTACATTATTATTTGACTTTGAGGAACCAAAAGCAGACCTTCCTATCTCTTACATTTCCTTGAGAATGATACAACAATCTCAAACACTTATTACCATCTCTGTTCTCTCTCTCTCCCCACCAACAATGAACCAATCTTATTCTTTCACCATCATCATCATCTTCTTCTTCTTCTTCATCTTCATCCTTGCTTGTGCTGAGGGAGATGAAGACTTCTTAGACTGCAATGTTCATGATTTCAATTGTGGAGAATTGGTGAACATTAGTTATCCTTTCTGGGGCAATGGTCGACCTCAAAAGTGTGGTCACCAACTGTTTGAGCTCAAATGTCTTGGCAATGGAACCACCACTATATTCGTCAATCAACATGAATACCAGGTGGTCGATATAAATAATTTTTCTCATTCAATCAAAATATCCAGATCCAGAGAGAGATGTCCTTCAACATTCGGGGGCGAACCTCTGGCTTATCCATTTAATTACTCTTCCACTGTACAGAACTTAACCCTGTTTTACAACTGCACCACCACCCCTTATTCCTCTCTTTCAAGCAATAATTTCTCATGCCCCGTCGGTGGAAGAGAGAGGGATGCGTTCTACGGTCACGATATATTGCTTGGTGGAGCTGGATTCAATGATAGCAGTGCTTGTAATATTCAAGTTAAAGTTGCTGTTGAAAAAGAGATTGTTGATGAAGTTATTCAAAATGGAGTCGGACAACTTGATGAGGCTTTGAAAGAACCTTTTGGTGTGAACTACTTTACTGAGATACTGTGTAATACTTGCGTGGGATCTGGTGGGAAATGTGGAACCAACTTGAGTGCTTCATATCCTGCATCGCAGTTCATATGCTTCTGTCATGATGGACATCATGGTTTAAGGTGTGATGATGACACAGGTACGTACGTATGAAAAATCTTATTTCTCAGATCATTTTCGGGATCTGTTCCACCATAAGCATTCATTCCAATTTTCAAAGTACAATCTACCGATAGTACTGACGTTATAGTGTTCCCAGATCTTCTTCTTCAGTCAGTATATTAATTCATTTCCTTCTTGACAGATGAGCGTTTAGTTGCAAAAACAGTTTGATAGAAATTGTTATTGTCTTTACTAGCTAGATCCTGTCATTAGTTTAGTTGATATATTATATGTGCCAAATAAATATTCGTTTTTATTGATGAATTTCATATTTGTTTGAGGGTTAAAATGTGATTATAATATGATTAGGTTAGGGATGTGATTTCTTTTCCAACTCTTTTTCCTTGATTTTTTTTATTCGATTTTTTCATACATAGATCGATCGAGATGGAAGCTGCAGCTTGGTATAGGTGAGTCATGTACTCATGCCTCACAAAGTTTTAAGTTTCTTTCCTTCCTCCAATTCAATTAGAATATGAATCAGGAGGGACTGCTTCAAATTCTTAAATCTTCTTTAAACAGGAATTGGTGCCACTTTTGGAAGCCTAGCCATTATTTGCAGCATGATACTTATTTGCCGCAACATTAAACGAAAGATCCTATCAAATAAAGATGATCAAGAACTTGAGGCAATTATTAACGATTGTGGTCCTTCACCTCTGAAGAGATATAGTTTCTCAGATATAAAGAAGATCACCTGCTCTTTGAAAGAAAAACTAGGACAGGGGGGTTATGGCTGCGTCTACAAAGGAAAACTACTCGACGGTTGTCTTGTTGCAGTGAAGGTTTTGAACACTACAAAAGGGACTGGACAAGACTTTGTGAATGAGGTTTTGAGTATTGGCAGAACTTCCCATGTCAACATTGTCACTCTTTTGGGATTCTGTTTAGAAGGAAGCAAGAGAGCCCTCATATACGAATTTGTGTCCAATGGGTCTCTCGAAAAGTTTATATATAACAAGAGTAACACAAATACCAATCACCATTTTTTGGGATGGGAAAATATGTTCCGAATTGCAATCGAGATTGCTCAAGGGCTCGAGTACTTGCACAGAGGCTGCAAGACCAGGATTCTGCATTTCGACATAAAGCCTCACAACATTCTTTTAGACGAAGACTTTTGTCCGAAGATCTCTGATTTTGGGTTAGCAAAACTCTGCATTAAGAAAGAAAGTATTGTGTCAGTCCTCGAGGCTAGAGGCACCATCGGATACATTGCCTCCAGAATTGTTTAGCAGAAACTTTGGAGGAGTTTCACACAAGTCAGATGTTTATAGCTATGGAATGATGATCCTTGAGATGGTTGGAGCGAGAAACAACACAAACATCAAAGGGGAAAATAGCAGTGAGACATATTTTCCACATTGGATCTATAAAAGACTCGAGGAAGAAAATGATTTCGGATTGAATGATGATGTCATGACTGAATTGGAAAATGAAGCTGCAAGGAAGATGGTCTTGGTGGGTCTGTGGTGCATACAAACCGATCCTTCGCAGAGGCCTAACATTAGTGAGGTCTTAGATATGTTAAAGGGAAGCATAGACAAGTTGCAAATCCCACCACGACCTTTCGCAGCTTCTCCTGCAAGATCACTGCTATTTGAGTCTTTCAGCTCATCAGTTTTGTGACAACAAATGTGTGCCCCGTCGGTTGAATACAAGTTGAAGTTCCTGTGTTGAAGAAGATACTCTTGCTGAACTTATTGAAAATGGAGTTGGACAACCTGATGGCGGGAATTGTCGAAACAACATCACTCCTTCATCGCAGTTCATCGGCTTCTGTCATGATAGACCTAATCATTTAAGGTGTGACGATAACTAGGAGGGTATGCATGAAATCTTTTCCTCTTATCATCATGAAATATTGTTTTATAAGTATTGTTGGGATCTGATACTGTTAATGTGGAACATCCCAGTTTGCATATAAAAGATTAAGATTCACCCTTAGTGTCATGAGCTTGAGTTTATAGTATTCTGTAGTGTTGATATCTTCTTTATTGTTTTCAGATATCTTCTTTATTGTTTTCATTCTTCTCGGAGCTGATAAGGTTTTAGATATATAGCGGAAAAATTCTGCATCCATTATATATTTGTTCTACAGAAGCCGTCGAGAGAAACGAATTCTTACTAGCTAGATAGATCATTGCATCATATAATATATATATATATATATAGCTATATATGTGTGGAAGATTGAACAGGTTTAATTTTTTCAGATGAATTATATTGCATGCATGCGCTTTCATGTTATGTTTCTATAATGATCGAGGAGGTTCGTAATTTTTGGTGTCTGTTGGGTGATCAAAATCTTTTTAGTATAAAACCCATATATGAATATGTTACTTTGTTTTCGTTCTAAGATCCAAACTCAACCCGCTGGCGCTGATGATGGTCAACACTCAGCTCAAATTAACTAAGCTTTTTGCTAAGCAAATATTATTTATCAGTTTGAGCTTTTAGTAGAAACTAGCATGCGAGTTGCAGGCACCTTCCCGGGCATCTCCATGCTTTTACAGAGTGATCAGTCAAAATTACAAATGAAAAATCACAAAAAGATGGAAGTATTTGGGGAGCTATAATCTTCACATGCAATGCCTTAACATAATCGAGAATCTATCTTGTACTTCATATCTGCAACATTCTCACCCAACGTAACAATAAGCTTTCATTTGTGAATGACAGAAGCTCTTGTTTGGTTGTCATCGCTCTGGCTCTGGCTCTGGCTCTGGCTCTGGCTCTGGCTCTGGTGAGTCTTTCCAAATGACTAAAAATCACACATGTTTCCTTCAAACTTCCAAATTGGCAGGTCATGTGAATGGATGATGTTGTTTTGTTGAAGACCGCTGATGTTCAATTGGTGTCTTCTCCGGATTCTGTATGAATTGGGTTGTTGAATCAATGACACCTAATATGAGGGCTTAAATTGTCCTTTATAATTTCACTCAATTTATAACAGGTTGTGTACATATATATAATGCAGGAGCTTTAGCTTTGATGTGTCTTCTACTGGTCGGGTCCTATTGGGGACATCTTAAGAAGCAGAAAATAATTCCAACCAAAAATACCATTGTGACTTTTTCAAGTCTTTGACGTACAGCCAGGTTAACAAGTCCAAGTCCTTTTTTAAGTGTTGTTTTGTTTAATTAGGTGGAGTCTGAATTTCCAAGTCAAGTAACGTATTTGAATGACTGAGAAAACTAGAGATTTTAACAGAAACTTTGGAGGAGTTTCACATAAGTCTCATGTTTATAGCCATGGAATGATGATCCTTGAGATGGTTGGAGCAAGAAACAACACAAACATCAAAGGGGGAAAATAGCAGTGAGACATATTTTCCACATTGGATCTATAAAATAAAAATACTTGACGAAGAAAATGATTTCGGATTGAATAAACAGAACAGCTGTTGCGTGGGCCTCCATCTTCTGGTTAGCTGTTCTGCATTTGGTCTTTTGATGTCAATTAGTGTCGGGAAATTTTTCCAACATTCTCCTCGACAGAAATATCACACAAACAAAAGGGAAATCGAAATAGAAAAATGCAACAATCTTAACACAAGAATTTACGTGTAAAACTTCAAAACTGAAGGGAAATCACGGGTGTTGTCAAAAAAGAGAGAAAATTCATTATGTAGAAAATTTATACATTTAATTTTCTCTAACTGAAAAACCCCAACAAAACCTGAAAATTTGTACAATTACACATTAAATTTGTACCAACTCCTCTCTGCTCCCTCAATATATAGAAAAAGAAGCCGTGTGTACACCGAAGAAACAAGAGAACAAAAGACAATTCAACACGCCTTTTATTTCCATTATTTACTTCAACAGCAACCGGGTCTCCCATGAATTTGTTTCATTCACAAATTCAATTCACGTATTAAATTATGCTTCCTCTTTTTCTTTTTGTCTTTTGCTTTCTTGTGGACCCCACATAATTTTCCTTCCAATTTATGGGAGACTTGAGCAGCATAGCATGTCCGGACATTCTTCAAACTAACACCACCCAATTTTTTGATCAAAATTTCAACAATTAGACCAAAAACAACATACCCAGCTCCTCCGGTCTCCTCGAAAATGATACAACAAGAGCTTCCATGAATTTTTTTTAGTGATTGCGGAATTCACCTTACATGACTCTTTTGGTCAACAACTGATACCAAATATTTTTGCAATCTCTCTTCTTTCTCTGTTTCATCACCCACAATGAATCACACTTATTATTTCTTCTTCTTCTTCGTCTTCTTCGTACTTGCCCGTGCTGATGATCAAAGCTTCTCCGACTGCAGTGTTCCTTACGCGTGTGGAGAACTCGTGAACATTACATATCCTTTCTGGGGCAATATCCGACCTCGAAAGTGTGGTCTCCAACAGCTTGAGCTCACATGTGGAAACAATGCATCCACAATACTCATCAACCAACATGAGTATCAGGTAGTCGGCATAAATACTTATTCTCATACAACTGATATACAAGTAAAACGATCCGAACCCTCCAATGAGATATGTTCTTCACCCTCAAATAACGCATCTTTAGTCCATCCATTTTATTACCCTTCCCCTTTACAAAACTTAACCCTGCTTTACAACTGCATAATCCCAAATTCTTCCACAACAAAAATTTCTTCCTCACCTTTCAGCGGTAGTTTCACATGTTTCCCCATCCAGACCTCTGGTTTCTACGCAAAAGACCCCAACGAGAGCTCTGGTGTGTACGCATGTGCTATCCAAGTTAAAGTTCCTGTCGAAACAAATATTCTTACTCAACTTATTGCTGGGAACACATCAGTTGGACTAGGAGAGGCTTTGGGAAAGCCTTTTCTTGTAAGTTACGACTACACTAACTATAGTATTCTCTGTGATGCTTGTGAGAAATCCGGAGGGAATTGTGGAACCAATTTGACTGCAGCTTCGCAGGATTCACCGGAGTTCATCTGCTTCTGTCGAGACAGACCTCATCCTTTAACTTGTGATGATCACATTACAGGTACGCATGAAATTTTCTTCACATTGTTGTTATTTTCGAAAAATCTTGGTTTGTGTTCACCTAAATTTCCGATACCCACAACCCCTTCAAAGCTTCCTAATCATTTCTAAGCTTCCTAATCACGAGGTTAGGAGTTGTAGTTGGCTGAGATGAATATTCTCAGCGGGGATCTAAATTTCAAAACTTCATATCAATACCCATGAGACTTATCAAGTAGTTAGGAAGAGCGCGACAATCCAAGTATCTGAGTTTTAGATCGATTGTTAACCCTATGCCTTGCGCTTTCATGTTATGTTTCTTTCATTAGGAGGTTCACCGTTTCTGGTATCTCGTCAGTGATTCAAATTTCGTTAGTATAGAGAGTTTCCATCAACAAGCTGTATATGAGGTAAATCAACCAGCAACCAAAATAATAATGAACAAATTCTTCAAAAATTTTGGAGCTTTTGCCAGAGTTTCTTCTTTCATTATGAGAAAGACTGGTAATTGCATTACCATTATGCATCTTCTTAAGAAGCAGAAAATAACTCCAACCAAAACTATCATTCTGACTTTTCAAATTATTGAAAAGTCTAGGAAGTCGAGTCTTTTAAGTGATGTTTTGTTTAGGTGGAGTCTATTATATATGGTTTCCTCAGTTAAAACCTGAATTTCCAAGTCAACTACTTAATTTTGCAATCAATTACTTTTATTGAAGTGGGAAACACCTATATATAGCTATTACATTGGTTTACAATTAATGATCTACGTAATTACAATCTTTATCAAAGTCAACAATTGAGGCATCAATTAGTCAACAATTGAGGCATCAATTATGAACTTAGACAAATCAATATTGATTGCCGAATCTTCAATTAAGGAAAGTCTTCAATCAATATTGAGTTTGTCAATAAAGTCTTCAATCAATAAAGTAAATCTTGGGTAAATCTTTGACTCTATTCAACACTCCCCCTCAAGGTGGTGCATAGACATCGTACATGCCCAGCTTGACAAGTGAATCAGCAAACACTGAATTTGACACTCCCTTGGTTAACACATCAGCCAACTGATCTTCGGTCTTCATATACGGAACTTCAATTATTTTTTCTTCTAGCTTTTCATACACGAAATTCCTATCAATTTCCACATGTTTAGTCCGATCATGTTGCACTGGGTTCTCAGCAATTTTAATTGCTGACTGATTATCACAATACAATTTCATTGGTCTTTTAATGGACAAACTCAGCTCCCCCATAAGCCGTTTGAGCCATAACAACTCACAAATACCTTTCACCATTGCTCTGTATTCGGCTTCTGCACTAGACAATGAGACAACTTTTTGCTTTTTACTTCTCCAAGTAACCAGATTTCCTCCAACAAAAGTTAAATACCCAGTGGTTGATCTTCTTCGGTCTCCTTTACCTGCCCAATCTGAGTCGGTATAGCCCCATACTTCTGCATGCCCATTCTTAGAAAAAAGTAAGCCTTTTCCCGGTGCAGATTTTAAATATCTTAGAATTCTAATAACTGCATCCATATGTTGTTTACCAGGATTGTGCATAAATCTACTCACAACACTGACCGCATATGCAATATCTGGCCTCGTATGAGACAAATAGATTAAACGCCCAACTAACCTTTGATATCGTAATTTGTCTATTGAAGTTTGATTCGAATACTCTTCCAATCCATGATTTTGTTCCATAGGAGATCCAATTGGCTGACATCCAAGCATACCAGTTTCTGTTAATAAGTCAAGCACATACTTTCGTTGGGATAAAAATATTTCTTGCTCAGAACGAACAACTTCAATGCCCAAAAAATATTTTAATCCTCCCAAATCCTTCATATCAAATTCAGTTGACAAATAGTCTCTCAGTTTACGCATTTCTTCAGAATCATTGCCTGTCACTACCATGTCGTCAACATAAATAATGAGAGCCGTTAATTTATGACCAACTCTTTTCAAAAATAAAGTGTGATCTGCATTACTTTGCTTATAGCCGAATCTTCTCATAGCAAGTCGGAATCGACCAAACCAAGCTCGAGGAGATTGTTTCAACCCGTATAAGGCTTTCTTCAGTTTACACACGACACTTTGATCACCTGGAGCTTCATATCCTGGGGGCAGAGACATATAAACTTCTTCTTGTAGCTCACCATGTAAAAAAGCATTTTTTACATCATATTGTTGTAGAGGCCAATCAAAATTTGCAGCTAGGGATATTAGGACTCGAACCGTATTAATTTTTGCAACAGGAGCAAACGTTTCCTGATAATCAACCCCATACGTCTGGGTGAATCCTTTAGCCACAAGTCTAGCTTTATACCTATCAACCGAACCATCAGGCTTGCACTTGACGGTGTACACCCACCTACAACCAACAGCTTTTTTTCCTTTCGGCAACTCCACCAATTCCCAAGTTTGATTTTTCTCAAGTGCTGTCATCTCCTCAGTCATTGCAGTTGCCCATTTTGGATCCAACAACGCCTCTTGCACTTTAGTAGGAATATCTATGACAGTCATATTACTGACAAAGCTTCGGCATTCCTTTGACAGTCGGTGAGTGGATGCATACTGAGCAATAGGATATTTCACTTTTCGCACAACCTCTGGTGAAAATCTATCTGGTGGAACACCACGAGTACTTCTTGGTAGGAGTACGTATCTGTCAGTTTCAATCGAGACACAAGTATTATCACAAATATTGTTAGTATTAACATCAGACTCAATGCTTACCTCAGGAGGATCTGTACGAGGAGTATCGGGAGTGGGTACTAGCGAAGATGAGAGAGAGGGAGCTTCAGCAACAGTATCGGCAACACACAGTGGATCAGGAAACAACTCCATCCAATTTGGAGCTTCAACAACAGTATCACCACTCGGGCCCGGAAGCGTGGAATTGGGTGAAGAAAAAAACATTTCATGTTCAGAAAAGGTGACATCCATAGTAACATAGAACTTACTTGTAGGAGGATGAAAACAACGATAACCCTTTTGTGAAGGATGATAACCGACAAATACACACTTGAGGGCACAAGGATCAAGTTTCGTGCGGAGATGTTTCTGTAAATGTACAAACACAACACAACCAAACACCCGGGGAGGAAGTGTGAGGTGCGATGGCAGTGTTACATAGGATGCCAATTTATCAAGTGGTGTCTGAAATTGTAGAACACGAGTGGGTACCCTATTCAAAAGATATACAGCTGTGGTAACAGCTTCTTCCCAAAAACGTGGTGCCATGTGGGCTCCAATAAGGGCAGCACGTGTAATCTCCAAAATTTGTCTGTTTCGGCGCTCAGCAACACCATTCTGTTGTGGTGTATAAGGACAAGTGGTTTCATGCAAAATTCCATGAGTCTGAAAATAAGCTTGTAACTCCTGATTTACAAATTCACCACCATTATCAGATCGAAGAACTTGTAAATTAGTATAGAATTGTGTTTTGATCATGGTATGAAACGTGCGGAAGCAAGCAGCCACATCACTCTTATGACGCATAAGGTAAAGCCAAGTCATACGAGTGCAATCATCAATAAATAATACAAACCATCTAAAGCCAGTAGAAGTAGTAATAGGGGCAGGTCCCCAAACATCCGAATGAACCAACGCAAAAGGCACAACTCTTTTATTAGTACTATCAGAATAAGTAGCACGATGACTCTTGGCCAAAACACATGTATCACACTGAAAATTGGAAGGTTCACATGTAGAAAATAAAGTAGGAAATAAATATTTCAAGTACCCAAAGGAGACATGACCCAAACGATGATGCCATAACCGAATCTGATCTTCTGATGCCCTAGATGACCCTTTTGCTGATAGAGATCGTCCCATACTAACATCTTCCACATAATATAATCCCTCTCTCTTAGTACCACGCCCAATTATCTCCCCGCTGCAGAGATCCTGAAGGAAACAAAAAGTAGGATATATTAATACTAAACAATTTAGTTGTGTAGTAACTTGTGGCACAGATAAAAGATTATTGGAAAGAGCAGGAATCAATAAAGTGTGCTCCAAGGATAATGAAGGAGTTAAGTTAACCCTTCCAGCGCCCGTAACCGGATATGAAACACCATTGGCATTGGTGACAGTAGAGCAATTTGGTAAACAAGCATCATGTAATAAGGACGCATCAAAGGTCATACGATTAGTCGCACCAGAGTCAAGAATCCAACCGGGATCTTTTTCAGAATTTGTTGCAAGAAGGGCTAGACCAACACTACCTGACTGTTGGAGAAGAGTAGGATCTACCACAGAGTGAGTGATATCAACTGGAGTAGTGGAAGCCATGGTATCCATTGAAGAAGGAGTCGGTGCCATTGGGACTGTAGGTGAGGTGCATAGCGCAACTTTACCACCTTTTCGAGCTTGTAATCGCTCTTTGTGAGCCTGCCACCACTCGGGATATCCATGCTTTTTGAAGCAAGTATCTACAATATGTTTGGTGCTGCCGCAATGAGTACATTTACCACCAGTAGGTACTGACAGTGACAAAGAACTTGTTGGAGTTCCATATTTTCGAACTGCCATAGCCATCTGAGGAACTTCTGAAGACATCATTGTATTCCGGCGAAGTTCTTCACGTCTCACAGTTGAGAAAGCATTATCAGGTCCAGGTAGAGGATTAGTACGAAGAATATCTCCCCGAACAGAATCATATATATCATCAAGCCCAGCCAAAAAAGAATAGACTCGATCTTCATCAATTTCAGCCATTCGAGTCTTAATCACATCTGGCTGAGTAAAGGTAATTGGACGACGATGATCAAGCTCCTGCCAAATAACCTTAAGATCGGAATAGTATGCAGCCACAGGTCGCCCTGCCTGCTTAGTTGTCATAGCTTTTCGAGACAGATCATACAAAATAGATTTATCAGCACCCTCAAAATATGTTTGAGACACAGCATCCCAAACATCATTCGCAGTGGGTAAACGAATAAAAAGATTCATTATATCGGCCTCCATAGAGCCAATAAGCCAGCCTTTTACAGTAGCATCCTCCATCATCCACTTGTTATATGTAGAGTCACTAACAGTAGGTTTCGAGGTCGTACCTTTGAGATATTCCATCTTTCCTCGTCCAGCAACGAACATAGTAACCACCTGAGACCAAAGAGTGAAATTTGAGCCATTCAGTTTGATCCCATAAGGAATAGAGGTTGGTTCTTGAGTTGGCGTCACCACAGGTGGAACTATAAGAGCACCGGATTCAGCCATGAGTTGTTTGTAATTTCTGGATGAGATTCTGGTTCAATGGTGCAATCGGCACCTGTTATGGACGAAGCAATCGGCTTCTGTCGGATGGTTGGAGCAGTCGGCCCCTAGTAGCTACGGTGATGGAGAGGTAGTATGTTAAGAGAACCTGCTCCGATACCAACTTAATTTTGCAATCAATTACTTTTATTGAAGTGGGAAACACCTATATATAGCTATTACATTGGTTTACAATTAATGATCTACGTAATTACAATCTTTATCAAAGTCAACAATTGAGGCATCAATTAGTCAACAATTGAGGCATCAATTATGAACTTAGACAAATCAATATTGATTGCCGAATCTTCAATTAAGGAAAGTCTTCAATCAATATTGAGTTTGTCAATAAAGTCTTCAATCAATAAAGTAAATCTTGGGTAAATCTTTGACTCTATTCAACACAACTAACATATTTGAATGAGAAAACTAAAGATCTTGCCAAGGTAGATCAAACATATCATTTCACTTTTCTATTAACCTTTCTTTATCAAGCCAAAGTGTGTATTGTTCATCTTCCTTGCACTCTCTTGTCTGATGCTCTTTCTAGCTGACGATGGTGGTAGAAACCAGACTCATCCACCTGCTTGCGTTGCATGTCACCGTAGAGGAGGTGCATGTCAGACAAACAGCAAAGGAGAAATTCAATGTCGCATTGCAAATGAAGGAAGAGGCAAGTGCATTACTCTTTCGATCAGTATGGTTGAATTAATAGTTCCTAAGACTAGTCTGAACTCGCAATCATTCTAATCTCACTATTTCCATGCTTGTTTTACTTGCTGCTCTGCATTTTCTGAACCAAGCCACAACTTCATCAATTCCGTACTAATGTTAATTAAACGTCATAGTTATTGTTGAAGAGATGAGTCCTGGAGCTTAGTTTGGTTCTTATTTTAACCGTGTTGACTTAGCTCTTGTTGAGCAAGTGTTTATGATTGCTTATGTGGACTGCCATGTCATTTGGCTTTATTATATATATTTTTATCTTGCCTTTTGTATGGTGCTGCACTAACAAGTTCTAGAAGATAAAATCTAGACCTTGTCTTTACTTGGGAGTTAAGTGTTACTTGTTCTGTGGTGTACTCTTCTTTTTTGGTATCAAGAATTGGTGTAGTTGGTTGTTGATCTATTAGTCTCTGTGAAGATCGATCTTGCAGCTGTGTTATGTGTTCTCCAGGTTTAGCATCTCTGTGTTGTTTTGTGGAGTTGTCTCAGACCTAGCTAGCTAGAAGCTCAAGTTCTGGGAGCTATCAGTTATCTACGTCTTGTCTTCGATCTGTTGCATAAGATAAAATAAATATATATTCTCAACTGTCGGAGTTTACTTGGGCTTTCATTCTTTCGTTTTGAGGACTCAACTTTTTGTGATCGTGTCACAACATTCTTGTCAAGCTAAATGATGAAACAATGTGGCGAACAAGCCATAATGGACATTTTCTTGTATTAACCATCAAATGTAATTTATGATGATATGATTAGGTTAAGGATAGATGTGATTTCTTTTCTCTCACTCGTTTTCTTGATGTCTTAAATACCCTAGTAACGGCTCATTTTCGATTTTGTTGTAGATCAATCGAGATGGAAGCTGAAGGTTGGTATAGGTAAGCCATGCACTCATGCTCCATAAAGTTTGATTTTCTTTGCTTTCTCCAATTCAATATGAATCAGGAGGGACTGCTTAAAATTCTTAATCTTCTTTAAACAGGATTTGGGAGCGTAGCCATTATGTGCACCATGATACTAATTGTTTTCTACGTCAAACGAAAGATTCTATCATATAAGGATGATCAAGAACTTGAGGCAATTATTCATGATTACGGTCCTTTACCTCTGAAAAGATATAGTTTCTCAGATATAAAGAAGATCACATGCTCTTTCGAAGAAAAATTAGGACAAGGGGGTTATGGGTGTGTCTACAAGGGAAAACTACTTGACGGTTGTCTTGTTGCAGTGAAGGTCCTAAACACTACAAAAGGGAATGGACAAGATTTTGTCAATGAGGTTTTGAGCATTAGCAGAACTTCCCATGTCAACATTGTCACTCTTTTGGGATTCTGTTTAGAAGGAAACAAAAGAGCCCTCATATATGAATTCATGTCTAATGGGTCTCTCGAAAAGTTTCTATATGACAAGAGTAACACAAATGCCAATCACCATTTCTTGGGATGGGAAAATATGTTTCGAATTGCAGTCGAGATTGCTCAAGGGCTTGAATACTTGCACCGAGGCTGCAAGACCAGGATTCTACATTTCGACATAAAGCCTCACAACATCCTTTTAGACGAAGATTTTTGTCCAAAGATCTCTGATTTTGGGTTAGCAAAACTCTGCATTAAGAAAGAAAGTATTGTGTCAGTCCCTGAGGCTAGAGGCACCATCGGATACATTGCTCCAGAATTGTTTAGCAGAAACTTTGGAGGAGTTTCACACAAGTCTGATGTGTATAGCTATGGAATGATGATCCTTGAGATGGTTGGAGCGAGAAAAAACACGAACATCAACGGAGAAAATAGCAGTGAGAAGTATTTTCCACATTGGATCTATAAACGACTTGAAGAAGAAAATGATTTCGGATGGAATGGTGGTGATATGACTGAATTGGAAAATGAAGCTGCAAGGAAGATGGTCTTGGTGGGTCTGTGGTGCATACAAACCGATCCATCGCAGAGGCCTAACATTAGTAAGGTCTTGGATATGTTGAAAGGAAGTGTAGAAAATTTGCAAGTCCCGCCACGACCTTTTGTAGCTTCTCCTTCAAGATCACTGCTGTTAGAGTCTTTCAGCTCTTCAGTTTTGTGACAATAAATGTATGCCCCATCGGTTGAACAGAGAGGGATGCAGTTTTGTAACAACAAAGGTGGATCATCCATGTAAAAAAGATTTATTTCTTTATTTTTGTTTTGGATAAATCGATCATGAGGTTGTCATTGATTTTTTGAGGAAGGGAGAATCAATTGTGAGTTCCTCGAAAATATTCAAGTTAAATGACAAGTCTATACATTTTCTTGTGCGTTTTCAGAATAGTATCCTCACATAAGTCGCTCGATCTCAGATGGCAGTGATATAGTTTTCTAGAGCCTTAAAAAATATTTGAATCAAGATTCAAGAGAATATACACATACAATGTCAGATATAAATGAAGAGAAGAGAGTGAATTATGTCATACTCGTAAGGAGAGAACCAAAATACAATGGGGTCTGGTTTTGGCTGCTTTGTCAGTAGACTTGAATTCTCTGGTAGCCGGATTCCAAGGGCAAGAGATAATAAGATCTAATGCCCCTTTGGACTCTGTCTACGAGGAAATTCAAGCCTCTCCTTTTCTTGTTGTTCCCATCAGGCATGAAACCTTTGTGTAGTATTTTGATTGCAAGACTAGATCTGTTGATGGATGTTACGTATATATTGATGAATAATACATGAGTCCCGCATCCATCAAGTTGAAATAGATGATCTTTAAAGGTTGTTTCTTTGTGTTTTTGGAAGATTAGAGAGGGCAGCTACTCTTGTGTTGATCTAGTGTTGACGAACCTTTTTGTTTGTTCAAGAAAACAGATTTTGCAGATCTATAAGATTTGGAACAAACCTGAATGAGATAAAGTAAGATTTGACTTTGACACAGTTACATTGAAAAAAATTTATTTGTATAGCACATTTTCTTGAGACTAAATATTTTTTTCATAACATTGATGAGGTGAGAGACTCTGATGGTGATCTTGAAGGAGGAGAAGACAGAAAGGGCTTAGGGGGAATCTGCAAATTGTCTATACTTCCTTCCAGCATATCTAACACCTTCTTCATGGAAGGCCTCCGCGAGGGATCCGTCTGTATGCACCACAAACCCACTAAAATCATCTTCTTTGCAGTTCCATTTTCCTGTTCAGTCATGACAATATTCATTCCTAAATCATTTTGCCTCACGAGTTGCTTATAGATCCGATGCGGGAACTATGCGTCACTGCTGTTTTCCGCTTTGATGTCTGCATTATTTCTGCCTCCTACCATGTTGAGAATCATCATACAATAGCTATACACATCAGACTTGTGTGAAATTTCTCCGAAGTTTCTGCTAAACATTTCCGGAGCGATGTACCCTATGGTGCCTCTAGTCTCAAGTACTAACACAAAACTTTCTTTCCTGGTGCAGAGTTTTGCCAACCCGAAATCCGATATTTTTGGATGGAAGTCTTCATCCAGAAGAATGTTATGAGGCTTTATGTCAAAATGCAGAATTCTGGTGTTGCAGCCATGGTGCAAGTACTCAAGCCCTTGTGCTATACCGATTGCAACCTGGTACAGTTTTTCCCATCCCAAGTACTGTTGATCGGTAGTTGAACTAACTTTGTCATATATAAATTTTTCAAGAGACCCATTAGGCATGAATTCATAGATGAGAGCTCTATGGTTTCTTTCCAAACAAAATCCCAAAAGGGTGACTATATTGACATGGGAAGTTCGGCTAATGCTCAAAACTTCATTGATAAACTCTTCTCCATTCCCTTTTGTGGTGTCCAAGACCTTCACTGCGACAAGGCGACCATCAAGTTGCTTTCCTTTGTACACACACCCATAACCTCCCTCTCCTACTTTGTCTTTGAAACAACTGGTGAGAAGCTTAACATATGAAAAAGTATATCTTGTTAGAGGTAAAGGACCATAGCCTCCGATGATTGCCTCAATGTCTCGATCATTCTTTGTGAACTTCCGCCAAAAACATGTCAATGTAATTGACAGGATCTTTCTTTTAAAGCAGAAGAAAACGATACAAAAGATTAACCCTGTTCCCATCACTGGAGCAGCTGTCAACAGAGAGATGAATTATAAGAGAAGGAAAAACAAGACAGATTGGAATTTGATGCAGTGGGAGTATAACCATAATTTCATAAATATCTGCCTTGTTTTTAGTTGTTTGTAGAAAGCATAGGTCAAAAGAACTATGGGAGTCTTACCAATCATCAGCACTATCTGAATAGATCCTACAAGAAATGCCAGTCATCTGTTATTAATTCCTTGTACAAAGAAGTTTATAGTAAGAGTTTCTGATGACTCACCAGGACCATTGTGTTGAATAGAGTCAAAGATTTACCCAAGATTTACTTTATTGATTGAAGACTTTATTGACAAACTCAATATTGATTGAAGACTTTCCTTAATTGAAGATTCGGCAATCAATATTGATTTGTCTAAGTTCATAATTGATGCCTCAATTGTTGACTAATTGATGCCTCAATTGTTGACTTTGATAGTGACTTTGATAGAGATTGTAATTACGTAGATCATTAATTGTAAACCAATGTAATAGCTATATATAGGTGTTTCCCACTTCAATAAAAGTAATTTGATTGCAAAATTAAGTTGGTATCGGAGCAAAGTTCTCTTAACATACTACCTCTCCATCACCGTAGCTACTAGGGGCCGACTGCTCCAACCATCCGACAGAAGCCGATTGCTTCGTCCATAACAGGTGCCGATTGCACCATTGAACCAGAATCTCATCCAGAAATTACAAACAACTCATGGCTGAATCCGGTGCTCTTATAGTTCCACCTGTGGTGACGCCAACTCAAGAACCAACCTCTATTCCTTATGGGATCAAACTGAATGGCTCAAATTTCACTCTTTGGTCTCAGGTGGTTACTATGTTCGTTGCTGGACGAGGAAAGATGGAATATCTCAAAGGTACGACCTCGAAACCTACTGTTAGTGACTCTACATATAACAAGTGGATGATGGAGGATGCTACTGTAAAAGACTGGCTTATTGGCTCTATGGAGGCCGATATAATGAATCTTTTTATTCGTTTACCCACTGCGAATGATGTTTGGGATGCTGTGTCTCAAACATATTTTGAGGGTGCTGATAAATCTATTTTGTATGATCTGTCTCGAAAAGCTATGGCAACTAAGCAGGCAGGGCGACCTGTGGCTGCATACTATTCCGATCTTAAGGTTATTTGGCAGGAGCTTGATCATCGTCGTCCAATTACCTTTACTCAGCCAGATGTGATTAAGACTCGAATGGCTGAAATTGATGAAGATCGAGTCTATTCTTTTTTGGCTGGGCTTGATGATATATATGATTCTGTTCGGGGAGATATTCTTCGTACTAATCCTCTACCTGGTCCTGATAATGCTTTCTCAACTGTGAGACGTGAAGAACTTCGCCGGAATACAATGATGTCTTCAGAAGTTCCTCAGATGGCTATGGCAATTCGAAAATATGGAACTCCAACAAGTTCTTTGTCACTGTCAGTACCTACTGGTGGTAAATGTACTCATTGCGGCAGCACCAAACATATTGTAGATACTTGCTTCAAAAAGCATGGATATCCCGAGTGGTGGCAGGCTCACAAAGAGCGATTACAAGCTCGAAAAGGTGGTAAAGTTGCGCTATGCACCTCACCTACAGTCCCAATGGCACCGACTCCTTCTTCAATGGATACCATGGCTTCCACTACTCCAGTTGATATCACTCACTCTGTGGTAGATCCTACTCTTCTCCAACAGTCAGGTAGTGTTGGTCTAGCCCTTCTTGCAACAAATTCTGAAAAAGATCCCGGTTGGATTCTTGACTCTGGTGCGACTAATCATATGACCTTTGATGCGTCCTTATTACATGATGCTTGTTTACCAAATTGCTCTACTGTCACCAATGCCAATGGTGTTTCATATCCGGTTACGGGCGCTGGAAGGGTTAACTTAACTCCTTCATTATCCTTGGAGCACACTTTATTGATTCCTGCTCTTTCCAATAATCTTTTATCTGTGCCACAAGTTACTACACAACTAAATTGTTTAGTATTAATATATCCTACTTTTTGTTTCCTTCAGGATCTCTGCAGCGGGGAGATAATTGGGCGTGGTACTAAGAGAGAGGGATTATATTATGTGGAAGATGTTAGTATGGGACGATCTCTATCAGCAAAAGGGTCATCTAGGGCATCAGAAGATCAGATTCGGTTATGGCATCATCGTTTGGGTCATGTCTCCTTTGGGTACTTGAAATATTTATTTCCTACTTTATTTTCTACATGTGAACCTTCCAATTTTCAGTGTGATACATGTGTTTTGGCCAAGAGTCATCGTGCTACTTATTCTGATAGTACTAATAAAAGAGTTGTGCCTTTTGCGTTGGTTCATTCGGATGTTTGGGGACCTGCCCCTGTTACTACTTCTACTGGCTTTAGATGGTTTGTATTATTTATTGATGATTGCACTCGTATGACTTGGCTTTACCTTATGCGTCATAAGAGTGATGTGGCTGCTTGCTTCCGCACGTTTCATACCATGATCAAAACACAATTCTCTACTAATTTACAAGTTCTTCGATCTGATAATGGTGGTGAATTTGTAAATCAGGAGTTACAAGCTTATTTTCAGACTCATGGAATTTTGCATGAAACCACTTGTCCTTATACACCACAACAGAATGGTGTTGCTGAGCGTCGAAACAGACAAATTTTGGAGATTACACGTGCTGCCCTTATTGGAGCCCACATGGCACCACGTTTTTGGGAAGAAGCTGTTACCACAGCTGTATATCTTTTGAATAGGGTACCCACTCGTGTTCTACAATTTCAGACACCACTTGATAAATTGGCATCCTATGTAACACTGCCATCGCACCTCACACTTCCTCCCCGGGTGTTTGGTTGTGTTGTGTTTGTACATTTACAGAAACATCTCCGCACGAAACTTGATCCTTGTGCCCTCAAGTGTGTATTTGTCGGTTATCATCCTTCACAAAAGGGTTATCGTTGTTTTCATCCTCCTACAAGTAAGTTCTATGTTACTATGGATGTCACCTTTTCTGAACATGAAATGTTTTTTTCTTCACCCAATTCCACGCTTCCGGGCCCGAGTGGTGATACTGTTGTTGAAGCTCCAAATTGGATGGAGTTGTTTCCTGATCCACTGTGTGTTGCCGATACTGTTGCTGAAGCTCCCTCTCTCTCATCTTCGCTAGTACCCACTCCCGATACTCCTCGTACAGATCCTCCTGAGGTAAGCATTGAGTCTGATGTTAATACTAACAATATTTGTGATAATACTTGTGTCTCGATTGAAACTGACAGATACGTACTCCCACCAAGAAGTACTCGTGGTGTTCCACCAGATAGATTTTCACCAGAGGTTGTGCGAAAAGTGAAATATCCTATTGCTCAGTATGCATCCACTCACCGACTGTCAAAGGAATGCCGAAGCTTTGTCAGTAATATGACTGTCATAGATATTCCTACTAAAGTGCAAGAGGCGTTGTTGGATCCAAAATGGGCAACTGCAATGACTGAGGAGATGACAGCACTTGAGAAAAATCAAACTTGGGAATTGGTGGAGTTGCCGAAAGGAAAAAAAGCTGTTGGTTGTAGGTGGGTGTACACCGTCAAGTGCAAGCCTGATGGTTCGGTTGATAGGTATAAAGCTAGACTTGTGGCTAAAGGATTCACCCAGACGTATGGGGTTGATTATCAGGAAACGTTTGCTCCTGTTGCAAAAATTAATACGGTTCGAGTCCTAATATCCCTAGCTGCAAATTTTGATTGGCCTCTACAACAATATGATGTAAAAAATGCTTTTTTACATGGTGAGCTACAAGAAGAAGTTTATATGTCTCTGCCCCCAGGATATGAAGCTCCAGGTGATCAAAGTGTCGTGTGTAAACTGAAGAAAGCCTTATACGGGTTGAAACAATCTCCTCGAGCTTGGTTTGGTCGATTCCGACTTGCTATGAGAAGATTCGGCTATAAGCAAAGTAATGCAGATCACACTTTATTTTTGAAAAGAGTTGGTCATAAATTAACGGCTCTCATTATTTATGTTGACGACATGGTAGTGACAGGCAATGATTCTGAAGAAATGCGTAAACTGAGAGACTATTTGTCAACTGAATTTGATATGAAGGATTTGGGAGGATTAAAATATTTTTTGGGCATTGAAGTTGTTCGTTCTGAGCAAGGAATATTTTTATCCCAACGAAAGTATGTGCTTGACTTATTAACAGAAACTGGTATGCTTGGATGTCAGCCAATTGGATCTCCTATGGAACAAAATCATGGATTGGAAGAGTCTTCGAATCAAACTTCAATAGACAAATTACGATATCAAAGGTTAGTTGGGCGTTTAATCTATTTGTCTCATACGAGGCCAGATATTGCATATGCGGTCAGTGTTGTGAGTAGATTTATGCACAATCCTGGTAAACAACATATGGATGCAGTTATTAGAATTCTGAGATATTTAAAATCTGCACCGGGAAAAGGCTTACTTTTTTTTAAGAATGGGCATGCAGACGTATGGGGCTATACCGACTCAGATTGGGCAGGTAAAGGAGACCGAAGAAGATCAACCACTGGGTATTTAACTTTTGTTGGAGGAAATCTGGTTACTTGGAGAAGTAAAAAGCAAAAAGTTGTCTCATTGTCTAGTGCAGAAGCCGAATACAGAGCAATGGTGAAAGGTATTTGTGAGTTGTTATGGCTCAAACGGCTTATGGGGGAGCTGAGTTTGTCCATTAAAAGACCAATGAAATTGTATTGTGATAATCAGTCAGCAATTAAAATTGCTGAGAACCCAGTGCAACATGATCGGACTAAACATGTGGAAATTGATAGGAATTTCGTGTATGAAAAGCTAGAAGAAAAAATAATTGAAGTTCCGTATATGAAGACCGAAGATCAGTTGGCTGATGTGTTAACCAAGGGAGTGTCAAATTCAGTGTTTGCTGATTCACTTGTCAAGCTGGGCATGTACGATGTCTATGCACCACCTTGAGGGGGAGTGTTGAATAGAGTCAAAGATTTACCCAAGATTTACTTTATTGATTGAAGACTTTATTGACAAACTCAATATTGATTGAAGACTTTCCTTAATTGAAGATTCGGCAATCAATATTGATTTGTCTAAGTTCATAATTGATGCCTCAATTGTTGACTAATTGATGCCTCAATTGTTGACTTTGATAGTGACTTTGATAGAGATTGTAATTACGTAGATCATTAATTGTAAACCAATGTAATAGCTATATATAGGTGTTTCCCACTTCAATAAAAGTAATTTGATTGCAAAATTAAGTCATTGTTTCCCGGTTCTTGGACGTCCGTCCACCATATATCAAACCCCTGTTTGAGAGTTTCTTGCAGGGTCATACTTCCATTCTTCAGTTGATCAAGAGATGTTGAAAGTACTGGAACAATTACTCGTGTCTGGCAAGCTGTGAGAATTGGCATGAAGAGTTCTTCATCTGCATAGTAAGCTGCACTTGTGGTACCTTTGATGAAGCAAGTGTAATTATTTTGGACTTGTGTGGACGACACTTGAGGGCAGCCATAGAACATAGCAAGTTCGCGAACATGACTTCTGTAGCTAAAGAAAGAGTTGTTCATGGTAGTGTTCACGAATCTCTCAGGACAAATACTATCCCAGAAATCCATTCGCGCAACTCTTATTGTCCCAGTGACGTTGCTTCTTTCTTCGAGGTTTAGAACACGGAACCTCTGTGAATTGATATCTATCACAGGATAAGGATACTGATTGTCTATGCACTTGAGCTCCAATTCTTTACGGCCACAGGACGAAGATTGATTTCCACCGCACATAGGATACTGAAAATACATGTCTCCGCACTTGTACTGATCGCAGGGTTTAGACAGATGATTGCTGGAACAGCACGACCAAGAAAAAGCCATAAACATCAAGATAGCAACACTGGTGTAGTAGCGGGACTGGAAGAACAGAGGTTCCACATGAGAACAATACCCCATTTTGAAACTATGGATTGCTGCTGCAAATATGATCAATAAGAGGAAAGTGTCTCTCCGACTCAACATTGCTCTCTCTCTCTAATCCTTTTTTTCTTGGTTGTTCATTATCAAGTTGCGCCAAATTTTACCTAGTCACAGTCCTTAGAATTCAGTGTTTTTTTTTTTTTTTTTTTTTTCAAGTCCTGTTTCTTGTTGATGAAGGCACATCTGTAGTCCTCTTAAAACTTGAAGAAGTATTTGTTTTGAATTGAATTGAATGATTTCCTTGATTGTTTCATTATTATATTAGTATCTAAATCATTAAGACAATAAACAATGACAAGGGGGAGATTAAAAAAGAACGGATAGTGAGAGAGGAGTTGACTTCCTACTGCGTGAAACTGAATTCTAGTTCATGGTTTCACATCTATCTCAACCTCACCCCTTAATAGAATGTCAATTCACAACATACTTGCAGCCTACATCGGGAAAAAATAATCGACTTCATGGGATTCATCAAGAATTTTTTACTTGTCAACGCAGTTGTGTGGGGGACACTGCAATGGTTTACTTAATTTGTACGCGTAAACAAAATGTGAAGATTGTCATCTATCTGGAACTCAACTACAAAGAGAATGCACGCATATCCAAGCTTGTCCACCTGATCATCTCATCAATTTTGAGAGGTGCTACGATTTGTTGTGACTGTATGAGTCCATAAAAAATGATTCTTGGAGAGAGATACCTACTGTTGATTCTGTTGCGGCTGTTATACTGATTCAACATTGCAGATGAAGTGTTTGACAAAATGCCGGCTCTATCTTGAGATCAAACAGTGTGACTCTGATTGTGCTCGTATTCTGTTTTATGTCAACTTTTAATGATGGGGTAATCATTGGCTGAGCACTTGAGTTGGAAGCCTTGGTGGCCACAAAACGATGAAAACTCTACGTTTCTGCTGCTACAATAATGGATATCCAGGTTCAATCCCCCGCACCAAAATGACTTGACGCACTTTGAAAAGAAAACGCTTCGTCGCTGCTGCTACAATAAATATCTCGGAAATGTGACAAGTATGAGAAGCAAAATGCGGAAGGGGGGCTTTTGAAGACGAAGCATATTCTTAACTTAAGCTTGCTGGCTGATGGAAGCTTGGTGATAAATATATGGCAAGACCCTTGAATTCCTCCTTTGTTCATGGCAGTAACTAAAAATGAATCAATTTGCTTGAATTTTGGAATGACAGTTAGCCAATTGTCTCTGAAGATGGAAGTCACTTAATTGTGTTTAAGGAGGAGATTTGGGACAAGATTCTCAGATTAAGATTCAAAAAAAAAAATCAATCTTTCAAATAATTAAGCGACTATCATCGCTAATATACATCTCTTGGTGTCTCAACCAAGTTATTTTTTATATATTTTTTTTATCAGAAGTTATTTTTTATATAGTATACAGCCAAGTTAATATGTGATTGTGTGTGTGTGTATATATATAAAATATATATTGATTATTGAGTTGAGTGTATCAATTGTGGGTTCGGATCCCTAAAATCTCTTAATAAGGAAACCTAAAACTCTTTTGGATTTGACAAGAACCTCCCTTTCCCTCCCTCTCTTTCTATTCTTCTCTCTCCCTCCCTCTCAATAAAAACCCATTAAAACTCATAACATAGGTTTCATTTTCTCTTCATAAACAAGGCCATTAAAACCTCCAAACAAACGTTACTCCTGCCCTTCCCCACCAAAAATCCTTCAAAACTCTCACAAACCATGAAAACCCATCAGCAAGAACAACAAAAATATCAACCCAAAATGCAACTCCACTACATCATGTCATATTTTCTCATCTTTGGCGTTGGAGTAGTCCTTGGAATCACCTTTGGTTTATACGTCAAAGACATGTCCTTCACTTTCTTACTCAACCAACAATTCTCCACCTTCTCAACAAACATAAAACCAATCGATTCATCCCCTCCTCCACCACCACCTCCTCCTCCTTCCCGGCCAGCGGTTCGTGATATTGGGTTGAATGAGTTCTTGAAGCCCTCCAAGGTTATGCATGATATGGGAGACGAGGAGTTATTGTGGAGGGCATCAATGGTGCCAAAAAGAAGTATCTATCCATTCAAGATAGTACCAAAGGTTGCTTTTATGTTTTTGACTAGATGGTCTCTTCCATTGGCTCCTTTGTGGGAGAAATTCTTTCAAGGACATGAAGGATTGTATTCCATATATGTCCATTCAAATCCTTCCTTCAATGAAACAGAGGTGCCACAGAATTCTGTCTTTTATGGAAGGAGGATTCCTAGTAAGGTTAGTAAAACAACTCTATTTTGGTAGCTAATTAATTCATTTTTGTGTCATGCATGACATATGCCAATGAAAAATGAGAAAATTATAGTATATGTCTAAGGGGGAAAGTATTATTGGAAATTCGAAAATAATATTGTTGATGGGGATTTGTATTAATTAATTAATTAACATTGTATTATAACATGCATTTTGTGGTTTAGATGATAATAGTAATTATATCATGGAAATAATTAGAATATTGAGACAAGTCATAGATAGGTGTCATTCTTACAGTGGCCTTGAAGTAAGTTGGATTCGTTATGGCCCAATTTCATTGGAGCTCACATGCATATCTGTCACTACTTATAATATTCGTCTTTTATTATTATTATTATTAAAATGATTTTTATTACTATATTTTATGGGATTTTTTTTTTGTCTGGTTATGGGAGTTTCTTGCATTGCTTGGATTCTACTTCTTTATAAACCAGACGCAGACAGAAATATCCTCCACATGCTTAGTACTTTTCCACATTCCTTTCTTTCTTTCATCGAGCCCAATAACATGTGAAGGGCCTTGATCCAGAAAGTCACGTGTTGGGCCTACTCAGTCAACTGGGCCTCTCTACCAAAACTGAATGTTGATTCCTTCCTTCATGGTGGCTTCATGCAGGATGTGCGATGGGGAAGCTTCACCATGGTGGAGGCGGAGCGGCGGTTATTGGCCAACGCCTTGCTGGACTTCTCGAACCAGCGCTTCGTCCTCCTCTCGGAGTCTTGTATTCCACTCTTCAACTTCCCCACAATCTACAATTACCTAATAAACTCGACCGAGACGTATGTTGAGTCGTATGATTTGCCAGGCTCAGTGGGGCGAGGCCGATACAACCGAGGAATGTTACCCCTGATTCGGCTCTCTGAATGGCGAAAAGGCTCTCAATGGTTCGAAATGGACCGTGAACTAGCTATCGAGGTGATATCGGACCAGATTTACTACTCTGCATTTAAGAAATTTTGCAGGGGATCATGTTATGGGGATGAACATTACTTACCAACGTTTCTTCACATCAAACGGTGGAGAATGAACTCGGAGAGAACCTTGACTTGGGTTGACTGGTCAAAGGGTGGACCCCACCCAAATAGGTTCCAGAGAACAGATGTTAACATTGGGTTTTTGGAGAGATTAAGATCAGCTGGTAGGCAATGTGAGTATAATGGGAATACTACCAATGTTTGCTTCTTGTTTGCAAGGAAGTTCACCCCAAATGCTTTGGATAGATTGCTCAGGTTTGCCCCAAGACTCATGAACTTTTAATTTTTCAATTTTAACTCATTTAATTTGTTGATTTTCAATAGATGGGTTTTTTTTTTTTACCATTCATTAATTAATTACTTTACGTGCTGATATACTCATAAGCAATGGTTTTTTCCTCCTTTTTTACCCATTTTATGAGAAAATAAATTAATACTTTGCTGCTTATAAAAAATAAAAAAATAAAAAAAACAAACCATTTGAAGCAAATCAATGCATATTGTATCAAGATAAAGTCTTTCACTTCATCAATATGCCATGCAACAAATATATATATATATACATGCAGAATATTTTCTTGAATACTAAAAGCCAGAAACAAATGGCACTCATGCAAACAAGAGGCTACCCCTCACAGACCGGTACAGGGACTGACTGCATAATTTGTAAGAACTATATGGAGCTCTATGCTTTCTAATTGGTCACTGGTAATAAGAAAAGTTGTTTGACCACAATCAAAAAAATAAAATTAAAATCATACACACAACTCAAATGTGTAGTTCATACACACATGTGCTAAAAAAACAGAAGGGCTGGATTTATATATAAAATGGGAACTTTAGTTTGGGTGTTGCTTTTCCTAACTTCATAGATAATGCCATGATCGATCTTACAAAATTCTATTGGATTATTGGGCATAAACAAAAGGAAAAGAAAAAAGAAAAAGAAGAAGAATTTGTGTGTTTTAATAATGAATAAGGTGCGTGTTGAGCATGTGGATGGCACACGTACATTGTGAATTTAATTAATAATCTCTTTGTGTAGTTTATTGGATCCACTAAGATGCACTATGTTGAAATTAACCCTATCTTTTACTGATCATAAAATAAAAGAAGCACCTCCTTCCATGTTTATCTTTTAAACACCACTGTGTTTTTCTTTCAAAAGTGCTCCCACTATGTTTTTTCTTTCAAAAGTGCTCCCGATTGATCGAGGAAAACAATCTAGTTAAAAATAAGAGAGTTGATTAAACATTAACATTATTCCACTAATACTAATAGTTAAGTTCGTAACAAAGAAATTAAGTTGAAGATATGAGATGGTTAGGGGCAACTAGTTTGATCATATAATGGAGATTGTTCTTGAAATGCATGTCCTATAAAGGCCGGGCATGCAAAGGTGACAAAGAACATAAAGCACAGAACTAGACTACTAGTGGATTTATATATGTAGAGTAGACGTACACACAGCATGAACAATATATTCATTATATCAAATTCTCTATGCATGCACAATTTATATAGCACATATAATTTATTTATTTATCCTCACGATGGGACAAGCTAGGAGGAGCTAGGGCATGTGAATAAATTAAGTATTGAGTCAGGAACCAATATAATTATGCATGCATGATCGAGTTTGTGGTCTGAATGGAGTAGCTAGGTACATGCATATCTATGTGCGTGAGTAGTGTCAGAGTGTGGAATTGTCACATAACTCCACTTATATTAGTTGAAGTCAAAAGTTGATGTTGGATCAACATTAATTACTTGGGTCATGATTTTCCGAATTATTAATTGTTTTGTATGGTTAGGGCAAAATGTACTGGTAGTCACTCAAGTATATATAGATATCAAGATAATTAAGGTGCTTAATTATTTTATTTATTATTTGGAATGCATGCAGAGATCGATAGAATCCAATATTATTGTCGTTTGTTAATTTGTTGGTATCTATCTGTTTCTGCTGTATATGAAAGATCGAGACTAAAAGTGAAGAAAATAATATTGAAGGAATAAATATCAACAATTTAGCATATATCTCAATGACAATTAGGTTTATAGAAATTAAAGATAGATAATAACCAAACTCATTGTATATATATATATATATATATATCAGAAAATTAGCAGGCCTATAGCTAGGTATCTTGCATATATAGTGTTGTTATGTGTGGAAGATAATATTAATTTAACATTCAAATGGAAAATAAGGGATATACAAGTGGTAGCAACATATGGTATTGCTTACACATTCATCCCAAAATCATCCTCCAATATATATATATAAGTATCCTATCCTATATATGTGTGTCCGCTCTTTATCCTTTTATATCCAATCTCTCCTTTTTCCCCAACTTTCACTCAAAATTAGCCAAAAGAGAAATGAAAATAATTTTTCCAAATTTATTTATGGGAGTTAAATGGGCCCACGAGAAGACCGGTGTGATTTGTACAGGGAGTGGGCCTAAGACCTGTGAAGGCCTTGGTCTGTCGGGTGCCCAATCAATTGAGTCCACGCTCCACACACGTTCCATGTGTGCCTCCTTGCACTGTAGTGCTCATCAAATATATTTGGAAATGGAAACGGAAAAGAAAAAGAAAAAGAATCAGTTTGATAATTTAACTTAGTATTATTTTTAATAACTAATTTTCCAAATTTCATTTACAAGTCCATAATTGGATCGTCTTTTTATTTTTTTATCCAGATGAGATTATTACTAGACACTAAACACGAACCTTTTAGATTAAAACTCGTGCATAATGCGATATGATTACAAAAAAAAATACACTAATTCTATTTTTGCTACGCCTCGACTCTCGTGTACGCGTCACGTGACCCGACACGACACACAGTGCTCACATGGCCACTTCTTGCCACGTCGTACCGAGCCAACTAATATATATATATATATATTAACACAGACAAAACACAAAGAAGATAACAGATTTAGAGAGAAAAAACTGTGACCAAAGAGACGGCTCCAGAGAGAGAGAGATTGGCTATGTATGGTAGACATACAGTTTTCTGAAGAAACAAACAGAACAGGCTTTGTAGATACAGATGGCCACACCGCTACCGGAATTGCAGAGAGGGGATGGGGTCATGCTGCCGACCAACTCTGCGGCGCCGACCAAGGCGTCGCGTTTCGAAATCAACGGAGAAGTGGCGAAATCTCCGATTCTGATGTTCCTCTTCTTCCATAAGGCGATTCGGAACGAACTCGACGCGCTTCATCGCTTGGCCATGGACTTCGCCACCGGTCACCACATTGATATTCGCCCTCTCTTCGACCGCTACCGTATTTTGCGATCCATTTACAAGCATCACTCCAATGCTGAAGATGAGGTATCCGATTTTCTAATCACTATATTGGTTTCATATATGTGGATGTAAATGCGTATCTTGTTTTTGCTCTCCGCGATTAATGCAGTAGTGAATGCGTTTAGCAGTCTTAGGTTTCTGTTGAGCTGATTTCTATGTTTAACCTAATTCTTTATTTTAGTTATATTTAGTGTTGTGGTTTCTAGATTTCTCACAGGTGAACATGTGGCCTGGTGAGTTGTAGTGACGATTCCGCCCACTACAAGCCAAGTTGTTTACCTATTTAGTGTTGAGTTAAGGATTTTTAGAGGGAGAAGAAATAGAACCAGAGAGAGAAGAAAGTTGTGAACTTTCATAGCGTCACTTTATTTTTCTTTACCATTGTTATTTTGTTCTCTCTTTCTTTCTTATTTGCCTTCCTTTTCTGCTTTCATTTCATGTGGTTGTTTTGATTTGCTTTGATTTTTTTTACTCTCTTATTTATTTAGTTCGCGAGCATCTTAAGTCTTTCAAAAGAATCGAAACAAAATGAGTTTTGAACAATAAATGCTGATGGATTATGTTGTTACAATACCGGGACTACTATACCGCACAAATTTAGTTCATAGATGGCTGCACATAGAAGTGATTGTTATGCTGAAGTTGTTTTGAGATAATTCAGAGGATTAGGCAAATAATGCTTACCATTTCTTTTGCTCCAAATGAGGTATGAAGGTCCATGCTTGTTTTCTTATAACTGTTTTTTCCTATAAAAGCAGAGGCGGTTACTTATTTCATTTGATTTTTTTTGTCTGCTTGAATTGCCAATTCCTTTTCTCGCTCCGCTAGTGTCGTATTTATGTGATTTGGCATTGTTTTTATTCTCTTTAACTCACTTGCTGTAGTTGTCTTGATATTTTTCTTTTGTTTAGGTATGCTTGCCACGTAGCTATATCCAGTTTTGATTTTAAGAAGAGCCTTTTGCTAAACATGAACTAATGTAAGCAGGCAGGATGAATGGAAAATTATTCTAGGCAAGATCATAGCACATATTGTGAGGAAGTAAATCATTTACAAATGATCTGTAGCTAATGCTTTTTTTGACATGGAATTTATCGGCCAATAAAGCACGTGTTTGATTTTGACCCTTAGTCTTTTGTTTTTTCTATTCTTCCACATCCATTAGCCGTAACCACTTGCCAATTTGGCTCCTCAGGTTATCTTCCGTGAGCTTGATATACGTGTGAAGAACGTGGCACATACGTACTCTCTGGAACACAAGGGCGAAAGCAGTCTCTTTGATCATCTATTTGAGCTGTTGAATGCTTACGTGCAAGACGATGAAAATTTCCCGAGGGAGTTAGCATCTTGTACAGGAGCTCTTCAGACAACTATTAATCAGCATATGGCGAAGGAAGAGGAGCAGGTAGGGTTTCAAACTTTCAAATTTCAATTGATGTCATTTGCAGTATCAAGTATCCAGGCCCTTTACTCATCTGACTCTGTTAATATCGTGGGTTTGTAGTTTTGGCATTGAGGGAGATAATAGAATTAAAAGAGAGCTAGAGAAGGCTACTTACGGCACGACACCTGTTGTTGCTTTTGTGATTAAGTTACATCCCTATTAAAGTCGTTTTACTCTTTGCAATAGCTTGTATTGAAATGTTATAATTAATATCTCTTTGGTTATCTCAGGTCTTCCCCTTGCTTATTAAGAAGTTCTCCCCTGAAGAGCAGGCTTCTCTGATCTGGCAGTTTTTGTGCAGCATTCCTGTAAATATGATGGCTGATTTTCTTCCATGGCTTTCATCCTCTTTATCACCTGGTGAAAATCAGAATATGAAAATTTTCTTGAGTAAGATAGTCCCGGATGAAAAGCTTCTTCAGCAGGTAAGTTTTTTATTTTGTCTTTAAGGGTTTGACTTTCTTGGGTTTTGTTGAGTTCGTTGAACTTATCTAAAGTCTTGTTATTTGAAGGTTATTTTCACGTGGATGAACAGGACGAACAGCGTTAATGCAGTGAGAAGTTGTGTGGATGGTTCTGAGGTTCAATATGAAAAAAATTCTGCTGCAGGCTCATTAACACCGGAAACTAATGGAGTAAAGTGTGCATGTGAGTTTTCCAGAACTGGTAAAAGAAAGTATTTAGAGCCAACTGATGAAGTTTATGATACCCCGGGTACACATCCAATAAATGAGATACTGCTCTGGCATAATGCCATTAAAAGGGAGTTGACTGAGATAGCTGAAGAAGCTAGGAGGATTCAAATTTCTGGAAATTTTACTAATTTGTCAGCTTTTGATGAGCGGTTGCAGTTCATTGCAGAAGTCTGCATATTTCACAGGTATCTCCTATTTTTTTTATGAATACATACCTCGTTACTGTTTTATGTTGGAGTCGACAGAAAATTAATTCCTACATTTGTGTTTGACTGTTTGGGCTTCTTGATCTTTTCTTGGTTGATATAGTCGGTCTTACTGCATATGAGAATGTCTTGTTCTGTCTTCGTCATCCTAAGCATATAAAATGTATAAGGGATGTCATAATATTTAAGTATTTATTACTTAGGTTGTGTTTAGGTCCTATTTTGATAGGATTGCCATTGTAGTTCATTTGTTTTGCCTATTATTCTCACTTTGAGCTTCCATGCTCGGCTGTGGTTCTATAATGTAAAATACAAAGTAAGACTTCGTCCTCTAAGTTGCAACTTGGAAGATTAAGGAAAAATTATAACAGGCCACCTGCTCCCAGAATAGAAAAAAAAAAAAGTTAACGATTAAATAAAGAGACTCATTAAAGGAGATAAAAGGCATTAGGAATGATAGGCAAGACAAGCAAGAACTCTGAATCTGACTCTTCACTGGTATGAACTGTTGTTTTTTGGTTTTGATGACTGCATGATGCTAGATGACCCGTTATAGTTATTTGTAGCAGACAAACGTTTAACAATCATTATAAAATATTTGTTTCCTGTCTTCATGTGGAGTATCTATCATTGCTGGTTGCAGTATTGCTGAAGACAATGTCATATTCCCTGCGGTAGATGGAGAGCTCTCTTTTTCTGAAGAGCATGCTGAAGAAGAAAGTCAATTCAATGAATTTAGGTGCTTGATTGAAAGCATTCGAAGTGCTGGAGCAAACTCTAATTCAGCGGCTGAATTTTATGCAAAACTATGTTCTCACGCTGATCAGATAATGGAAACCATACAGAGGCACTTTTACAATGAGGAAGTACAGGTAAGTTTTCCTTGATGTTGTAACTGCTTTTGGATAGAGATTTGGTGGTTGTGTATGTAGCCAGTTTTTTATATGTTTGTACATATCTAAAGGTCTGTCCGTGTTGGGGTGAAAATATGTGGTTGGAAGGCTGCATTGGTAACATTTCCTGGAATTACAATTAAGGGATAACAATTGTCCATAAACCTTGTTCATGCCATTTCATATTTTAATATGGATGTGTAACTGGGAAAGTCAGGCTCCAACTATCTTCTTTTTTTGAAAAATAAACCCTTAGCTTCTTGAATCTCCAGGTTCTTCCACTAGCCCAGAAGCACTTTGGCTTTGAAAGACAGCAGGAGCTTCTGTACCAGAGCTTGTGCGTGATGCCTTTGAAATTAATTGAGCGTGTCTTACCATGGCTGGTGGGGTCATTTACAGAGGAGGAAGCTAGGAATTTTCTAAAAAACATGCAATCGGCAGGTTTTAACTCATTCCAATTGATTTTCTTTTTGAAAGAGAACAATTATATGTACCTTTATTAATTTCTTTAATTCTTTGGTTCAGCTCCTGCAACCGATAATGCTCTGGTGACACTTTTTACTGGTTGGGCTTGTAAGGGTCGTAACCAAGGGTTATGTTTGTCTTCAAGTTCCATTGGCTGCTGTCCTCTTAAAAGGTTCACTGACATTGAAGAGGATTTAGCTGGATCCTGCTGTTCATGTGCTTCTGCGATATGTACTGAAGATAACTTGATGCCAGGTCACAAAGATGAAATCAAAAGACCAGTCAGACGAAACCTCTCATTGTCCCCTGGAAACATAGATGCCCCTGACCCCTCTGAGTTTATAATCGCCTATAAACTATCTTCAAGTGATCGCTCTTGTTGTGTCCCTGGTTTAGGTGTAAATAGCAGTAATCTGGGTCTGACTTCTCTTTCTACAGCCAAGTATTTGCGCTCCTTGTCCTTCAGCTCTTCTGCTCCTGCTTTTAACTCTAGTCTTTTTAATTGGGAAGCAGACATCAGTTCTTCTGATAAGGGTTGTGCAGCACGGCCTATTGATACAATATTTAAATTTCACAAAGCCATACTCAAAGACTTGGAGTATCTAGATATCGAGTCTGGAAAACTTAGCGACCGTGATGAGACATTTCTTCGGCAGTTCATTGGAAGATTCCGTTTGTTATGGGGCTTATATAGAGCTCATAGTAATGCCGAGGATGATATAGTCTTTCCAGCATTAGAATCTAAGGAGACACTTCATAATGTCAGTCATTCGTACACTTTGGACCATAAGCAGGAGGAAAAATTATTCGAGGATATTTCGTTTGTGCTTTCTGAGCTTTCACACCTTCATGAAAGGTTGCAAGATGGGCCCCATGTGATTGAGGATTCGATAGGAAGTAGCACTGTGTCTTCTGCTGTCCTTGAGCAGGATTCTATGGGAAAGTACAGTGAGCTAGCTAGTAAGCTTCAATGGATGTGCAAGTCTATTAGAGTGACTCTAGATCAACATATTTTCAGGGAAGAACTTGAGCTCTGGCCTTTATTTGGTAGATATTTTTCTGTAGAGGAGCAAGACAAATTAGTTGGTTGCATTATCGGGACTACAGGTGCTGAAGTCCTTCAATCTATGTTACCTTGGGTAACAGCTGCTCTGTCACAGGAGGAGCAAAATAAAATGATGGACACATGGAAACAGGCAACTAAAAACACAAT
This sequence comes from Tripterygium wilfordii, assembly GCF_013401445.1. Classification (NCBI taxonomy): domain Eukaryota; kingdom Viridiplantae; phylum Streptophyta; class Magnoliopsida; order Celastrales; family Celastraceae; genus Tripterygium; species Tripterygium wilfordii. Next base: position 152,261 of record NC_052246.1, on the reverse strand, counting down.
GTTCAACGAATGGCTTAACGAATGCTGGAAAGAATCTCCTGGACCACCTTTGCAGCATGAAACACCTGAAGCTATCATTTCTCAGAAAGGTTTGTGCTATTCTTTAGTATCTGCTAGAAACCCATGTTTGAGTTGTCCAGAATGTTTTTTTCTAAACAATATTGATCGCTTGTTTTATTAAATTTCTAGATCCTGATGTTCATGAAAGCTTGGACCCAAGTGATCAGATGTTTAAACCTGGATGGAAAGACATTTTTCGTATGAATCAAAATGAACTCGAGTCTGAGATCCGAAAAGTTTATAGGGATTCAACTCTAGATCCAAGAAGAAAAGCATATCTTATTCAAAATCTCATGACCAGGTCAGTTTCAATATTATTTTTTTATGTCTAATCTTGAATGCTTAATGACAGCTGTGTTTTTCACGTTGAATAAAACTTAGTGCAATTGCCTAAAGTTATGTGGCTGATTTGGAAAGAAAGGAACAGCAGAATTTTCGAAAACAAGGATTCCTCCCTAGACTTTTTTTATTGTAAACTGGTTTGATTGCCTAAAATTCTGGAGTCTGTCTTTCCCTAGAAATGTTTTTGATCTTATTAACTGCTTGTCCTTGGTGTAGTTGTGGGTTGCGCCCCTTTGGTGCTTGAATAAATTTTTTCTATTCAAAAAAAAAAAAAAAAAACCCTTAGTGCAATTGCTATCTACTCAGTGCTGTTACTGACTTACTGATACCAACTTGGTGTCCTTATATTCAATGAAGCTCTTCTTTTGCATGAAAAAATGGTTAAATGAAAATATTTCCTCCCTGTTCGCGAGTAAATAATTATCGGTAATACTTTATTCCAGTCGTTGGATAGCTGCTCAGCAAAAGTTACCTCAGGTGTCAGCAGGGGGGACATCCATTGGGGAAGATGTTCTTGGGTGCTCACCATCATTTCGTGATCTGGAGAAACAGATACTTGGGTGTGAGCACTACAAAAGGAACTGCAAGCTTCGTGCTGCTTGCTGTGGCAAGTTGTTTAGTTGCAGGTTCTGTCATGACAAAGTGAGCGACCACTCGATGGACAGGTAATATTCGAAATTATCGCTTGCATGTCAAGTTGGTCCTTATATGATATTCTCCCTTCTTTTTAACCACTGCAGAAAAGCAACATCAGAAATGATGTGCATGCGCTGCCTGAAGATTCAGGCTGTGGGGCCACACTGCACGACCCCAACTTGTAATGGACTTTCAATGGCAAAGTACTATTGCAGCATATGCAGATTTTTTGATGATGAAAGGTACATGTGATTTGGCAAATTGAGAGTTGTTAATCGTTTAAGTCAATAAATTTGATGAATGTGGACTGTGGACTGTGGAGTGCAGTACAGTTCTTTTTCACAGCTATTTTCTATTTCTTTATTACAAAACAAGCAAAGGAACAATGGATACTTCAAACTAAGCATATCTTCAACTATTCAAACTTGTACCTGCGGATCTTTAGTCTTTCTTGTTGAGTGTTTTTGTTGTTATAGAAAACTTGTTGTCTTAATGTTCCCATGAAGGATGCGTTTTTGTGATCGACGTGGTTGTAGTCAAAGACTAATATATTGTTTCTATCTTCCTTGGAAAGTTCAAGTTGACAATGTTGGTTCACATAGCACCAGCAACTCCTGTGGGCTCTGTAGTATTTCAAGAGCAGCTATATTAAGGCTCTTAGCCTCTTAGTTTGGTCCTAATCCCTAAAACCCTAGCCCACAACAATATTGACTGCTTTGAGTTTACGGGTTCACTATGGATACATCGGGCCCGCGCGGCCTTTTCTCTCTGGGACATCTCACGTAATGGTACTTGAGCCCAGAGAAAAGACCTTGTTGGTAGAGTGGGGAGGGCTTATCCTTATAAACTATGGGGTCCTTGCATATTTTCGATGTGAGATTCCTAACACTCCCCGTACTTGTAGGCTGGGTTATGTCATATCCAACAAGTGGGGTAGAGGCTATGTTCAATTGGATTGAATTGCTTCGATATCATGTCATAAATCCCTAGCCCACTTACACCGACAATATTGTCCGCTTTGGGATTATCGTTTTACTGCGGATACATCGTGCCCGCACGGCTTTGTTCCTCTATGGGCCGTCTCACTTAATGGTGTACTTGAGCCAAGAGAAAAGGCTTTGTTGGTAGAGTGGGGAGGGCTTGTCCTTATAAACTATATTAGATCCTCTCATCTTTTTGATGTGTGATTCCTAACATTTATGAATCCTTGTACGCATCTTATCATCTGTTTTATTTTCTTCTTTGTTTAGGACCATATATCATTGCCCATTTTGCAATTTATGCCGTGTTGGGAGTGGTCTCGGCATTGATTACTTTCATTGCATGACCTGCAATTGTTGTTTGGGGATTAAGTTGGTGAACCACAAGTGCTTGGAGAAAGGGTTAGAAACAAACTGCCCTATCTGCTGCGATTTCTTGTTCACATCAAGTGCAACAGTCAGAGCTCTGCCTTGTGGACATTACATGCATTCAGCTTGCTTTCAGGTTTTTATGTTCACTGCAATATCCCCTCCTGACATTATTGCTTTATTCAAATTGTTTTTTGTCTCCAAATAGGTTTCAGAGAACTGGTTTAACATCAATATTACACCTTATCTTCTGCTAGGCATATGCTTGCAGTCACTACACCTGCCCAATTTGCAGCAAATCCATGGGGGATATGGCGGTAAGAAATCATATTTTTGTTGTGTTTATTTATTCTTTTTATAACCAGCCTATTGATTAGTAATGGAATAATACATGAATGTACTGGATATTGGGTATTAAGTAGTAGGAAAAAGTATTTATGTTTCTAATGGGAGGGATCTCTTGGCCCAGTGGAGAAGGAGGAGCTCTTGGCCTAGTGGTGCTCCTTAGGACTTGAACCAGGATAGGGTCCCAGGTTTGAGTACTCTCTCAGACTCTCACACTAATAACAGCAATAAAAAGAACATGACCTATGACAAAAAAAAGAAGAAAGGTAGGAACGAAGCCTGTAGCCCTGAAGTCATTTTCTCAAGAATCACTTTTTTGGCATTAGGGAAAAAAGGACCTACTAAACAAGTAGTCTCCAGTCAGGGACTCAAGATCGTTCTATTGTTTACTCGGTCATACTGAAACATCATTCCTCCAAAAGATAAAAGGCCAAGTAGTCTCCAGTCAGGGACTCAAGATCGTTCTAGTGTTTACTCGGTCATACTGAAACATCGTTCCTCCGAAAGATAAAAAGCCGGATGATGCTTCCCGTTATGAGATGCCTTTGTGTGCGGAATGGTTTTTTATGTTTATGTTTCGAACTTTTGTTGGCTCATCTTTCTAATTTGCTGCATGTGGCATGCTGTGATTTGTTGTTGCCTGTATTGTAAAACCTTCCAGGTTTATTTTGGTATGCTTGATGCTTTGTTGGCTGCGGAGGAGCTTCCTGAGGAATATAGGGATCGTTGTCAGGTACATGCAATATGTGGTTGTATAAGAATACTTTGCAATACTCATGTTACTGTCGTATTGCATTGATATATAAATTATAGGATTGCCACAACTAGTTTTTATGTCGCTTGTACAAATTGCATGCTTGCTGACATATTTTGAACAGTGGAGTTTCTCATATTGACGACTTTTTTTTTTTTTTTTTAACGTTGGCTCATATTGACATGACAATCTAGGACATACTCTGCAATGATTGTGATCGAAAGGGCGTCTCACGCTTCCACTGGTTATATCATAAGTGTGGATTCTGTGGATCATACAACACCCGATTGATAAAGAGAGAGGCAGCAAATCCAAACTGCCCTACATCACATTAAGCAGAGATTTCTTTCTCCGGCAATTATAGGAAGTTTTTTTTGTATGTGCATAACTGTATAGTCGGGCAATCAAATTTCCCTCGAACTAGGTTACTGTAAACGTGTTACACAATGATTGAATTCAGGCATAGCTTTCTTTGAAGGTTTTGCAAATTATTTTCATTTCATTACATTACATATGAGAGACAGAGAGCACTTGAGATTGGGTGGTTGGTCCTATTTTGTTGCTTTCTTTTGTCCAAGCCTCCCCCTAAAAGCATTGACATGTAGATAATGATATTCTTCTCACTTTGTAAATATGTCAGCCTGTAAATAGTTACTACTGATAAACGTTAATACAAGTAATTAACATAGGAAATTGAAACTTTTGACTAATCATCAAAGTTGAGTTGCAGCTTGGAAAAGCAATGAAAGAATCTTTTTTTTTTATCTTCGTTTAAGCAATTTCAGAGCATCCCAGATAAAAGACCGACCTGTGTGGGAAGAGTGAAAATATTATCGGCGGCGATATTGGTTTTATTCATCTCTTTAGTCTTTACAGCGTGACCTTTCCTCCTCTTTCTACTTCCTTCCTCATCAGCCGAAACAGCGTCCCGTTACGTCCAGATACACGTCTCTAATTAAAATTGTTTTTGTTTTTGGTCAAGTCACGCCAGATACACGTTTCTACTTTACTAAAACGGCGGCTTGGATTGACTAGTTTTTAGTTTTAGTTTTTGTGAGTTGAGTTGAATATTGAATAATACCCAGAAAAAAGTAATCTGCAATCTGTTACCAATGAAATGAATGTTCTTTTATTAGAGATGGAGATGGAGATGGAGACGGAGATGGAGAGATACAAACGAACAGAACATTCAAGTTCAACACCTACCTGTGACTGTAAGTGTGAAGAAAAATCCCCAAAAAGTCAAGATGACCTTTTAAAGCCGAGTCAAAACTCTTGAACCAACAAATTCCATCGCTTTCGTCTCATAACAATACCGCGTGATTAATTACCTGCTTCTCTGTTTTGTCTACTTCGCCAAGCTTAAGCCCACCGATCGATGCTTCTATGGGGTTGTTATCCCTCTTCTGCAACTGCCTCGGGGAGAGGCTCACAAAATTCCCAAAGGCCTCCGGGGACGCCTCTGAAGCAGGAGGCGACGCCGCCGGTGACACTTTCGACCTCTTCTTCGATCTCCGGTCCCTTCAAATTGCTACCAACTTCTTCTCCGACTTGAACCTCCTCGGTCACGGCGGCTTCGGCCCTGTTTTCAAGGTAAGTCATCGTTAATTACTTAATTTCATGTCTCTCAGACTCAGGGACGGTACTGGTTGGCCGGACCCAAAAATTACAAATTACTTCTCTGCTCTGCAGTCTGAGAGTCTGAATTCACCTAATTAGAATTTCATGTTTCATTTTGTGTCTAAAAATGACAACTTGTGGGGGATAAGATAAGATTGCTGGCACAAGATGAAAAATGAATTAATTATGTTAAATATCTTTAGCCATATAGTAACCAGGTATGCATGTTTGGTTGTTCCATAATAGCTATGAAATGAGATTGTCATTCAAGTACAAATTTACCAAAAATTACAAATTAAATTAGCTTCGCTTAATTGTTTTCTTCTCTCGTTTTATGGCAAAATAAGTGGGTTAAAACTTGCTTTTGTATGTTTTTTGATGAAAGGCAACTAGGGCAAGTAAATCAAAATCTAAACAATAAAAACAAGTGACTGCAAATAGTGTAAAAGATGGAAGGATCAAGGATTTGATGGGGGGAAGTTAAAGATAGTGTAAAAGGACGTTAGGAAAACTCTCTCGTTGTACACCTGTCTGACTATTTCAATCAATTCTCCTATCTTATTACAAAGCAATAAGTTATTATCTGTCTTATTACAAAGCAATAGCCACTAGGCAAGTTCATTATCAATTTAGATACTGTAAAGAAAAGCACACAGGATGTGGGGCAGCGCTTCTCCCTCAATTCATTTATTGGTATTAGCTTATATCCTGTAGGGACTGATGCCAAATGGTCAAGAAGTAGCTGTGAAGAAGCTCGCACTAGATTCGAGACAAGGACTCAGAGAATTTGTTAATGAGGTCAAACTTCTATTGAAAATTCAGCACAAAAACTTGGTCACACTGTTGGGTTGTTGTGCCGAAGGTACTGAGAAGATGCTTGTTTATGAGTATTTGCCTAACAAGAGCCTTGATTACTTTCTCTTTGGTAAGTATGACCTTATATCGCTATTTGAAGCTTGGTTTTGATGATTTCAAAAATAGCATTTCAAGTTCTGAGATGTTTCAGATAAAAGCAAGTCTGCAGCACTGGACTGGATGACACGATTTCGGATAGTCATGGGCGTGGCAAGAGGTCTTCTCTACCTGCACGAAGAGGCCCCTGAAAGGATCATTCATAGAGACATCAAAGCAAGCAACATTTTATTGGATGAGGTGTTGAATCCAAAAATCTCGGATTTTGGCCTGGCAAGGCTCTTTCCGGGTGATGATACACATATGAACACATTCAGGATCTCTGGTACTCAGTAAGTGATGTCTTTAGCTCTCTTTGTATTCCGCTCTTTTTGTAAATGCTGATGAAATTTATAATACCTTTTTATATTCTGATGTTTTGTCAAATTAGTCATGGGCTAATGGTGTTCACACTTTCTTAAGGAGACGAGGAAAGTCATATTAGATTAATCATTCTGTTCATCGCAGTGGTTACATGGCCCCTGAGTATGCAATGCGTGGATATTTGTCAGTGAAGACAGACGTTTTCAGCTATGGAATATTGGTATTAGAAATTGTAAGCGGAAGAAAGAACCATGACAGCCGCCTCAGTACAGTAAAGGCAGACCTGTTAAGCTATGTAAGTTGATTTTATGAGTTCTGAATTTTGATATTTTAAATTGTTCTTCCTGATAGTTAAATTTAGATGAACCCATCTTCGATGATTGGCAAGTGTAGTCTCATCAAGTGGCCATGGCCAGAAACTTGTGGTGCTGTCATCTTACAAACCATAACTGAAAGACGCAGTATTCTTGGAAGACTGACCAAATAGCTAGGGCTTGTCATCCTATATTTTACACGGAAATTTTGGACATCAAGTAGTTCTGTCAATGTATACACTCATAGCAAACTTTCCATTCTCTTATGTTAAATTGCTATCTTCAGTAACAGTTCTTTTGATCTTTCGAGTAATTCAATCCTTCTCAAGCTCTCTGATTCTGTTGCCCAGGCATGGATGCTTCATCAAAGGGGGAAGTCATTGGAATTAGTTGACCATACCCTTGCCAAGTTCAATAGCGATGAGGCAGCTATGTGCATTCAGATGGGTTTGTTATGTTGTCAGCAAATCGTAGCAGAGAGACCGGACATGAACTCCGTCCATCTCATGCTCTCAAGTGACTCTTTTACATTGCCCAACCCAGGCAGACCTGCAATTCAAGGTCGTGGAGGACGTTGGACGACAACCTCTACTTCTGCTACTGCTTTCACTGATACGAATACAAACACGAATGCTACTACAACAAGTAATGATCTTTCAAAGATTTCTGGAGGGGGTAGTTTCATAGATGAATATTCTAGGAATTCTATATCTGTTTCTTCAAATGATGAGGGTAGATAGTTGATCATGACCTCCATTATTATTTTATGAGGAGAGGTTGTTACTCTACTATGCTTGTGTAAACGAAATTGTTCTTTTTTGGTATGATATTGGTGTAGTATGATTCATTTTTATTATTCTTTGTGATGGTAGGGAGGTCTCTACTACTGGACATGATTAGTAGTGGATGCAGTAGCATAAAAGCCGTAGGACAGATAATATTATTATGTTTATAAATTTTCATGTGAATTTGTATTGCTTATTTTTGTCACTGCTAAAAATCAAGTCACGTTGATGTTTACATACAACAGAGAACACTATTATCAACTCCGATATTAGATGAAAAGAGGGAAAGCAATCTGTAGACTGTAGAAGAAACCTTTGACAATATTCTGTAGAAGAAAAATGATAGTAAAGTGTTTTCATTTTTAAAATCAAAGAGGAGTTGACGATAGTCAAACTCTCATACAAGATCTTTATTTGAGTCCTTTATAATTACGAGACTGAGGCTGAACTACACACACCTAAGACAGTCTTTCTGGTCGCCAACCTCACTTACAATCTCTCTCTCTCTCTCTCTCTCTCTCTCTTCCAAAGCTAGGAGATCCCACCGAAAGGTCAACTGAGATTCTTGAGCTCTAACTCTTAAACCCATAAACGACGGAGAGAGGGATCAGTCCCAATTGGGAGCTGAGGAAATGCTGCAACCACGAGCAGATGGTGTTCCTGATCGCAGTCTCTGTCTGCACTGTCGTCATACTAGCGGTAATGCATCTCCTATGCTTTTAGTCTTTAGTTTCTATTATTGGGTTCCCTTCAATACAATGAAAGATCATCACTTTGAGTATTGTTGTGATTGGCATTAGCATTGGCGTGATCTACGTACGGTTGTCTGTTCTAAGATGGAATGCTCCCATTTTTGTGAATCTCTGGGACGAATGAATTTGTCAAGTACATGTGAATTTGTTCAATATATATGCCTTTGATTTTTCAGTAGTCTTGTAGTTTACATGCTTGTTCAATGTTCTCTAAAAGTCGTTGGATGGGACGTGTGCGAGTACGAAATAGCTTCTTGAACTCCAATATCTGAAATTTAACAAATCAAGAGGGGAAAGGAATGGAAGAGGCAATGCTGCTTATTGATTGATGGCTTATTTGGAAGGAGCGAAATAGGAGTGACCTCCATTACACATCTTGTTAAAAAATGGTAGGGCGCACTTAGTTAATGGAATATGGGGAAACCTTGTAATGATAAACAGTAGCTTTCTGTCCCTAATTTAGTACTTTTGCAGCTTCCCATCCTATTCGTACATGGGTCATGGGCGGCAAGCACCCCTAGATGCCCATCTTAATTAATTTCTTTGAGCATTCAAAGAAAAAGGTATTTTTTGGTATGTCAATTTCAATGCTTTTAATGATATGTATGGAGAATTCCTTTTTTAAAAAAATTGTAGCTATGGAGGACGGTACTGCTGACACCATTCAAGCTTTTGACTGTATTTCTCCACGAGGCAAGCCATGCTATTGCCTGTAAACTCAGATGTGGCCATGTAAGAAGCCCTTCCTTCCGTGCTTTGGCTAAAAGATCCATTATGCTTGTGCTAATATATTGCACAAAAGCCTTTCATTCGACATTTTTATTGTATATTCTAGTAAATATATTGTCTGGGGGCAAGCAGGTTATTAATGATCTCAGAACTTGTGTTCTTACATGTAGATTACAGTAAAAAATCTATGTGGTGGCTGTGTGGGACAATGTAGTATACTCTGTCTTAACAATGTCTTAAATATTTAAGCAGATAGAAATACAGTAGGATGACCAATCAGTAAGATCAATTAAAGTGAAGGATTTTTGCCTCTAGGTAGTAGTCCAACTCATTGGAAAAAAAATGGTTCAAATTTGTGTTTTCCTTTTGCTTGAGAAACTTTCATCTCAACTTTCTTAAAGGAGAAAAGACTTGTTGCTAGTTTTACTGCATTTAATACTCATAAATTCACTGGTGTCATCATCATCAATGATGGAATTCCTTTTTATATTAGGTGATGAAACAAAGGTTTTTTTATACCTACTGAGAACTTGATGCGGTTAATTGTCAGTTGAATTTCCAGACTTTCTTGTTGTGCATTATTGTACTCCTTTTTTTAGCTTATGCTGGTTCCAATTGCTTGAGGAGTTAAATGATAGAACATAATTATCCAATCATACAAAGGTCAAACTTGATTCCTTAGTGTTGACATCACTGGTTCTGCATAGATATTGCCTCTTTCAATTATCAAGAGTTGCATAAGGGGGATCAGTTAAAGTTATGAAGTACTCAGTGATTCTTAGATTTGGTTGTCATATTCTTCTGCAACCCAAATGAATTTGAATTTGACTTTCTGTGACATACAAGCATTTGATGTGGATTTTAATGATATTCACATCTGGAGCCATTAGGGTTTATTATTTTCATTGGTGTGATTTGGGTTCTGCAAGAAACGACTAAAGCGCGTATACTTCGATATGTCATTCTATTCATCGGTAACTCCAATTCTGCATCCTTTTTCTTTAGTTATGTTGTTGTGATTTCAAAATCCCATTCTTGTTGATAATTCTAATCTGATGGGGACGCTGCTACCCCCCTCCCTTGCTGTAGGTGTGATGAACAGCTTGTTTTCTGTTTATGGTATGTCCCCAGAACAATCGGGTCGAATTAGGCTATTAATTGGTCAGTCTCAGTCATATTGAAATGTCCTGCCCCTTTTCAAATGATGCAGATATATATCACGTAGAGTTCATTCTAGCGATGCAGAGAAATTTGCACAAGTCTGTCCATGTAATGGTGTTGGATGGGGCATGATCTTGCCTAACTTGCAGATGTATATACATGATTTTCTTTTCACGTGTTTGATTTGGTTTGTGTCTAACTGTCCATGCTGTGAAATTGGCTTGCAGGGGATTGATATCGTTCTTGTTTCTATGTGGTGCCATGTATCTTGGTCTTGTGATACTGTCATGAGGTAAATTCTGCTCCCATGACTAATCACTTTTTCCAAGTTAATATTTTTGTGTTACTTCTCAGCGATGAAATGATCTGACACCATTGCCCAAGTGTTCACATTCTCAGACAACCAATGAAATCTGTCGTCAGTCCCATACTTTAGCAGATGTTTGCAAATTACAATTCAAAAGGCAACAATGTTCATTGGACCTATTTACTTTCTGAGATTTTTGTTTCTTCTTTTAAGGTAACTATGTTATTGTTGTTTTATGGGTTTAAACTTTAAAGATGATGCAGAGAATGAATCACTTACTATTCATTTATCACGGACAACTACTTAAAGTCGCACAATCACAATATATGCAAATCAGAGCAATCACAACCCCTAGACAAATCAGAAACAAAGGCACATACCAACAAATTGTATGCAGAGGCGCATCCCAACCTAGTAAAGAAATGAACTTACAAGGAAACAAGACATGTACCCTAGAAATAATTTTCAAATCCGGTTGCAATTTGACTGAGAAAGACCAACATTCATATGGTAAAATCAGATTTTTCATTTTTCTTTACAGATGTTTTGGGGGAGGGTTACTTGAAGTGTTGAACCATGAACCCCCCCCCCCCCCCCCCCCCCCCCCCCCCCCCCTTCATGGTGACGAGAAGCCTTGCCACCACCAGACCAAATGGGATACTCAAAGTATAAATCAGATTAACCATGCATATAATAGTTGAACCAGAAAAAGGGGGGTATTGACTAGAAATAGCATACAACATAAATTAGATCACATCGAAAAATATGAAATCCATCTTTAAAGAGTTTCCTACTATCAGAAACAAACTCATCAATGCCAAAATTTTATGAAGTGCACATTCAAGAGTTCAAAGAAACCCCATGTCTAAGGGATGGTATTGCCAATGGACATCTAGGCCGCCTCTTTTTTGGGGAACTCAAACATGACATCTTTGCCTGTAAGTTTCCTGTAAACTGCAGAGAAAGTACCCAGCCTATTGTCTGTGTTGTTTTTCTCTTTCTCATCCAGAAAAACCTGCCAAACCAACAGCCATTAGCAGCGAAAAATAAATGAGCATGCATCAAGTTGTATGCGAGACAACAAAAATTACAAAGTAACAAAATGACAGAAAGAAACCACGATGATCATTTACTGGGTTGTAAGCAATTACAGCATGCTATTTAGTATTTGCAAAGCAATTACTGCCGCTTATATTAGCCTCCTATTTGTTGCCTACAATAGATTAATTACCTTCATTATCTTGGACCCGTCAATTCGATATCTAACACGCTTCCCAACAATCTCAGCAGGCATTACAACATCCTCCAGTATTGCCTCGTGCACAGCAGTTAGTGTACGACTGCGTGGTCGTTGAACAGCTGAACCTTTCTTTGGAGGCCTCACTATCCTCCGGGTGGCAATCAGGACTACTTGCTGAAAGTACGAAAGCAACAACTCATCATCAACAACCTAAAACTTTTGATCAGTAACAATAATGTACTTGAAAGCAGAGAGCAATGGCCATTGACCAATAGAAAGATTCCATAAAAAAATTTCAATACAAGTGTCGGGAACCTTAAACAGAGCTCAGCCAAGCAACAACTATTTCTTTCTATCTTATACACCAAGCTCCTTGATAGATTTTAATTTAGTTTATGTTCAAATAAAATGGGCATCGTTGTGTTATAAACATGCCAACCACCAACACTGATAACTAACCCGGAAAAACAAAACATTGATAACCACCCAATTAAGTAAAATGAACAGGAGCCAGAGGTGTTCACTTGCTAATAAACAAATTACAATAACTTATTCTCATTCATTAGCACTTTGATCTCATTCATTTAAACAATCGAAATTAAATAGAAAGAATAAACAAAGAACGATTCTCAATCACCTTCCCACTGAACTTTTTCTCAAGCTCTCTCACAAGCCTAGAATGAATCTTGCGGTAGGCTTTCCTCAATCTGTAAGGGACATGGATAATAACTGCCTTCTTGTTTTTGGGGATATCGACTTGACTACAGCATACATTGAACACCACAAACATTGTGAGTGATAATCAGCTAATTAATTAGACCAAATGGAGCCCATAAAAAGTACAAGGCATTCTTACGTCGCTGAATTTATGAAAAGATCCTTGAGATCACTTTTCAGCTCCTGATTAGTATTCTCCAAATCAAAAAGTGCCTATGTGAAGGGACAAAGAAATAAGTAAAGATACACATAGCAGTGACAGAACACGGTTGATAAAATTTGTGTGAATTAGAGAAGCAGTGTCAACAGGAAGAACTTAGAACCTGTGCCACTGACTCCTCAAATTCAGTAGGTTCAGCATCCTTATCCTTACGGATCTTGTTCTGTGCCGAAAACATCTTCAGAGACCTACATAACAGAGAGAGAACAGATAGGTCGGTCCTTTAGACTAGGAAACATATAAAGCAGCTTGAATTCTCGTATTGTTGAGAACTGAGTCATACAATAACAAAACTACAAAAAGAGAATTAAAAACACAAAGAAAATTGAACTTTACGTGCTTCAATTAATGTGATATATTTTATCATCATTCACGGGTTAGTAAATTGGGACAACTCCCTTCACCTTTCAAACCGAAACAGTGTCAAGCAAACATGATGCATTACTTCCTAAAGATGGGTCTAATGATGTAAATACAAAGTTTAATGCAGATTGAAGACTTGGATATAAAACAATCTAATTTAGACGGGCTATCGAGACGATAACACAATACCCCGTAAAACTGTTAGCCCATTAAAATTAAACTAAGTCTTAAGATTTATCAAATCCCGAATGACAGAAACCTAGTCCATGTCAACCAAATAGCTACATAACTAAAACATTGAAATAGGAAAAAGAAAAACATCAACACAAAACAAAAGTCTTTACACTACTAGAAACGAGAAAGAAAAGGGAAAACAGAAAAAGAAGGTGACTTTTTCTAGGGTTTCAAGCATTTTACCAGATAAGAGACGAGAAGTGAAGGTCTCAAGAAAGCAGAGAAGAGGTGGCCAATAAGCTTCCCGAAGTTGTGCGTATCAGAGAGCAAGCCTAGGGTTTGGAAGTTCGGAAGATGGAATGCGTTATATATAAATATGATATCAACGGCCACGATGATGATCGCGCATTCCAGTGGTTCTCTACGGTTGTGTTACTATGAAATTAATAAGAAACCAATAATGTACTGCCATGTGCCATCTCTGCGTGTGCGTGTGCGTGTGCGTGTGCGTGGCTACAACATGGGCTTATGTAATAATTCCAATTGAGGGTCGAGACCCACTTGTACATTTGACTGTAAGCCCAGCCCAATGAGGGCCCGCTATTAGTCTAATTTTGGAAATATAATACTCCAATAAGAAAAGTAGATATTAATGTTAGGAAAGTAGGAATTTGTTTTGAGATTGTATTAAGTCTAATTGGCACCTACAGACCGACCTACTGGTGATTGGCTTGCTTTTATGGCTGTTATGGTAAATTGGTAATTGGATTCCAAATGAAAATCTTTCTCTGCGTAGAGACCTAAATCAGCAAATACCAAAAAGGGTAGGGATACACGCACACAAATCAAATCTCAACATCCCCACCTATGACGCCGAAGGGGAAGAAGCCGCCGGAGTGCTTGGTGGGGTTGTCTAAGAGGATATCATGGCTGTTATGGGTTCGCTTCTTGGTATCGTCCATTAATTATTACGACGTTTCCCGTTTTGCGTTAATGAAATGAAATGAGGTGGGCGTGTGGTGGTGTTAATGAGAGGTTAATTTAGTAAAACAAAGAGTAAGCTAGCTCCTCCTATTCCTATAGGGAGAAAACAGGTGAGGTGTCGTCTTTTCTTATAGAGGGAAATTAAGGAGAGAGAAAGTTGAGGGTCGTTTGGATGGGGGAAAAAAAGTAGTTGTAATAGGGTAGATAAAAATATAAAATATTTGTTGTGTTGTGTTGTGTTGTGTGAATTACTAGTATTATATTTAAATTCTTTAGAGAGATAAAGATGGGTTGCAAATGATGTGATATACCTTAATTTTGGTTTTATTTTGTCCAACCAAATCTAATAAAAATAATAAAATATAGCAAATGCTGCTGCTTGCTTTGTCTCTAGTCTCTAGTCTCTGGTCCCCTAGAGAAAGATATTAAGATAGACCATTAGTTGGTATATTTTATTTATTATTTTAGTTAGGATAGAACAGCTTATGCCTTGTAGCTAGTTTTATTATTATTATCATCGTATAATTTGTCAATAAAATTAAAACGTCACAATTAAATACTACCCACCAACACCAAGTAGTGAATATAAGCCATGCCCATCCATCATTCAACGGCAACGCCGAGTCTCTTTTTTATCTCCCTCCAGGCCAGTTGAACAGCAAAAAAAGAAGCAATCTTGCAAGTCACATGGATTCCATTCCATTAATGGTATCCATTGGATTTTGTCAAGCTTTAGGGTAGGGCCCCACCCTAAGTTTTTTAATTAATTTCTTTCCCAAAAAAATAATGAATTAATTACATCAACTTTCACACGACAAGGCTCTTAATCATTGAAGCTACTACAATTAGTGTCAAGTGAAGTAGATAGAAATTTAGAATGCGAATATCAACATACCTTCTATTGACAATTAAGATAATTAGGTGGAAGGAAAAATGATGTGAAAGTGCATGATAGAAACGTCAACATGGATATTAATTAGTCTAAATTTTCATCTTGTCCATTATTTATATATATATTTTTATAAAACATTATATTTTTCAGTTCAAAGATATCGAAGACACACAAGTTAACATACCAAGATTTCCATATGTTGTTGATTTGGTCTCTTGCTTTCCATTTATAACTTGCAAATGTAGGGTTTGAATCTTATAATAAGCATGATGCGTTGGGGAAGAAAAATAACCTCCTCATGTGTTCACTACTGTTTGTGAGAGAGAAAGAGAGAGAGAGAGAGAGAGAGAAGATTCATTATTAACAAATAAAGATACCAAATCCAAACAAAAAAAAAAACAAGTTACCAAGCAACGAAGCATTAATCTGGCTGGAAAGAATAGAATACTGGAGAGAGCATAGAGTACCACCGAAAAAAGAAAGGAAAAAAAAAAAGTAGAAGTAAAAGTAAAGTAAATCAAATAAAGAATAAGAAATAATATATATTATAGAAAAAAAAAAAGAGATAAAAATTAGAATCAAACAGCTTTAAACTTTCCACGAAAGTTTGTGGGTATCAATATTCAATAATCAATAGTATAGAACCTAGTCAATCATGTTAAAAATATGGCCTATTGATTCAAATCATGCCTTTTCCAGCTAATATACTCAATTATTTTAGCTTTTTCTCTGAAAAAAGTCCCCACTATTACTTGAAATTAAATCATATTTAGAGTCGATCCTAGCTAGATATAATAAGGAATATTTGACTATTTTTTTCATCAGATACTTACATATATAATATTCTATATTCATAGAGCATGAAGAATTTTAGATTGAGAAGCTACCACAAATTTTGCAACAAATATATGCATTGGCTCTTACCTTTTGATTAAAAGAATCAATAAAATATATATATATATATAAAATTCTCTCATCAATCATATATATATCCATACTCCCAAAGTCTATCAATATACTTAATTATTGGCATCTTATGCAAGCAATAACAAATACCCATTAACTAGGTGTGTGTGTATATATATATAGGACGACATTAATTGATTGTGACAATATTCTTATTTCCTAGATAATAAGGAGTGAATATTGAATCATCAGATTATTCAATAAAACTACACTAACATGGCGTGCCGCGATTTTCTATTGAGTGAGGCCAAGGAAGGTCGCTACCATTGACATATGTATGTGTATATTGTTAGGTTTCATCAAGAAATTTGGAATCGGTTCAGATTGTGTGTGGAGGCAAGGTCTGTGACTCTGTTACTAGAATACTGATTCTGGAAGTGTCATCGGGATGGGGGTTTAACAGTTGAGAGGGGTTAGGTGAGTGACGTGGTAGAGGGGCCTTATTGGATATGTTTGGATCGATGAAGGATTAAGATTCGTTTCGTTTGGACATGTATGCTAAAAAACACATCTGAAGGACTTGCTATCCAGACAGATGTTGAGACAACAGTTTTTTTATTATAAATAGAAGTGTTTTCTAGGGTTATAAAAGTAGTTCCTATTGTTTTGTTTTCTTTAAACATGTGTTTGAGAGACAGCAAGACCTAGTGAGAGATAGAGGTGGGGGAGTTTTGTGGTTTATCTCATGGTGTAATTGAGTTCTGGACGTATGGGATTGTGAGAGATTCCAAGATGTAGAGAGTGTAGGGCTTATGATAATCTTTTAGGCTCTTGAGTATTATTGGGTTTCTTAGGTAGAAAGGTCAATGAGAATATGATTGTATAAATTTTTTATATAGTGAAGTTTCTCAAGTTGTCTTTTGATAATAGCCGTGATTTTTTTCCTCAGGTATAGAGTTTTCCTTGTAAATTGTTTGTGTTGTGATTTTGTTGATATTCTAAATTTCAATTTGTCTTTTGTTCTTGATATTGTCGAAAGAGGATCGCGAGGTAATTTATCAACATATATGTGGTGCCTAATCTGATAAAGCTTAATTAGCTTATGGGTAATTAACGTTGCTTAATGTAGAAGTTTTTGATTAATTTTTGAAGTATGGAGAGTGTTGAACAAAGGATATTTGGATGGATTAATGATGCGTGTGTTGTTGGTGTGCTTAAAAGAAATTGACTAAATTGGATGGGTCCAATCATGCATTATTGATGTCTCTAGTATATGTACTGGGAATTTAATTAATGAAACCCATGTGTAGCTTGGGGTGCATGTTAGTTGAAAAGCCCATTTAATTTTGTTATTTAACTATATGTTTTCTTTCATCAACAAGACAACATCAGTTAATTAATGTTACGATTGAATCAACTGAACAATCTCAGCAAACATGAAATGCCTGCGCTTAAAAAGGAATGTATATACGTGCTAATATTTAATCTATTGTATGATTTAGTTTGAGCTTTGATATATGACTCTTATTATACATGATGATCACATGGATGAACCAAAAATAGAAATAGAAATAGAAATGAATGAGTAACCTTTACAAATTAAAGTTGTTCCTTGAGAATTTTGTAGTATTGGAGATGATGCGAGAGTTGTATTTGTTTCATAACCAAAATAAGGACATGACTCACATGAATACATGATGGTGCTTCATGATTGAGCTTGAATGACAAATTTGGAAGTGTGAGAATCCAAATACTTGAATAGGGGATCAGGCATTCATTTTCTCACTCTCATGTGTTATATTGTTAGAGCACCTCCAACACTTGAAAGTGAACTTTATGAAAAATTTAGAGTGCTAGAGCTCTACAATGGATGAAAATGAACACTTGAAAACACATGATGTAATACTTTCTTGATAATGACACTTGTTTTATAAGTTGTTGTGAAAAATGACACTTGAAAAATGGAGTATATATATAGTTAATTAATAGATAAAGAGAGATCATAAAAAGGAAGAGAGAGGTGATGAAAAAGAAAAGAGAAGATGAAAAGGAATAGAAATGTGCAGAAAAGTAAGAGAGATGATCAAAAGAAAGAGAGAGAAAATAGAGAAAATAAGTATGGAGTGTTGATGAATAGTGTATATTATGGGACCCACTCACCCAATTAAATTATGCTACCCAAGAGAAGAGAGAGAATGGTTTTGAAGTACTTGATATTTCTATTATCATTGGAATTGCTCTTATGTTATGCAGCCTAATTTATTACGAGTACGGGCTAGGGAGCCCAAAAATCTTGGCTTTCCCACCCACTTCATTTTAAGGACATGAGTACATGATGGGCTCGCTCAAAACACATTTTTTGATCCCTTTTATTTTAGTAGTTTTTACTCATAAGGACAAAAATTAAAAATTGCATTCCAACAAGGATAACCTAAAAAAGACTTTAGAAAAAAGTACAAAACCTATCAACTTACCAAAATACCCTCACTCCTTCTTCTTCCTCCTTTTTCTTCCTTCTTTCTTCTTCTTCTTCTTCTTCCTCTTTCTTCCTTACTCCACCATATCAGGAGTTCACCGTCCGACCACCGTTTTCGACGAACCAACTACCGAAATGAAGCTCTAGGTCAGCCCAATCAAAGCCCAGCCATCACAGACGATCAATTATCTCTTGAGTCTTTGGAAAAGCTTCATGAAATCACATCCGCCATTTGAAAAAGAGCTAGATTCGTCCACTATGACCAATGTCAGCGACTATCAACGCCCCCAATCAACTCCACGTACCAAGACGCATCACCTATGAGGTTTTATTGCTTTTTCGAACTCTTTTTTTCTTCTTCTGAAATCAAATCTTAATATGTAGATATTATATCTGTTTCAGATTGGTTCTGATATGTTATCTGTTTCGAAACTTCAAACAGATAACATTTCATTACATACATATAACATTTTAACAAGACAGATAACATTTAACAAGACATATAACATTATGACAGATATCAAATTAATCGAAACAGATAACATATCACCTGCAGTCTGTAGATCCCAAAAAACCACGAAAATCATTACAAAAAAGCCGAAAATAATGATGTGATGATAAATCGAAGGAAAACAACAAGATCTATAGGTCCTGTGGTGAGTATGAGTAGATCTAGTTCGAATACAATAAAAATGAGATGAAAAATCACTAAAAAATTTCATAAAACTCTCGAATAAGCCATGAGGGGCGGAGAAGAAGCTTTTGGTGGTAGAGACGAAGCTTGTGACGGAGGTCAGAGATGATCATGTACAAGAGGCATGTGTCATGTTTGAGGATGAAGATGAGAGTATTTTAGACAATAAAACCATATATTTTAGCATTTTGTCTTTTTTGAAATATTAGTTCAAACTACATGGAGTTTATGGAATAAGACTTTTAAGAGTGTCATTTTTGGAACAAAACTCTTCAATAATAGACTAATTTTTAATATTCCCTTTATTTTATTTTATACCTAAAAAAAAAATGTCCATATTATAACATTAACACCTTTGGCCAGTTGGCCTTTCTCTCTCTCTCTATAGAAAATGTGGGAGCCACCCACCCACCACCACCATGACAGGTCGCCCTGAAGTCTTGTATTAGCATCATCGCGGAGGCAGAAACGTCTAAAGTGGCTTTCGTCATCACCAAACAATGCCTTTCTCACGCGCCACAACCTTCAGTCTTCTTCTTCGTTCTCGTTTCACACCCATCACCCATGCGGCCATGCCTTTTTTGAACGAAACTCCATGGGAAACGCGCGTCAGTCCACGTGAAGCTGTCGCACTGGCCTTGACGTCAGCTTACCAAATACACATTACATCACCATCCCCATCGCCATCCAACGGTCGAAAACGACTCTTTTGGTTTTTGTCATCGGAAGTCCTCGCTTTCACAGCATCTCCCACCAAATACCAGTCTCTCAGAAAAAGACATATCATCGAATATATCATAATAGAGATCACACTTCCGATTATTTCTAGTACTACAAATTATTTTATTAAGACAAAAAAAAAATCGTCAAATTTCCATTCAACAGACACATTGATTCGATTCCGATTCTGTGGTTAAGTATGCTTTTCTTCGATTCTTCCCTGCACTGAAGAAAAGTGAAATTCCTCTCTCAATTTTTGTTTCCCGGAATTTGGGATCGACATGGAGAAGGAGAACAAGAGGAAAGGACGCGACAGAAATTGTGATCAAGAGGCCAGAAGAGGAAAGAAACTCAAAGAGGACGAGGATGTGGCGACGGAGGAAGAGGTCGAGGAGTTCTACGCAATTCTAAGACGGATGAAGGCCGCTGTTAAGTATTTTGCCAAAGAGAAAGGGAATCATAACAATAATAATGGGGAGGGATGGAGAGCGGTGGAGGCTGAGGTTGCGGCTACGGTAGCTGTTGCCGAGAAGGAGGAACAGGAGATGAAAGTGCCGGTAGAGGACGCGGACGCGGCGGAGGAGATCGACCTGAACGCCGTCCCCGAAGGTGATGTCAGCGGAGAAAGCTAGAATATTGCAGGCAGGTTAGCTGTTTTTTTCTCTCGTTATTAATAATTTTCTTAATTTATTAAAGATTTGACGTGTTGATGTGTGTGAGAATTGAGATGAAAATTTGGTTTTCGTAATGGTCTTTTTTTTAATTATGCATAATAAATTTGATTATTGACACACACTACACTAGTAGACTAGCAGTGGTTTTGAATTGCTTTGATCATCTAATAAATAAATTTAGAGAGAGAGAGAGAGAGAGAGCTGGTATTTTCCAATCAGTTCAGTTCAGTTCAGTTCAGTTGAGTTTTGAGTTTTGAGTGTTGAGCAAGGGTGGAGATTGAATCCAGAGCTCTAATTCTGAATGTTAAGAAACAGCACAGATGAGAGCTCCCCATGGCCATGACGGGTGAGAAGCATGATTTCTGGGCATCCTTGGATTTTCTCAATGATCTATTTATTTCCTAAAGTGTCCTAATCCCAAAGTCAGTGATAAGCGGAATACTTGTTTATATATATATATATATATGTCAATGTCAAACAAAGCATATTCATATGCCAATCACATGCATCCACCTTTGCCTTCCAACCCTTCCCACTGGTATTATTGGGTCAATGCAAATGCAATGCCTTATTTTGTGTATTTGAATCAGATAGCTCAAGAATCAATCCAGAGTCGATTTCGAAAGTCTGATTCTAGGAGAAGAATATATTCCTCTTCTTCCAAATCTTCATACCAACTAGTATTGACCATTCAACTACTATTAATTCTATTTCTGTTTTGTTTTTCTCATTTACCATCATGCTTCTCCAATTGTCCTCATGCCTGCCCTCCCACTATCTAACCAAAAACACTTTCTCCTCTTCTATTTGTCTTCTTCTCAACCTAACACCCCCCACCCCAACTATGCTCTCGAGTCTCCACTGTCACTCCACAGCGGCACATCCGTCTCTCACTGCTCGGTTCTCTCCACGCAATCGCTCGCAACTTTCTCCCAACTCCCAAGTATCTGATGGGGCATTTGGTTGGTATTTAGAGGGTGGAATGAAGTTAATTCTCTTGATTTGGAAGCCTTCTCTGATTATAATGCTTTTCTTCCCTGATTATAATGCTTTTAGAGGGTTGATCGAGGTGGTTTGCTTTTGCTAGGCCAATTTGTCAGTCTAGACATTCGGTTGACCATCACTTTTGCCCTAATTTCTACCCCAGCAAGACAATCATCCTCGTCCCAACACAAACTCGATCAATGCAATATGAGATCTTAGTTATTATTTTAAGTTATGGACTCAGCAATCACTATCTTTGTAGTGCTACTATCCTATATATTTTTACTAGTATTAACCATTCACTTATGTCCTAGAGATTTATCATAGATCAACAAAAAAATATCAATAAATCTTGAACACAACTGAATATCAGCTGCGACTTCAGTACAATTCTAACAATCCTAATACGAAAAGAAAAGAAAAGAAAAGAAAAAAAAAAAAAAAACCCACCCTATATTTAAATCAGATACTGGCAGCATCGCGCCAGCATTCTCCTAGTAAACATCAGTACAAAATGCACATTTAAGAAAAACAATCCTTTGAATGAATGTCGTTATCGCATAATCAATATTATTAATGCTTAATTTGCATGGAAAAGAGTTTGTGGGCTGCAAAATATGGGAAGACCCATGGCACTGGGAGGTATGAGAGTGAACTAGGATGTTAAATGAAGAGTGCAAAGAAACAACAGACTACACTACACAGAGTTTTTCAGGTGGGAGTGTTCAAGTAGAATCTTGGGAAAGACGCTGCTATGTTGCAGTTACAACTTGCAACAAGTAAAAAGTACCATCCCACACTCTCAACTATGGTACAAAAGAAGTATTGAGTCCACAACCATGCGCACACAAACGAAAAAGGAAATCAAGAAGCTATACCACCCAGAAACAAAAGATAAGATATCAAGTCCCTACTGTGTAAAAGATGAGTTTAAATAATGCTTTGTAAATTTCAGCATGGAAATATTCAAATCAAACATGAAAAAACTGAGTACTGAATATAGGCTGTGTTCAGGAGTAATGCGCAGGAACCAACTATGTGATACAATAATTGAATAATGGATTATAGCATTATAAGGAATTAGCAAAACCCAATCACCAATGCACAAGAAACTATAGAATCAGAAGCAAGAAATCAAGACTACAACCAGCACAGACTAATTACGCTAAATTCTTACATTCTAGTGTAAGGAAAACCATCCATCATCTATTACAGCACAGGGCTAACATTAATATTTTGCAAGCCATAAACAAAATAATTAAACACCATTTGAGTATAATGGCATACCATCATATGACAAAAGCCATTCTTCCCCTAGCGGTGAAAGTCCTTGTTCCCTACGAGTTTTGAATTGTTGTACGAACAAACAGATCATCCTCGTCCTCTCGTCTACCATTGATTGGAACAAGACTTTCCACATAGGTTACAACCTGTAATCTACCTTGAGGACCAGGGAGTTGAAGATTTTTCAGCTGTTGAGTGCTTGGGTCATACAAGACCAATTGTCCCCTAGAATTTTTTAAAAACAATCCCCCATTCCTCCAAAATTCCAAGGGCCTATCAACTCCGGAGATAGGTCCTATCCTCGCTTGTTTCACCCAAGAATCCTTGACTCCACGTTCAGTCATCACCCATAAATCAAAGCATTTCTCTGGATCCTGCCATGCATAAAGTACAGCCGCAATACATCCATTGAAGATTGCAAGATGCCAAGAGTAATTGTTCCACGAAATGCCCTCACCCGGATCCGGTAATGGCAATACCTCAAACACTTCATCTGCAAAGTCAAAGGACAAGATCAATCCACCACGCCCCCGAAACGCCCGCCAGTAATAATGTCCATCATGATACGTGTTAAAACATGGAATATCGCCAATATCTTGAGGAAGATGTTCAAGTGTAGGAATCTCTCTCCAAGAATCTGCATCTAGAGAGTATATCTCAGCTTGATTGACCCAGCACCTTCTCTGATTGAGATATTGAGTCACAATCCTCAACACCTTGTAGTCATTCGTTTTGCGATCAAAGCCGAACCCGCAACTCCCAAATGCGCTGTGTTTTGCACGCTTAATTGGGGACAAAGGGAGAGGCTTGAATTCTCTGCTACTTGGATTCCAGATCGCAATCTTACTGCTATTTGGATCAGATAAACAGATCAAGCCATTACAAGGACCCAATACTTGTGCATACTCAGAGAAGGAATTGGTAAATGGAATATTAATAGTTTCTGTGACAGCAATCATTTGTTCAGCGTCATCTTCATCTTTGGCAAGAGAAGAAATCAAGGAGAAAATATTGTCTCCTTCACCATGCCTCACAAGCAGAGTGATATTATTAAGAGTTGTTTGCTTGAGATGGTGCTTCACTACAAAAACAGGGTTTCTGATAAGATCAAACCAAGCTTTACATACACACCTGAATCGCACCAGTGACTTAACTGGAAGCCATGAGAGAATATCGATCAGAACATCTTCTGGCATATTCAACATCTCCACATCCTCCGCCATATAAGAATGATCTATCGTCTTACTTCTTAGTTCTTTCTTCCCCACTCTCTGGCTAAGGTCTCGCTTTTTTAAGTCAAAGCATGGGCTCACAGATCACAATGGAATGGTAATGGTGATTTTATCTTCAAAGATAACTTTTTTGTCGACAAACAAACAAATCGACGCAACAACAGTTGTAGAAAGGCCAAAGCCCAATACAATGTAGATTTAAAGCCCAATAGTGTATGCATAATCTATACATCCTCATCCTATGATTATGATCTATCTAGCCCACCTAATAATCCATAATGTTTTAGATTTGAGCACTAGTAAATTAGTAATAGATATGATATTTCATAATATTAGTACGTGGTTCATTGTTTTGCAATTGCAACCACAAAATCACATTATCAAACAAAGGAAAACAAAATGATACTAACCTACCTTTGCGTGCTGTGTGTATAGTTCACCATTGTCTATATTGAAAAGTTAAAATATTAGGAGTTAATCAGTGTCCATATTTACTAAATAAGTCAATGGTAGAAATCCAGACAAAAAAAAGAAAAGAAAAGAAAAGAAAATGCAAATGGTAGAAATTTACTCAAGTTTGACTGACAGTAAAGAAAGTCTAGTAAATGACAACAAGTCAACAATGCCTCTACAAGGTTG
Source organism: Tripterygium wilfordii (assembly GCF_013401445.1). Taxonomy (NCBI): domain Eukaryota; kingdom Viridiplantae; phylum Streptophyta; class Magnoliopsida; order Celastrales; family Celastraceae; genus Tripterygium; species Tripterygium wilfordii. The sequence continues at coordinate 127,633 of NC_052246.1, read as the reverse complement.
ATCCAACTACACGTGTCATATACTCATGCGTCCCCATCATCAATCATCATGGAGCAGAAGATGCAATGAAGGAAGACTCTGAGGAAGATCACATTACAGAAAAAATAAAAAATAAAAAGAAAGCTAGAGTCAAATGTAATCCGGAACAATTTTTGAAGAAGAGCAGTCAATTTTGGATGTCTGGAAAGATCAGCCAATAGCAACACTATATAGTGATGACATAAACTTGTGGGTTCCAGATGTTTTGCAATTGTGGGACGATTCGCGGAATCTTGAATTTCCCAAAGACAGGTAATCCTTGGTATCAAAGTTTACTACTTCTTTTGATGTCAACTTTGAAGCCCTCTCTTGGGTTTTCATTTTTTGTTTTGAAAGGTGAAATCTTGATCACTACACAAATGTAGAATTCTGGTTGAGACATGGAAACTGTACTGGGTCAACTAAACGTGATTACTGTTCAACGACTTTTTATGCTTACCTTCTCAAGACGGTCAAATCATATTTGCTTTCATCATCACACAATTGCCCTCCTCTTCTTTCTTCCATGAATAGTGTAAAATTAAACCACAGAACATAAGACAACATCCCAAATTTAAACAACTGGACAACGTAGTAATTTCAAGCTTCAACAATGCTTAAGGTCTTTTCCAAGCTCATAAATTTTTACAACACTCTTTTACCTAACTAATATTAGCTGCTGTTTTTCATGTTCATCCCCCACCTCTTCATTTCTTTTTGTTAACTCTGAGATTGATAAAGCACACTGATTCAGACAATATCAGTTCTTCATTCAACAGCCACCAATACAAAGAAGGCGGCTAGGGTTTTTCGTTTTTCAATTTCAGACAGTTTTCAATACTAAACCAAACCAACCACTTAGACCTAAATAGGCCAAAAGATAAAAGACTAAAACAACCTTAGGACAAAATGACTAAAAAGGACAATATGAAATAAGACACTGAAGAAGGCAATCAATCAACACTCCCCCTTGATTGCATTCTTGGTTCTTGGTATCACGCCTAGCTTCTTCCTCAAGTAACAAAACTTCTCTTTGGGCAGGGCCTTGGTGAAAATGTCAGCAAGTTGTTCACCTGTTCTGCAGTTTTCAAGCTTCATGGTCTTGTCCTCAATGACTTCTCTGATGAACTGGTACTTGATTACAATGTGTTTAGTCAGGTTATGCTCAACAGGATTGTAGGCAATTGCAATGGCTGACTTGCTGTCACGGAGAACTTCTGTAGCACCTGATTGAGTGAACCCAATGTCATGTAAAATTCTTCTGATCAAGATCACTTGGGCTGCTGCCGCATATTCTGCTTCAGCTGTAGAGGTAGCCACCTTCTTCTGTTTCTTAGATATCCAACTACAAGCACCAGTTCCCAAGTTGAAAACAAAGCCTGAAGTGCTCCTCATATCATATAAACTCCCACCCCAATCACTATCATAGTACCCTGCCAGTTTCACCGCACTTCCAGATTCAAACATTAAACCATATTCAAGAGTACCTTGTAGATACCTTAGAAGTCTTTTAGGAGCTCCCTTGTGATTTTGTGAAGGGTCCTGCATGAACCTTGACAAAATATTGGTAGCAAACACAATGTCTGGTCTAGTTGTGGTCAAGTAGAGGAGACTTCCTACTAAGCTCCTGTAGACACCACCGTCTGCCTTCTGAGCTCCATCTTCTTTGTGAAGTTTCTCAGTGGATATTAGAGCAACAACAACAGGATTGCACTCTTCCATATTATGCTTCAGTAGTATAGTTTTGATGTAGGCAGCTTGGGATATAAAAATCCCATGATCAGTTTGCTCCACTTCAATGCCCAAAAAATACTTCAACAGACCTAGGTCACTCATCTCATCGGTTTCAGCCATCCCCCTTTTGAAATCTTGGATCAATTGTTCATTATTCCCAGTTATCACAATGTCATCAACATAAATTGACATGATGAGAACAGAATTCTCCTCCTTTAGATAGTATAGAGTACCCTCACTTTTGCTTTTTTGTAGACCTCTCTGTTTGAAAAAGTTATCCACTTCAGAATACCAAGCCCTTGGTGATTGTCTTAAACCATATAAGGCTTTCCTAAGCCTTTAAACCTTGTTCTCCTCACCTGGAATCAGAAACCCCTCAGGCTGAGCTACAAACACTTCCTCTTCTAACTTCCCATTTAGAAAGGCTGACTTCACATCCAGTTGGTGTACTCTCCACTTCAATTGAGTTGCCACAGACAGTATAATTCTGATTGTTTCAAGCCTGGCCACTGGGGCAAATGTTTCATGAAAGTCAATGCCTGGTTTCTGTGTGAACCCTTTTGCAACAAGCCTTGCTTTGTGTTTTTGGACATTCCCATCAGGTTTTAGCTTCGTTTTATAAATCCACTTAACTCCTATTACATCCCTGCCAGGTGGTTTGTCTACAAGCTCCCAAGTGTTGTTCTTTTCTATCATAGCAATCTCTTCTGTCATAGCTTTCATCTATACAGGATCGCTTCGAGCTTCTTCAAAATTTTCAGGTTCCTTTGTGGCAAGATTACAGGATGCATATACCTCAGCTACACCTTTTAACCTCCTGGGAGGAGAGTCAGAACCAAAATACTCTGTGTCACTGGTTTCTCCTACCTCTGTCTCTTCGTGTTGAATGGCAGGAACATAATTTTCTGCAGCTGCAGTAGCAGTTTCAGTACCAGCTTCAACTATGATGTCATCTTCAGCTTGTACAGGAAGGATACCATCTTCTTCAAGCAATCTCATAACATTATTCTCCTTTTCTTCTTCATTATCCCACTTCCATGTAGTATTTTCATCAACTAGAACATCCCTGCTCACTAATAGTTTGTTATTCTCCATGTCAAAAACTCTATACGCCTTGGACTGTGTACTATAGCCTACAAATAAGCACTTCTTGCTCTTGTCATCTAGCTTTGTCCTCTTTTCAGTGGGAACATGAACATAACACACACTTCCAAACACTCTTAAGTGTTCGACAGAGTGTTTGGAACCACTCCATGCCTCCACTGGATTCAAGTTGCTGAGAGCTTTGGTAGGACACAAATTTAATACTTGTACTGCAGTGTGAACTGCTTCTGCCTAGAACTTTGTAGGAACCTTCTTCTCAGCCATCATTGATCTAGCCATTTCCATTATAGTCCTGTTCTTTCTCTCCACCACTCCATTTTGCTGGGGACTGAAACCAGCAGTAAGTTGCTTATGAATGCTTGTCTCTTCACAGAATTTCTCAAACTTGAGGGATGTGTACTCACCTCCTCTGTCACTCCTTAACTGCTTGATCTGATGCCCACTTTGTTTCTCAACAAGGGCCTTAAACTGTTTGAAAATGTCTAGAGCCTGAGATTTCTCCTTTAAGAAGTAAACCCATGTCATCCTAGAAAGGTCATCAATGAAGGTCATAAAAAATCTGCATTGACTGAATGATGGAACTCTCATTGGTCCACACAGGTCAGTGTGAATCAATTCAAGTATCTCTCTTGCTCTCCAGGAGCTTTGTTTGGGAAAAGGTGATCTATGTTGTTTCCCAAGCATACAACTTTCACATACTTCAACATCGTCACTGATCTGAGGCAACCCTACTACCATTTCCTTTTGCTGCGTGAGTTTAAGGCTATTGAGATTCAAATGACCCAGTCTCAAATGCCATATGTGAGCATTTGTGTTTTTATTGCTAGTAGCAAATAAAGCCTTTTCTTCATATTGAAAATCTACTTGGAAGTTTCTGTAGTTTTTCATTTTTACAAACATCAACTCCTTTTCCTTGTCAAATATCCTACACCCTTCATCCTCAAATACAAGTCTATACCCCTTCTCCATCATCTGCCCTACACTTAGGAGATTATGCCTCAATGCTGGTACATATAGCACATCACATATAGATTTCACACCTTCATTGGTATACGCCTTAACCCTTCCTTTTCCATTGGCTTCCACCACTGACCCATCACCCAATTTAATTCTGGAGGTCACTTTATGATCGATAAATTCGAATAAGTCACGGTTCCCAGACATGTGGTTACTGCAGCCACTTTCTAGGTACCACACAGATGACCTATTTTTCATGTCAATATGGCTGGTATAAAACATGGTTTCTTCAGGCTCTTCACTATGTTAAACAAAATTGGCAACATTATCAGTTTTAAGTTTGCAATTTTTGGCTATATGTCCAAATCGTTTACAGTGATGACACTGTGGTTTTCCTTTGAACCAACAATCAAAGGCATTATGGCTAAGTCTTTTGCAGATACTACATGGGGCTCTAGAGCTAGATTCTGAATTCATACCTTTATCGGGACTTCTCCAGCCTGTCTATTTCCCTTTCCTTGTGTCATTTGTGAGTGTCATTTTTGCTTGGAATGTTGACTCCAAGGACTGATTCTGATCTCCTCTCCTCAGACGCCTATGTTCATGAGCTTCAAGTGACCCCATTAATTCTTCAGGTTTCAGGATTGACAGATCTTTTGATTCTTCAATTGCTGCTACAACTACATTGTATCTCTCAGGCAGACTGATGAGTAACTTCTGTACCACCTTCTGATCTCCAACATCTTCTCCAAGAGTTCTCATTTGATTCACCATATCTATTGCCCTGGTGTAAAAGTCTTGCGCACACTCTGTTTCCAACATTCTCAGGTTCTCAAATTCGCGTCTTAGGTTTTGTAGTTTGATGACCACTGTCTTGCCATCTCCTTCGAACTCTTTGGCTATAATATCCCAAGCTTCCTTCGCATATGAAGAACGAATGATGAGTGGGAAAATCGTTGGTCCATCTCCATTTTGTAACTTGGACAGAGCCTTCGCATTACTCATACGAGTGATTTCCAGATCTCTCTTGGTTGTTGCATCCAAACCTGTTTCATCTTCAGTTTCTTTGTACCCGTTGGCAACTATGCTCCATAATCCCTCAGACATAAGATAAGTTTTCATTTTCACCTTCCATGCAGGATAATCTTGTCCGTTGAAAACAGTAATAAACGACGACAGTCTATCGTTGGAGGACAAAGGCATAATTGCGACAAATTTTCTTCAGGTTCCTAAACGACCTGCTCTGATACCACTGTTAACTCTGAGATTGATAAAGCACATTGATTCAGACGATATCAGTTCTTCATTCAACAGCCACCAATACAGAGAAGGCGGCTAGGTTTTTCGTTTTTCAATTTCAGACAGTTTTCAATACTAAACCAAACCAACTACTTAGACCTAAATAGGCCAAAAGGTAAAAGACTAACCTTAGGACAAAATGACTAAAAAGGACAATATGAAATAAGACACTGACGAAGGCAATCAATCAACACTTTTCACCCACTGAAAAATAACCTGATGAATATTCTTGCCTCCCAAAGGGCTTTAATTCTGCAAGACAAGGTTGACTAGTACACTAAAACTAGATTTAATTAGTGTTGTTAGCTGATCACCCACTCCATCATAAGAAAATGCAGCTTTAATTTTAACAAGTCGACCTCAGAAGTGGCTTTCACCAGCAAATCCAGGAAACAAGAGCAAATCACAAACCAACACTTGTGCCAACAGTCCAGCAGAATGAGATTTTCACCCATCAAATGGATGGTGACGATAAATACTCGTCGTCACAGTAACAGACCTTCAAGAAAAGCTGACCTTGTATTAGGCAGTGCACCAAGGAAGTATAATTCTTGCAGCCAGTTCCAATTAATTTACCATCATCTGCAAACGCCAATTCACATACAAGCGCCAGATGATCACTTCCATCCCCATCTCTGCAAGAAACAACATACATTAAAAAAAGGCTTCATAAAGATGAAACGACAATTTTAAATGGAGGTAGGTAGAGAGCATCATGAGCGCCTACCACATATATTAATACATTAAGTAAAGTTCCCATATCATGCAGAAATGCATCCAAGTGCTGATTATAACACTGCGAATTTGTAGAAGCTACTTTTCTAGCATTCACGTGGAAATTACAACAATTGAGGAATTTCTCTGGAACGGCCTCAAAGTTCGGAGTCAAATAACAAATGTACATATCATGCAAAGTAAAGCATACTAGAAAGATCTTCAAATGAGTTTACACGTACAATATGATGATCAAGCATGCGATTACAAGAACTAGAGCCTACCTCACTTGGAATAATCAATAGTTCCCATGAACTTGGAATGGTATGATGTTGCCAAGGGCTCTCCTTAATTATCTCCTGTCATACAGGTCCCCTGAAGAATTAACATAAGCATATTGAATGAAAAGCCTGACACTGATCTTAGCTAGTCTAATGTATCGCACTAAAAAATAGATGCCGAGTAGTGAAAGCAATATTCTCACAATAGTTTCATCCCACGCTCACCTAAATAACCTTGATATATTACATGAGCATGATACTAATCTAAGTAGCTAGATAGCCCGAGAGAAACAAGTCCGACAAGAAAAATGATAGTAATATTGCCTGTGGTCTAAAATCAGATGAGATGCACGTCCATCGCATCATGGAATTGAAGTTACATTTCCAAAGAAATTATAGGATCAGAGGTTATTATCTCTGATTCCTGACAAAAATAATTTCCATCAAATTCATGACACTAATTAGCTGCTAAGTGCTAACATGATAAAAGAAGATCTACATGAGATATGCACTGCAGAGATACAATTGGTTGGTGCCTAAGATGAGCGACTCCTCTGCTGCCCGCAGCAAGCTTTATTTCTTCATCACTCCAAGTAGACGTCAATGGTCTTGAGATAGACATCCAAGTACTGTAAACGAAACACGCCAGACAGTTAAAAGAAGTGACGTGCATGTACAGGAGTTGATATTGTTCCATGCATGATTATTTAAGAGGCAACTCAACTGCATGAACAAACAACGTACTACATGATCCCATTATTGATATCATACAGCATTTCAAAATCTTTGGGTTTTTTTTTGGTTAGAAGAAAACAATCTCAACATTTGGCTCTCCAGAAAGAGTCTAGTCTTTCCTGTCTTCAGTGATAAAAAGTATTTGCTGCAAAAGGCAATTGAAATAAATACAGGACAATTCAGTATAGAAGCATATCAGCTCTTTCCGCCAGTCCCACCCCAAGAATTTTCGTGGCGCTTTAAAATACAAATCTAGATGGTTTGATGCATTCTCAAATCTCAGCACCAAGTATGTTATATGAAACGACCATAACTTTATCTGCAAAACCCTTGCACTTTTACGGTAGGCATTAGAGTATGATAACCAAATTCTATACCTTTTAAAGACAGAGAAATCGTGAGAAGCGAAGGTCCACTTGCGATAACCGTCTGAATTTCTTCTGCTTAATTAGGTTGTTAGGCGATCGAGACGAAGAGCCAATGGAGAGGCGAATCGATTCGAAGCAGGAGGCTTGGGCCTTGGGGTATAAAAGGTGTAAAGGGCCAGAGCCCATTGGTCGTGGCTTGGTTAGTTCGAATCGAAAGACTGTTGATGGGCCAGAGCCCTGAAGCTAGGGATCGATATTGCAATATCAATAGTAAGATATATATAATGATCAGGACTAGGTACATCAATTTTTATGTACCCAATTAAGTGATATATATTTAGGAACAAGTACTGCGAGAAAAAGAAAAAGTAATTTTAATTTTATATTATTAATTTGATTGTGATGTTTCTTAAAGGAATCTTAAATGTTTACATCTTCTGCTAATGAAGAGGCAATGTAATTGTATTTGTATGGGTGGTCCAATTTGTTCATTTTGTTGTTGGGACCCTCTCAAGGCAATATTCTTGGCTGAAATGCATTTGAAGTCCACAGTCTCTCATATTTCAGCACTGCCATCTGCCATCTGCCATATAACAACTAGCTAGCCAAAGAATGCTCTAGAGAGTCAAGTGAAAATGAAAAGGCGAACCACACATGAGAGTTGAAAGCAACAAAATAGGACCCACCCAAAGCAATGCAACAACAAAAATGTCTTCCTCAAAATTCTCCCTGACAAAAAAAAATAAAGAAAGAGATCGAGAGAGTACACTACTGCATGTGATGTGGGGAAGAAACAAGACTCGCAAGAAATCCCTTCCACTGGATACATACCCAATCACAAGTCCTCAATTAGGATTGACTTCAATATCTTAGCCAATCAACACTGAGATAGCTTAAAAAGTGGGTCCCAAAAGGTCAATCAAAAAAAAAATCCCAATATAGTGCATATATATGTATATGTATATGTATATGTATATTTATGGAGACAGACACACAAGGCAATAATTCTCCTCCTCCTCCTCCTCCTCCAATATTAAATAACGTGCCATTAATTGTAGCTTCATTTCCAGTTCCCAAAAAAAGAATAAAAAATGAATCCAGCAAACTCTGCTGCCATGAGAGGTAAGACAGCAAGAGCCTGCGATAGTTGTTTGAAGAGGAGAGCGCAGTGGTTTTGCGCAGCTGATGATGCTTTTCTATGTCGAGGTTGCGATTCATCCGTCCACTCAGCGAATCAGTTAGCGAGCAGACACTTAAGGGTTCGAATAAATAATTATGACTCATCATCAATAGTTTCCACAACCAGTACTATTGCTGATGCCCAATGTTTAGCAACACCAGCATGGCACCAAGGGTTCACTCGGAAAGCGAGGACGCCGAGAGCCACCAACAACAACAACAGCAGCAAGTTTGTTAAAGAAGACAAGAAAGTGTTGATGATGAATCCTCCTCTTCCTCGACAGCTTCTTGTTCCTCTGATGGAAGAAGAAGGAAATAATAATAATAACAATGAAGAAGAAGAAGAAGAAGAGGAGCATGAGTTGCAGTGTAGTGTCCCCGTTTTCGACCTATGTGACATCAACACTGATGGGAATATAATTACTGGGTTTCTTCATGATCCAGATGCAAATTACGACTTTGTAGAGTTTGCTGCTGATGTTGAGAGCTTACTAGCTGCTGAAGAAGGTCATGCTGATCATCAAAATCCTGTGAAAATTAAGGATGAAGAAGCAGAAGAAGAGGAATTAGGTATTGCAAATTGTTATTTCAGTCCTGATTTTGAAGAATCGTTGATGGGTTGGGATTTTGATTACGACTTACCAGTGATCGAGGAGGACAAGGAGGAAGAGGAGAAGAAACCAGTGGTGGAGGCGTCTCATGATTCCGTGATTAATACTTCAGGGAATTTGATGATGATCAGTAATGAAACTCAACAAGAGAGGAGGAACATGTCTTTGAGGCTAAATCATGAAGCAGTAATGGCTGCTTGGGCTACCCAAGGATCTCCATGGACAACAGGAAGCAGACCATCAGTACTGCTCAACCCTAAGGACTATTGGTTGCATTGCATGGTATACTCTCTCTCTCTCTCGCTTGCCCTAGCCCTAGCCCTAGCTGATAATTTACTCAATTAAAATTAATAATTTTAAAAGTTATTTCTTTTACATTCATCTATATAGCAATATGAGAGACTAATTTTGTGTGTCAAGACTTCAAAGCATATATATAATTAGCTAGATTAATGGATACAATATATCTGAAATGTTCTTGCTGTAGTCTTGTGATGGCGGCCTGCTCTTTAGTACTCGCATAAATTAGACATTTAGCACACAATTTATGAGTGGGGAAATATATATATATATATAGTTGTGTCTTAATTTCTTGATGTGTTTTTTAGGGAACAAATATGCATTGTGAGCAATATGGAGGAGTGAGGGGCCAAATGGGTTGCAGTACTGATGATAGGGGTAGAGAAGCAAGGGTGTCAAGGTACAGAGAGAAGAGAAGGACAAGATTGTTTTCGAAAAAGATAAGGTACGAGGTGAGGAAACTTAATGCAGAGAAGAGGCCTAGATTGAAAGGTCGTTTTGTCAAGAGAACAACAACAACATGCTTATCCTTTGCTGGTACTAATTTCCTCACCAACAAGTAACTAATTAACGGTCAATAAACTGCCAATTAAGATTGCCTCTGTTTTTAATTGGCAAATCTGAGTTTGGCTGCTAGCTTAAGATATGGCCACCTTAGTAAATAAATGGAAGGAAGATTGCTTATTATCTATCTTCACTCTTTCAACATCTCATGATATATATATATATGTAAAATGATATGTATATGTAATCTAACTAAAACTGTAATATGTATGCTTGAGTTTGACTTTTCAATGCTATTTTTTAAAGATCAAACCAGGTATGGTAAATGTTGGACGTACTGTGATCGATGTTATATATAGAATGATGGTACGAATTAATGATCTTGATATATATATATATATATGTAAGTAATTCTCACATAAGGGTCTAAAATAAGGGTTTATGTTTAAAGGTGTGGATGAGTGAGATGACAGTGGATCCCACGTATTTCATATCAATTGTGTAAACATAAAACCTTATTTTATACTCTTACTTTAAACCCTTATGTGTTTGGATATTCTTAATTTTAACTTGCAAGGTGTCCTTTCTGACATTCTCCAGATTTGATCGAGACTAAAAAGAAGGTATAGACAATGATTATATCTTTTAAACATTATAATGAAATAATTGACATTTCATACATTAGGCTAGCTTTCCATTAATAATGGAACAAACTATCTATCTGATGAGGTCCTCCCACTAATTATGCACTAAATTAATAGGTCATTATCAGGCCATGTCATGTTGCTTTATTTTCTTTTGTAAATTATTATTGATGTTTTCTTGCAATATATATATACACGATACTTAAATAATTGAACCGTTGAGAGCTTACATGTATCGTCATGTGGCCTTAGCCAATAAGACATTTTTAGTAAAATATAAAAAAATAAAATCTATGTAATTTATATGGTAATTGCATTTAGAGTCTATAACATATATAGATAAAACTAACTTTGATCATAATTTTATTCATCATAGTTCATAAATTAATTACTTCTATTAGACAATCACCCAAAAGAAGGTGAGTGTCCGGGGTCTACTATAAAATTTTTACGGCAACCCACACTGTAGTTTCAACCAACGGTCAGATGGATTGTTTTAACATTCCAAGTATAATTAATTACTAGAAAATGACATTAGACAATTGATAAGGGAGGAGGACATCACCCAAAACAGACCACTTATATAAAAACCCAAATTTTGGGCCAAGGCCTAAACATTCTTTCACTAAAATCTTATCTTTAAAAGGTTTATCTTCATTACTTTATTCCCATTGTAAGGCTTGGAATTCCAGGGCGGTGTCAATAAAATGATTTATTTTATTTATTTTCGTCTGCGTTTGTGTTGTGTTGTGTTGTGTTGGTGTTATATAACTATTTCACTATATTTGTTAGGCACTCACCCCATCAAGAAGCTAACCAATTACGCCCGAAAGAATCATAGCATGTTTTGCTCAAAGTTCAGAAGAAGAAGTAAAACAGCCAACATTCAACAAACTTTCATTTTTTAAAATTTTTAATTTTTTCCAAAAGAAAGAGAAGAAAGACAGACATGAGACATGAAATCAGCAGCCTTGGGCATATGGGAGAATCAGCAGTGTTTGGAGCAGGACAAATACTATAACACACCCCTACTTGTTGCTGCTGTACATAGCTAGCTAGGCCTCTTGTAGAATTCATCGACTATATATATGCATGTTATCCACTTTATGGAGAGAAATCATAGATTTTTCTTTCCCAAATCTGATCATCAGACATACTAGCAGTCTGGGAGAGAGACCAATCATGACCGTCCATATTGTTTTGATGATGGAGGCCTGGAGGGGCAAGTCTAAGGGCTAAGATGTCTCTTTGGTTGTTGACAGATTGTAAAGAGTAAAGCAGAAGGCTTTTTTCTTTTCTTTCTTTGGTCTCTCATCTAAATAGGAATAATATTGGTACGGATGAATCTCTAGAAATATTTCCTGTGCCAAATGTGGTATAAAATCAAAATTTTAAGAATCAAAAAGTTACTTCAAAGTCACCTAGCAATGAAAGTTTCAAAGGACTCACAAAAAAAAAAAAAAAAAAAAGAGTTTCAAAGGTCCTGTTATGGGTGATGCTCTGCCCTTGGGTAATCTTTGAAAATTACCATTTTCTTAGTGTTGTAGTTCTAATGTTCAGTACATCAGATGGCTGGCATGAAAAATGAGTAGGGAATATGATTTAACCATGTCCCTGATAAATAAGAAACAGGACCAGATTATTTAAAAATATAGAAAAGAAAGAAAAAAAAAGAGTGTGTTTGCATCAGGAATGATGTCAAAGCTAATTGAATGAGGACAAAAAGCTCCCTTAAATACCATAACAGGGGAAAGGAGAGGATTGAAGAGAATCTTCAATCATGTTGAAGGCTTGACATGGATATCTTAAAAACATATATATCATCTTAACAGTGAGAAAGAGACTAGTATTTAAGGCAAGCAAGGGAGAGAGATCCTTTGTGTTCTCACTCTCTTTTATCTTGAGAGAGAAGGAGAAGGAGCTCCTTTTAGTCCAATACGGAGGGCTTAGACGCGGCTAGAGCTGTCATCTCATGCACCAGGGCTATACCTAAATGTTTTTTCTGAAGATGATGGCAATGGGAGATTGTTGAAGATGAAGGCCATCAGAGATTGGTTTGGTAAAGAAATGTTAAGTATGGCCAGGTGCATGGTGCGGGAGCAACTCCTTCCGCAAGCTTTGCCCACCCATTGGACTGAAGGGAGCTCCTCTTTTTCTCATCACACACACACACCTGCATATATATGTGTGTGCGTGTGTGCAAGCATTTCTCCATGCCAGACACTCTCTCTAGAAGCAGCTAACCTACTAATATTTACTTATCTTTGTTTTGGTATGTCTAATTGTGTTCTCAACCATGCAACTGCCACCCCCCCCCCCCCCCCCCCCCTCCCCCCCAACACAAGATTTTGTTTGTTTTGCAGGAAAGCTTTTTCACCTAGCATTTCCTCATTCTGGATAGAAGTGAGGATACAAAGAGCTGCAGGTGGAGGGATGCTGCAGAAGCAACAGGTCTTCATTACTGCTTTCAGAATCTTCAATGGAATCATAGTAACTGGATTCTCTTACAATTTTATGGCTTTGAAAGAGCATCTATCTTCATGTGAAAATAGTTCATAAGTAAATATCTCAAGTCATATTCATAATGTTGTTATTCAACAAGCTTCGAAAGCTTATAGTTACCAAACAAATTTGAGAGCACGAACAGAGTAAGAGAGAGAATCAATTTCTGCCAAACATAACTAGTGATGAATATGATTTTACGTGAGCATTACAAATCCTAACCCCAAAATCAAATAAGTCCATGCTATGCCACCAATGAAAACCTAGACTGCATAGCACCCAATTTACTTATCACTGTCTCTGCTATATCACATCCTCCCATGAGTCTAAAGTTGGTACTCCATATAATAACAAAAGGTTACATGAACTCATATCAACGCAGTAACTACCCAAACTATTTAGAACTTAACCTCGAAGAGAGTTAAGCTTTCAATGCACCAATACATAGCTAAACTCTATCCACAATTGTAACCCAAACCCTCACTTCTTGTAGCAGGGAAACAGCACCAAAGGACAAAATACATCCACCAAAGATATCAGTCCATCACTTTAGAACATACCACGACGTAAGGTTATTTTAACAAACACCAAAAAGTACAAAATATTTACAGCCAGATAGCCATGGCTCCACCTCACAGTCACCCATGAACTTCATATCCAGAAATGACACAGAAATGTAATAAACTTAAGATCCAATTAAAGATATGACAGGGAATGTTGAAGAACGTTCAAATTAGGCGCTTGACAACGCAATTCATTATCTATGGCATTCAACGCAAGCGAGCAACGACAAGAAGCTTATTTCTTATTTCCTGATTGCATCTGATGCACTTATGTTCCACTCACAGTATTTGGATGCCAATAAGGAAAATTAGGTAATATGCAAGCAATGCCAACGATGTCTGGCATCTACACATGAAATATGAAACAAAAGAGAAAAGTTGTGAAGTCACAGGCTTCAACTAAAGCAAAAGGGACTAACAAGAAAGCAACAAGGCCTTTATTTAGGAACGCCACAGCTCTCCTCCACGTTCAGAATTAATCAGTTCACCAGTTCCCTTTATCTACAAGAGGAAATCAGAAGTTTATATCCTTCCCTCTATACCCGGAACAATATAATATACATATATATATTTCTTCATACGCACCAATCTAACTAGATCAATAGGTTCGGTCTTTATAATCCACATTCATGGGCAATAAGAAAGAATTAAATGTTTTATTTGGCCCTTGCACTCAGAAAATTAACACTTCTAGCGGCTTGCAAAACCAAACCGAGTGGCCACAGCAGCATCCTATATCTATAGATACAAAGGCAACCATGTGCGCACACACAGAGAGAGTTCAAGTGTCAGAAATATCACACAGGTCCAAATATTCTCTTTTTAGGCATCCAAAAACATCCCATTTCCATTTAGCTCTCCCTAAAGCCATTCAATAGCTTCCCCACCTTCCACCCACCCCCAACGCCAACCCCAACCAATTTTTAATTTGTTATCACACACGTACACTAACTCATAATGCATGGGCACATAAATTTGGATAAATATCATGATTCAAACCACTTGAACTTCCAAAATATACATTTAGGAACCTTCCTCGTCTATGCTACAAAACATAAAACTATGACCAATAGAGAAATCAGATTGCATAAAGAAACTAGATGAGCCAGTAAACCAGTTCCCAATTAAATAACAGCAACGGCAAGGCAACCCTCTTCTAGATAAAACAGTTATGAACCCAAACCTTAAAAATAAGATGACACCAGTACCACGTATTACCGACTTCTGCAGCCACAAAAGGCCGGGAAAAGCATGTCTCTTTATTTTTCTATCACTATTAATAACCCAAGTTCGATCCAATTTACAAACACTAGAATTCTAACATTAATTGGATTAGCCTGAGTCTTGATGCTATGACAACAAACAGAGACAACAAAAGAAACACTATACTACTTGTTCTTTCCTAGTATACAAACCATCTTGCAATCCTCTTTTCTTTTACACTTCATTAAGGCTAAAGAAGATCACTTTATTGAATAAAAACATTCACTTCAGGGAAGGTACTCATAATTTTGAGCCTCTTCCAAATTCTCTTCAACCAAAAAATGGGAAGAAAAATTACCTTGAACAAAACAGATCATGCATTACTCTGCCTCGACCTTGGGACCTAATCCACACAGTCAAAACAAAAAAAAATAAAAAATAAAAAAAATTCATCTATTCAATCTCCGAGAAAAATGAAGAAAATTTCATACAGTAGACAATCCAATGTTTCCTAGAAAAATCGGAGCCGAAATTCTCTAGCAATCACTGATCCTTGTTCTATTGAGAAAATCAGAAATTCCAAGAGAAATAAATAAAGTAAGGAAAGAGAAAGAGAAAAGAAGAGACCGTGGATCCAGTGAGGGCGCTGGTCCTTCCCCCATCCGATTCCGCGGGTGGCGTCCAGATACTTGTGGACGAGGTGACGGCACTTCTGGAGGTGGTTGATGCCCTCGACGCGATAGCACCACTTGAGCTTCTCCCTTATGATCTTAGCTTTCTCAATATCGATCCACTTCTCCCTCATGAGGTGCTCCCTCATCTCCCACACCGCGTACGGGTCCTGGGGATCGAAGTCATCCGGCGGCGATTCCTCGAACTCCGGCACTCCCTTCTTCCTCATTCTCTCGACAGTACTTGAAGCTTAAAGGAGAGTTAAACTCATAACTCGTTGTTTTTGACAATGGTTTATCTTGACAACTCAACCGCTTGAAATTAAATAGATTTGTTTAACCTAATTATTGTCCCAAACAAGATGCGAGGAACCTTAATACAACTCAAGTTTATCAATAGTGTTAATTGATTGAAGCTTTAATTATTTCTAGAATGCGGATTGGCAAGTAAAATTACAGAGTTAGCATTCGCTACTCTTCCTATAATCCCTCCCTCTCTCTACAATTTACACCACCTAATCTCACTAAGCTAGGCCAAATGGCCAATGAAACAAGTTTAAACAGGAGGGCCAAAGCCCAAAGTCAGTTCTAAATCCAACTCTCCACGTCCGGCCCGTTCAATTGTCTTGCCCATCCCCAGAAAAACCTCCAGAGTCTCTACAGAAACGCTGCTATCGCCTTCTCCGCTTTCTACCCCCGAACTCGGTCCCCCACTCACTGAGCCATTGAAACCCGACGAATCGGTGACGAATCCAAGTAACGCACATCCTTCTGGTATCCTCTTTGCTTTAGGAGCTAATTTCTTGAACCTGCCCTTACACTTGCTAACTTCGCGAAGCCGATCAGAAGTAGCAGAGCTCACTTCTTTCGACACATGTCGAATATCGCACCCTGTCAGAGCCGCGTCCGACGAGACTGGCTTGATTGGCTTCCCTTCCATCACGGCCTTAACAGCTGCCTCACATTCAATCCACCTACCAGTACACATCAACCCGGCAGCTCCGTATACCGGGTTCATCACCCGACCGCATGCTTCGTAGAGCAAAGATTTGAATATCCCTGAAAAATTCCAAATAAAAACCAAATTCAATAACAACCCAAACCAATAATTACAATTGGAAAAAAAAATATCAAGTATTTTCTATTCTCCCGCCAAAAAGGCAGTGACTTTACCTGGACGTAGGTGGTCGGGGCCGGCATTGATGAGGTTGATGAGGCCGGCGCGGCCGTAGAACTTGGTGAGGAAGAGGATGGCGTTGGATTGGGATTCAGGGGAGGTAATCCAATCGAGGCAAGGTCGAATGGAGCAGTTGTTGGTGCAGCCCTTTCGAAGGACCCGACATCCATTGCAGCTAATCCGCATGGCTTGTTTGGGACGCAAGAAAAAAATGCGACAAACTACAAAGTTGTGATTTATGAGTAACTGTGTGAAGAGGTGTAGGAGTAAATATATATGTGAAAGAGTAGGTGAGAAGGAAGAACGTGGGTTTTTGCTACAAAGTGGGGGGCGCAGTGGTTTCCAAGGAAACTGGTGCCGCCAAGGTTTATCTGGTTTGGATGTACTAACATATATATATGTACTGTTTTGCCCCTCTTGTCGTGGATAATTTTAGCTTAGTTATGGTTAGTCTAAATTTGCTTCCTAAAGTGACTCTATTGAGAACTCATCGAGTTCAAATCAGAAAAAGAAAAAGAAAAGGATTAAACTATTTTGAATTTTGATTCAACGTGTAGAACTGGAGATAACGATGTTGTTATCCACTTGGAGTAACTCCAACTTAGCTGGTAATGCATTCGCACTCCTATACATTAGGTTTAGGGTTTGTTCTCCCTTCTCATGTGGTTGACAATTTCACACAATAATTTATTGTTCCTGAATCATATATTATTAAGCTCAACTAAATGATTATTTCGGGACCCAAATTCCAAGATAATTTATTCACAATAATATATACAACAATTATGAAATGGTCCCAATTTGGACAATTCTTAAATCATTTGAGCACCATTTGTCAATCATGTCATTGATTTTAAATGGACTTTTCAAACTCATGATGATAACGAGGGATACAATTCAAACTCATATCTAGTAAAACAAGGGATACATCCATCTGAACCTAAGCATAAGTCCACTGCAACCCATCGAAATGCATAACTTTTATTTTGATTTTATTAAATTGAATTAAATTTTATTATCATTATAAATTTTTTCTATTTATTTTAATTTGTTACCATTTAATGTATAATACCTTTACAGGTAATTTTTCACAATAATTTTAATATCATATATGCTACTAGCAAAAATTGAATCAAACACTATCAACATTTCAATCACCGTATTTATTATATTTTTTTACCAGCATATATATAGGCCCAGTTTGGATGACAATTTTTGGCAGCATTTATACTTCTTGCTAGTATAAATGTTGCATGTCATCCAAACAACAATTTCATGGCTCAGATTTCCAATAGGTTTTTTGGGAGCATTTCTACTAGTTATAAAATGCTAGGCCTTTGTACAATTTCACAAATTTTAACCCGTTTTTTCTTATTTTATCCCCAATCAATTACTGATATGCCAAATATATCCTGACTTGCCCTAAAGTTCCGAGACTCGAGTTTCTCACCTCTATCACCGTCTTGCTCGTATTGAAAGGGGAAGCTGCGCCGGGACATCTACTCCATTAAATAAATAAATTCAATTTATTTAAATTAATAATTTATTTATTTATTAATAATTTAATATTATCTTGAATTTAATTAAATTCATTATATTAATTTGTATGTTTGGATACAACATATACAACTAATATACAAAATACCCATGCACGTAATTTGTCGCAATATGCTACATAACCCAAATGCTAACAGCAAAAGTTCAACCAAACACCTATCCAGCATTCAGGCAGCATATCTGCTATTAAAATTGTCCAGTATTTCTGCTATCACCATTTCTATTAGTATATCTGCTATTTTCAAAAAGCTTTACCAAATTAGGCCATAATATGTTATTGTTAAAATTATTTGCCAAATAGACAATTTGCAAGTGTTTTCTTAAATAAACATTTTAAAATATTGTGGCAAAATAGTCATTTAAACTTCGATGCAGAAGGCACGTGGAGGAAACTGCGCATCATCCCTTCGTCGGCGCTGACGCTTTGTCACATACGGCATTTCCTCTCCACGTACGCGCTGTTACCCAATCACGTGGGCCAAGTGTAAAGCCTCGTTGACTTTGTAACCAAAGACCAAACAGCCGCCAGTTTTCACTGTTTTGTTTGGTACCCGTGTTCCTGGTTTTGTGGAATTGGTAGCTGTGGGCGCCCCTGGAGAGTCGGAGAGTACTGCCTCTGGTTTTGGACTAACTAAGGGCTGATCCAACAAACATGGAATAACAAAGCTTCTTTCTTGTTTCAGTGAACTCTTAGCGATTTAAACCACGTGAGTTTTTTTTTTTTTTTTTAATATAAGATTAGATAAAACACGCGATTATTAGAACCAAGATATTGATGGTGGGTAACCTTCCGTGAAAGCTGAAAAATCATTATGGCTAGCGTTTTTGCAATGAACGTGGACTACTTGGGCCTATATCTACATTTGCGCATAAAATTGTCATGTAATTAACGGGTGCCACGTAACATAGTCTTTAAACTTGACCCACGAATCGAACCATCAAAACTGAAGCGTCAAGGATTTTGAGATTCAATCGTTAAGATTAAAGGTTGAATCGTGGTTTTTAATAAATAATAAATATTTATAATTTAATAGTTATATACTATATAACTATATATTAAATAGCAAATTAGAGGAGCATATCTGTATAATTCAACCTTAATTTTTTTGTAAAAATTTACTAAATTCTATAGCAATAATCAAATCAAATAAACAATTCATAAACCAAACACAAAATCCAAATTCATTAACAAAAATAAAATTTTTTGTGTCCATTGAAGGTAAATTACATATTTAGCCTCACAATTCATTAACAAAAATAAAATATTCTTTGTTTTTAAGTCATTTTACCGCATATGCGGATTTTATTCTAACCCGTCGGGTCACGGGTTGTCGGATTTTCTGGGTTAACCCACGATTTGATAGGAGTTAATGCATAAAACGGTCTTTTTCCAATAAGAAACCAAGGAAGCCATTGATTCGCGGGTTTCATGATCCGATCGACGGGCCGGTCTGAGTTTAAAAACTATGCCACAAACATAGAATGAGAAAGGTAAGGAGAATGGTTAATAAGTTGATTAAGTCAATAATTATCAACAAATCACAATGTAACTAACTACATATTGACTTGCGTTTGAGCCAAGGCATTTTTTTTTTGAAATATGATAAAAATATGCTTGTCATTATAATCGAACATTGAACACACAAATACCTAACCCAATCCATTACCAAGCGAGTCATCTCTCGTTGGTGTTTGAGCTACAGAGTTAGTAAGTGTATTATTTGCTTCTGTATAATATGCACAAAATTCCATCATGAGCTAATGTTTACTTAACAATGAAGGCGTCTATACTTTTTTATACATAATTTCCTAACCATGTAACTACTTAGAAGCTTCCCTAATACATATGATAATATTGTGAGACATTTTTTACCATAAGTATTCGATAGTAGGCCACCAACTCCCAATCATTTTGGGGCCTTATCATATGTTCTGTATCTAATCCTCTCTTTTTATAACAAATTTTTTTTTTTTTTTTCTGGTTTCCAAATTTCACTGACCACCATAGCCATTAGCCATAGGTAGCACAGAAGAAGAACCGTCAGAGTGTCGGTTATTGAACACGCGACAACGACCCACTTTAACCTGAGAGTTTCGCTCCTATTTCCACGAGCCATCTCTTTATCAATCTGTCTCCTAAGAAACACCAATGACCAAATCCAAACAAGGTAACAAAAAAGACGTGCATTGCTTAATGTCTCTCCAACTCTTGTCTCTCTTCCAGGTTTGAAAGCTTTCAACCTTTTCGTTCCCATAATTCATCGTCTTTTTAATTTGTTGTCTTATACCAATCTTTGCTTTAATTGAGGCGCGTTTTCATTTTCTTGGGGATATCAATGCTGATTATCGAAGTTTTTCACTTGTTCTTTTGATATGGTTTTTTTTTCCTTCCTTCTTTTGTTTTTTGTGCATAATGATCAAATGGGTTCCTGACAACAATCTGCATTAATGCATTGCTCCTGCTATTTGTGCAATTCCGTGAAAATCTGAAACAATCTGCATAATTGCCAATGTTTGTGTAAATTGGTGTGAAACGAGGATCACATTTTGGGTCTTATTTAGGCTAGAAAGTAGAATCTTTCTGCTACCTGTGAAATTATGGCATTTGATGCTCATCATCTGTGTCAACACTTGACTATTTTAGATTAGCATTGAAATTCTGATTGATTCATTGTATCATAAGTCGCCTAGATGCCTGAATTTGGGTTTTATTTGCTTTAGCTCTTTAGAGGTCAAGACAAGAGATCAATGATACACACCAACAATATTGTCCGCTTTGGGTTGTCCGGATACATCGGGCCCGCACGGCTTTGTTTCTCCTTAGGCTCAAGGAGGTGAGCTAGGCCCAACTCAAGCCTAGGAAAAGACCTTGTTGGTGGTAAGAGGTGGGCTTAGCCTTATAAACAAGGCATGAGTGCCCACATCTTTAGATGTGGGACTTTTTACATATTGATTCCATGTTTCTGCTTCGTCTCATCCTTATGCATGACACCTGGAATTTGTTATGGCTCCCTGTTGTCATCTCATTGCCATGGGTTTTGTCTGATACAGTGTACTACAAAATGGCTAATTGTACTCGATCACTTTGCAGGGCTTTTTGAATAAGCCATGGCTAGTTAATTCTTACCTTGTTTCATAACTACTCTCCAAAGTAAGAACACTTCGTCAGAGTCCAAATCAGCTTGTGAACGTATACAGATGACCCAATACCTGAAATCAAATCAATAATATGGATGTTTACAAACCAATGGCAAATCACACTGATGAATCTGAAGGTAGGGGTCGGTGCTTTTCTTTGTATTAAGCTTATTTGCACAATTTGTTAAATGATCAGAGTTCTCTTTTATATTTTAATCATCTGATTGTTCTTTAATCTCCAGCCAAGCAGCAAGAAATATTGGTTGAGTGGTTGCATAGCATTCTTCCTAATTTAAGCTTGCCAGTTAGGGCTTCTGTAGAGGAACTGAGAGCTTGCTTAATCGACGGCACTGTTCTATGTCGGATTTTGAGAAGGCTTAGACCTGGTTCTTTCAATGAGGTGTTGATACATGTTTTTTTTAGCATTCCTCACCTAATTACAGCATGCATTGGCTAAACTTTTGTTTCTTGATACTTCATGCATTTTTAAATCTAGGGAAGTGATTCTGATTATTCACCTGCTTCACGCTTGGAAAACATTAAAAGGTTTCTGGCAACAATGGATGTATTGGGTGTGCCCAAGTTTGAAATATTAGACTTGGAAAAGGTATGTATTGTTTACATGAACTAGTCAATCTGAATTACTCATATAAGTATTTTTGAATACTTTTAGAATTGGTGCTTCAGTCATGATTTTTGATCTACAAACTCAAGCTTGCGTTTGTATATATCTTTTAGAATTGGTGCTTCTGTCACTTGTGGGCTTATGCAACTCAGAATTTTTATATAAGTATATTTTTTATGCCTCCTCTACTCATGTTTCCTCACTGTACTTGTGTATTATATCTTTTAGGGATCTATGAAAACTGTTATTGACTGTCTTCTAAAACTTAGAGCACAATTTTCGCTTGTGGGAGATAATTTTTCTGTCTCAAGCACCATTACAAAATCCAGTAATCCGAATGGAGATGCATCTGCCCGGGGTGTCCTCTCTCCATTATCTGGAGATGAAAGGCAGAAGGTTATGTCAGAATCAAGATTTCAACGTGCTTTGCGTAGCCCTATTATGTCAGGTATGGTGAAAAATGCCATATCATAAGTACTCGATGATAATAGAGTTTTCAAATGTGACAGCTAAACCATTTCAAGTCAGCATCTCACTGAAAATGATTTTGATTAACATTTTGTATGTCATCAGAATTTCATATGATGAAAGGTTTAACAGCATTGTGGTAACTTAATGTTCTATAAAACTAGAAATCAGATGAAGTTCTCGTTTTGTTCACTGGACTAAGTTTTATTTTCAGCTTTTGTCATTTTAGTCGTTCATGTTTTATTCATTTTACTTCTATTCAGCGCCATCAGCTTCCCTAGCACATCAAGTTCGACACAATATCCACGAGGTGTTTGAGAACAAGAACGGGAGCTACGCAGACCTTCCACCCGCGACGATCACAGAGATGATGAAATCAAACAGTTTAGATGTAACTGCTGGTCTTCTCTTTGTATCCGAAGTTGAATTTTTTTTCAATGTGGTGCCTCCTTTGATGCCTTTCCAGCGTTTCTTTCATGCAGAATGCACCAACTCAGTCACTTTTGAGTGTCGTGAATGGAATTCTGGATGAAAGTGTCGAAAGAAAGAATGGCGAAATACCTCATGTATGCACTCTGGGACATAAGGGTGGGGAGATTTTGACTAAGAAATACGTATGTGTGTATGCAAGCATGCAAGTCATTGCATTCATACATACATATTTTTGCATGTGTGGCCTTGAAAATATGCTCTAACATTATCTCTCTGTTGCTCAGCGAGTGGCCTGCTTGTTGAGAAAAGTCGTGCAGGAGATTGAACGGCGTATATCGACTCAAGCAGATCACTTAAGAACAGTATAACATGTTTGAACTTTGAATATACAGAAGTAGTTATTTTGTCTTTCCTCTGTATCCTAATATTAATAATTTTTGCTTTGTTTTTGTGTCTCCAGCAAAACAATCTGTTTAAGGCCCGTGACAAGAAATACCAGTCAAGAATCAAAGTACTCGAAGCCCTTGCATCTGGGCCTGGTGAAGAGACTGGGGTATGGAAAATAGAAATGAAGAGAAATATATCTAATTATATACTTTAGTTCCTATTCCTTCATTACTAATTGAATTTCCTTGTTACCAGCTTCAGCAAATGAAGGTATATATATTCAGAGGCAAGAAAGCTTGTCTTCCCCCATTAGTTATTCTTAACCTAGGTTTGCTTAAAATTTTTGATATTAGAGGTATTATCATGTACTGTTTCCTCATTGGTATTTCATTTTCTTGGTTGCTTGAACAGTGTTCCATATACTATTGCAAAATAATGTCCAGCAAGTTTGAATGACTATCAATTATCGTAACACTCTCATATGAAGGCTATGGAAATATTACTAACAATCAGTTATCTGCTGCTTTTTCTTGTTCACAACATAACCAGCTGCCTTAACTTCATAATATCACAAAGAATTAGTTCCCTTGGTTTCATTGTTTTATTCTAGACGTCTTAGCTAGTTGTGGATGCTCGATGGAAACAAAGACAGTCTTTTATTGCATGGGTGCCTATCACAACACTTTGTTTTATTTGCCTCTTGGTGCAGATTGAGAAGTTCAAAATGGAAGAAAGAAAGAAACTTGAGGAGGAGTACGTGGTTAAATTGATGAAAGAGAAGGATAAAAGCAATCTTGAAATTTCAACATTGAAGCAAGAATTAGAAGTGGCGAAAAAGACTTACGAACTTTGTTGCTTGCAAGTAGAAACAGAATCTAATTCTTCTAAATCGAACCTAGAGAAGAGGATAAAAGAGCTTGAATGCCTTTTGGCAGAGCCAAGTAATAGGGTGAAAGAGCTTGAGAACCTCCTGGAAGAGTCAAGGAATAGGGTTAACGAGCTTGAGAACCTCCTGGCAGAGTCGAGGAATAGGCTGAAAGAGCTTGAGGCATATGAACTGCATTGCTCTCGAGTAGAAAAAGAATCTAAATCAGCTAAATCAGACCTAGATAAGAGGATAAAAGAGCTTGAGAACCTCCTGGCAGCGTCAAGGAATAAAGTGAAAGAGCTTGAGTTATATTCAGAGTCAAAATATCAAAAGGGGAGCAAGAAACAGAATAGCTACAAGAGCTTTATGGATTTTCAATTTTGTTCTTTGCGGGTATGCTTACTATACATTTCTCTTCCTTATATAACTCGTTTAACATCAGTAATTTACTAAAAATAGGAAAACTATATCCAGGAATTGAGATTATCTTCTGGGTTCATCAAGCAAGAAATTTTGAAGACGCAAAAGATCTATTCGGATGAATTCAATCACCTTGGTGGGTTGCTCTTTAGAAGTTTCACAATTATTATACGTTGCGGATGATTACCTCTCACGAGTTGAAAATTGATTCCCTTCAGGAGAGAAGCTTAAAGCATTAGCAGATGCAGCAGAGAACTATCATGAAGTACTTGCTGAAAACCGGAGGCTCTTTAATGAGATTCAGGATTTGAAAGGTGCAGTTCACACTTCTTTCACTCTTTTAGGTTGCATGTGGGGCTTCTTATTCAGCTCAAAGCTCATTATTTTCTTTTTCAACAGGAAACATTAGAGTATGTTGTCGGATAAGGCCATTTATGCCTGGGCAGCCTGCAAAACGTTCAACTATAGAATATATTGGTGAAAATGGGGAGTTAGTCATTGCAAATCCCTCTAAACCAGGGAAAGATGGCAATCGATTGTTCAAGTTTAATAAGATCTTTG
This sequence comes from Tripterygium wilfordii, assembly GCF_013401445.1. Taxonomy (NCBI): domain Eukaryota; kingdom Viridiplantae; phylum Streptophyta; class Magnoliopsida; order Celastrales; family Celastraceae; genus Tripterygium; species Tripterygium wilfordii. Next base: position 102,613 of record NC_052246.1, on the reverse strand, counting down.
GTCCTGATGCTACCCAAGGTTCTTATCTATTTCTTTTAAGTTTATTTGTTGAATGAGTATTGTTGCTTGATTGAATGACATGATAGTCAGATAATGTTTATATACTATATGATTGTTAGTAGAGTTTGCTTTCTGTTTTTTGATAGAAGTTACTTAAGTTTTCTTAACGTGGACTTCTTCATCATATTTTGACGTCTGTGCAATATCTAACTTACAATTCGTTTGTTATTTGCAGTGGATGTATTTTCAGACATCCAGCCTTTGATACAATCTGTACTTGATGGATATAACGTGTGTATATTTGCTTATGGACAAACTGGTTCCGGAAAAACCTACACAATGGTATTGAAAATTTTCACGTTTAAAATTTTGAGATATTTGGAAAACTTTTATGGAATTCTCATTTACTTACAATTTTCTTTCCAGACTGGTCCTAATGGAGCGTCTAACGAGCAAATGGGAGTTAACTACCGATCTCTGAATGATCTTTTCAATATCTCCCAACATAGAAACAATTCCATCAAATATCAAGTTGGGGTCCAAATGGTTGAAATATATAATGAACAAGTGCGGGATTTACTATCAAGTGACGGTTCCCAAAAGAAATATCCTTTCTGTTTTAGATTAATATACCTAGTCAATATATAATGTGAACTATTTCTCCCTTTCTCTTGTCATCTGACTGTAAAATTACTTTTCCAATCAAATGACAGTTTTCCTATTCAAACTATCTTTCATCTAATGCACCTTGCTTTAACTGCATGATTTTCAAAAAAAATTTGTTAGGACTTTGTATTTTCCCTTTGTTTCCCTTAATTTGCACACACTCGGGATAATGTCTACCACTCAAACCACTGGACTAGCTGTACCTGATGCTAGTATGCATCCTGTCAACTCAACTTCAGATGTTCTAGACCTAATGAATGTTGGAATGAAAAATAGAGCTTCTGGTGCCACTGCATTGAATGAGAGAAGCAGTCGCTCTCACAGGTTCTCGAATTTATTTTAGTTCTTTTATACTGAGGTATGTATTTTCATAGACATCTTGATTTTTAAACGCAATCTTTACACACAGTGTTCTGACCATCCATGTTCACGGGAAGGATTCGAAGACTGGTGTTCCACTGCATGGAAATCTTCATTTGGTAGACCTTGCAGGAAGTGAAAGAGTTGACCGCTCTGAGGTAACTGGAGATAGGCTCAAGGAAGCGCAACATATTAACAAGTCCTTGTCTGCTCTTGGAGACGTCATTTTTGCACTTTCACAAAAGAGTTCTCATGTACCTTACAGGAACAGCAAACTCACTCAAGTCCTTCAGAGTTCTCTCGGTATTTTGTTATTTTTAGCTGCAAACTTCCCCCCTATTACTTGCTTTCTGGTTTTTGATGTAATGTCAACTGTCTTGGTAGCTTATAATTACTAGTAAAAGATCCTACCTAATGTTTTCTCTGATACATTTTACAGGAGGTGAAGCAAAGATTCTTATGTTTGTGCAGCTCAATCCTGATGCATCTTCATTTTTGGAAAGTATGAGCACTTTGAAATTTGCGGAGAGAGTTTCTGGGGTTGAGTTAGGTGCTGCACGAAGTAGCAAAGAGGGCAGGGATGTTAGGGAATTAATGGAGCAGGTTCCCTTACTTTTGCCTTTCTCATATTATGTTCATTCATGGAAATGATGCGAGTTTTTGAATGAAATGAAATTAAACTGCATTGGTTCATATAGAGACAGTAGCAACTATTGTATATATGAGATTTTACCAAAATTATATCACAATTATGACTGGCAGATTTTGGTCTCATAGACACATCATCCGTAGAGTTTCTTGCCCGTTGCCACCTTAATGATGGTCGTAACTATGTCGTATATGTAAAAGGCAAATGCATATTATTGCTTTCTAATTCCTTTTTTCCATCCATTGTGTAGGTGGCATCTCTGAAAAACACAATTGCCAAGAAGGATGATGAGATAGAGCGGCTGCAATTACTAAAAGATCTAAAAAACGTGTATTCAGGGATCAATGGGGAAAAGAATGGGCCAAGTTCAATGAGGTATGAGTCTTCTTCTCCAGGCAGAGATTCTGTAGGTGATTCTCCTGAGTGTAACCAAAAGTCATCGGCTGGAAAGGGCTTTGGACGTGGCGAGAAAGCAACTTCTGATCATGACAACTGTTCAGAGTACAGTGATAAGTATTCCGAAGCTGATTCCCAGAAGTCCATGGATGACTTTAAACACCAAAATGAATTGTCACAGCAATCAAAAGTTGCTGGAAACCGTAATTTTCATTTTCAAGCAGATGGTGCGATTTTAGGATTTGGGGATGCAGACGATGATGAGAGATTAAGTGACAAGTCTGATGGCTGTCTTTCTGTGGGAACAGACCCTGACGGCTCAGTTGAGGATACTAATTCCACCGATGGCAGAAAATCATCAAATCAAGTACAAAGGTGAGTGTTGTGTGCTATTTTTACATACATGGCTAACTTTCTTTATGACCAAATTAGATTTTTTTTTTCACTTCATAGTTCATACCATTCTAGTTATTCCTATTAATAAAATTTATGTATCAAAAGCATCATTATGACCAAATGTTTATATTCGATTTGGTCGAATTACTATGTTGCAGTATCTAGTTTTATATGTCACATTAAGAGAAGAATTTTGATACGGACACCATTTATCATTTCTGATTCAAAATGTTTGGCGCAGGCCAAGGCCAGCATCTAAGGTACAAAGACCCCTACAAAGAGCAGGGCAGACTGCTTCAAAAGACCATTTGAAGGCGTCAACAAGTGAGAAAACCCAGAGTTTTCTAGATTGTTGCTACTATTAATTATTCTACATAACTCGGTAATATCGTTAGTAATTGATCTCTTCAGGTATTAGAAGAAGTGGTAGTAGCTCTACCTTACTTAAACCACCCAGAAGATGGACGTAAATCTGCCAGTTCTTACTTTTTCTGGGTATAATTTTTCACCCACATATATACATATATATATATATATATATATATATATATATATATATATATATATATATATTTATATATGACATTTAAGTTTTGCATATTTTTTATTTACACGACCAAGTGAATCTGTAAGTAATTATGTGTAAATCCACTAAGTTTTGTTGCCTCGATAAGTCATTGTTTTTCCTTCAGCTCTGTAAATTGAAGTAAAACAATAGAATTTCATGGAGGAATCACATTTCTCCTGAATTCAGAATGTAAATACTTTACATGCATTTTTGGATAGTGTTATACAGAATTTCGTTTTTTTATGTGAGAACCTGTTATGATTTTCTGATATCATCATCCTCATTGAACCAATCTTACCACAAAAGTCCTTGACAGTTGACAGTTGACAGTTGACAGATTAAAATACATGAGATGAAATGATGAAGGATACCAAACCCAAAAACACCCAACCTTTTTTTTTTTCTTTTCTTTTTTTTTTTATCAGCAAAAACACCCAACTTAAGCATAAGCATATGCACTTATGCAGATGCTGGTGTGACCTTGACCACACAACTGCATTCCTAAAAGAAACTGCATATTGACTTTTCAACCACTAACTCAAAACCAACCACATCACATTGCTTATTTGCTTGTGCAATCAATAACCAGATCCCTTTAAAAGCCTTTTCAGCCATTTCTGTCCTTCATCAACACAAATCATGCCCACCTTGTAGAGTTGTCTTGCCATCCACAAAAATTTCAACACCATCAATCAAGACTGTAATTGAGCTTAAGTAGGCAGAAATATTTTTCCAAGTATTGACTTTAATCAAATCTTGTTACATATCTTGCAGAATCAGACAGTAATCCTCATTTCTTGCTCCAATTTACAATTACAAAGAGGAGGATTAGATTGACGACACTAAAAAAGAAACTTCCTCCATGAAACCCTCCCACAAAGTCTCAACAACTCTTGACCAGACCGTCTCTCTCTCTCTCTGTTTCTCCTTCCATCAATCAACTTCTTCGTTAAATTTACACAAAACATTAGAGGACTCAACATGAAAAACGCCCATGTATATACAATACAACAACAGTTGAATAACACGAAAACTTGAAAACCATAGCTGTCAATGTCTTCTCTCCTGGTCAAAATTTGAAGTTGATTGTTTTCTGGTTCTTTTGATTTGATTGCCTAAGCAACAGCAGAGATGCTACTGCAATTTCTCTGATCTCTGCTGAGACAATCGAACCCTTCAACACTCACTGCAGCCGGTTTATGCCCATATTTCATTCGGGTGCATAGAGAGGAAGGCGATGATGGTGCTGATGATATAGACGATGGAGTTACCTTTTCACTGCCAAATTGAGCATCTTGGATCACAGGGTTTGATGCTCTACTCGGTGGCGATCCGCAAATGAAGGCCGGAGGCAATAACGCCACATGGTTAATGGATTCATCAAAGACAGTAATTTCAGCCACTCAAACAGATAGCAGAAAGGAAAGTTATCGACCTTAGCACGAAAAGAATGAGCTTTATTGGATTTGTATTCTCAAAACATTATTTTTGAAACCCAAATTTCGATTCTAATGAAAAATAAATTTCTCAATGATATTTTAAAAAAAATTAGTAGTCTAACATAAAAAAGTGTCGGAATGAAGACCCTTCCTTCATAAAAAGCAAAGAAAGTAAATATATGTATGATTTTAAATTTTGTGATAGAATATACTAATTTTGTCCAAAAGTAGGAGTGAAACTAATCCTATAATATTGAAAGGGAATCATCTGGTATGTCTGGGGTTTCTTAGTTTTGTTTCTCTTCATTTTGTTTAGTTGTATTTGCACTTGGCATGAGTCATAGATCTTTGTCTTATTAGTCTTGTGAACATATTTGCATATCTTTTTGGGATCTCTTGTTCAACAACATCTGCCAAATGCATCCAGAGATTATTGTTGGACACAAAGCAACGATTCCACATCAAAATTGTAGATGCCCGAATCTATAATCGTTGCAAAAGTCAATAGAATTTGTCGTGGGCCACCTACAATCTCGAGAACAAACAAGGATTGAAGGTAGAGAAGTTTTAGACACCGATAAGATGCCTACCAAAGAAACTCTGACTATCAAGTCAATTAATTAAATCAAGCAAGATAAATGTGCATGTAAGATGCAAGCTGCAAGATAAAATGTAGAGAGCTTGGTCTAAGGTGAGGCAAGAGGGTTGAGAGTGTGTAGGGCGTTTGGTGAGTGAAATTGATCATGCCTTTCTACGACGAAAGGAGGGAATATTTGCAGGAATAATGCTTGAGACCCTCAAAAAATGACCCCCAAAAGACCCCCATTTAATGTGGAGTGTTGGATGTGAAGTGAGACCTACATATGTGTTTTTAATCAATGGGTATTTTAATACCACATAGATTTGAGGACTTTTAAGGGTAATATTTTAAGGGTCTCTAACATTGTCCCAATATTTGTAGTGGAGCTTTGGGCGGTTGAGAGGTGACCTAAATCACGTCAATACAGGCTGCAGACCAATCAAAATCATTTAGCCAATTATGTTACAGATATAGTCATAGCTGATAAAGGGCTTTAGAGAGCATTCAACCCGGCCCAAGGGACCTATGGGTCTGGACATGAATTCAAGCCCGATCCCATATTTGGGCCAGGCTTGGGAAAGATGAATCTTTCTCAGTCCAGCTAGCCCGGAATTATAATTAAAATCAATATTATTGATTAAAGGAAAATAAATCTCCATGAAGGGTTTTTTTTTTTTGAAAGGCCCATAGGTCACACACACGTTAAGCCATGCGCCTAAGGCGCATGAAAGCCACCACAACAGATGGAAAACTACCCAAATCCCAAACACCCCCTGATGAGAATAAAACCCTGGACCTCAAGATCTTGAATAGACAACATGACCAACCAGGCTATCTCCCATTCTCCCATGAAGGATATTTGTTGTGTGCTAATGTGCTATGAACTTACATGCACAGAGTAGTCTTCAGACCAGGTTTACTTAATACCAAGGACGAAAAAAATAATAATTGCGGTTTACATAAACAGGCAACACAAGATGGCCAACTTTGCATCAATAAACCATCAACTAGATTTAACATGTGTTTTATACACGTAAAGCACATCCCCTTTTGGACAGGACACAGGCCCAGTATCAACAATGTGAAATCTGCATTTCGCCCTAATTGCCATATAGGCCAATCGTGAAAATCCAATACAGAAATTTACTACGAAAACAAACATATCTTAGAAACAATTTCTTGGATTGACAAAGATTCAAAAACAAGAGAAAACAAAGAAAAATGTTTTAGGCTTGAAATAAGGTCATTACCTTTGTTGGATATGAACAAGAGTATTGTCTTCCAGTCAAGTAAAAACTGCAATCAAAAATCATTATCTGTTTCTGCTGGAATCAAAATTACGGTTCTCCAAATTTGAAAATTCAATATCTTCATCAGTGTCCCAGTGAAAGACTTCATCATCATCATCTTCATCAAATCCCATCCACGGACATGGAGCTTCAACTTTGCTCTGCATACAAAGCCACAGTAATTGATCATATTAATTGCCAAGACAAAGTGAATTTTTCTATTGCCAATGATTTAATTGATCCGCAAAATCCCACGTTAGCCTTCATAGTGGGATGTATTCACTACAATAAAAATGGAACTGATTACTTTGGTAAATAGCATGCAGTGGATAAACTTACATGGGCTGTATCAGATAGAGATAGATCAGCCAACCGATGGTTATCCTCTGAGTTCAAGTTATTTTCATCATCCGAATCATGAGAAGTGCCCTGAAATGATCAACAAGCCCAAAGCGAAACTACTCATAATTTTTTTTATTAGGGCAATATGATGACACTAACTATTATCCGTTATGAAGAATTAAAATTATAAATCAACCACTAAATCAGTTAGTGTAAAAAATCACAGGAAATCAACGATTGTGGGTAATAGCAGAAGGGGGAAAGAAAGAAGGGGGGGGGGGGGGGGGGAAGACAGAAGTTTTAACCAAACCATTTCTTAACAGTCATATTCATCAAATGCAATCCATTTCTTTCATCTCATCTCATCGTTCACATCTTTTATCCCTCATTCGATGTAAGATGTTACCAAGAGAAACTACCAGTTCTCACATGCAATCCATTTCTTTCATCTCGTCTCATCGTTCGCATCTTTTATCCCTCATTTGATATTTACATATCACATAAATCTCAAATCACCTAATCATATCTCATGTTATCCCATACCTCATAGACATCTCATGTCTCATATATCATATCATTTATCTCATATATCTTACGGCAAATCATCTCTTATACATCTAATATCTCATTGAAACTCATCTCATACCCGTCTCTCAATGCATCTCACATCTCCTTTCTCATAACCCATCCCATTTCATCTCATAAGCTCATGGCTTGTAGCTACAATAGAGGGGGATGAGGGAATAAAAACTAATAGCAATTACAACAAGAACAGGCGAACATGTAGCTCAATGGTAAAGTTGCAGGAATGCAACCTAGAGGTTACAAGTTCAATGCCTAGAAACAGCCTCTCCATATATTAGGTGAGAGTAAGATCTACATACGTCTTTTTTGTCATGACCCCACTCTTGCAAGAGCCTTGTGCATTGGTGCTGTTGACCTTTTTTAGCATTTACAATAGGAAAATTGTAAAAAAAAGGTAAATTGTGTTGGACAAAATTTCAATTCTCAGGTCTAAGACAGCAGAGAGGGAAAAAAGAGAGAGAAATAAAAGGCAAGTGCAGGTGGATAGGACCATACAAAGAACTATCTCACAACCTTCAGACTGGGAAAAGGCATATGCTTTAAAGTATAATGGTTTGATTCTTTAAATAACGGAAGAAAACAGGAAAAACTACTACTTACTATCTCTTTTTTCGTCTGCTCTATTGTTTTCTCCAACTCCAATATATGGTGACTCAAAGCCTGCAACATACATGAAAGCAAAGGCATTTCAAAAAAGGAGCACGCTGAAGTAACTTCAATATAAAAGCAAAATCAGGAAATAATGTACAACCTCATGTCGTTGCATAGCCACTGAACGTTTTAATGCCTTTGCCTTCGTTAGAAGGTTTCTTGGCCTTATACTAATAGGCCGCCTATAATTCTTCCCACGATAATAAATAATAGCATATCCTTTGGGAACTCTTTCTATTGTCACCAGTATCCCTCCACTCTCGTATTCCAACAACCTTGCCGTATCCTCAACAAAGGCGAGGTTCTTCTGTCCTGTTATTAGCTTCACAACCTCTCTGTGCTTCCAGTGCAAATGCATATTCTCAATGACACCATCAAAAACACCACGAATACCTGTTACATCATGAGAAGAATCGTCAGCTTTTCAGTACTAGATTCATATAATTTCTCAATAATGGAAATCTACTCACCAAGAGGCAAGTACGGCTTCATTCTTAAACCAACCTTGCGAAACATAACCCGTTCCTCATCCGTGACTGTTTCTTGGTCATAGTCAGGACCAGCAGGAATCATAGCAGCTTCTATTTTAGCTAATAGCCTCTCTGCTCTAAGCTTTTTGGCTTGTGCCTGTTCAAGCATTGAGTCATTCAATTCAACTTTAGTTTCGTAAAAAAAATAAAAATAAATTCATAACCATCCACTATAAAAGATAAAGAAAAACAAGAATAGTCACAAATTTTTGCAACAATGATAACCTGGATGGTTTTCATTACACAGAAACTACAACAAATCCATCCAGCTTTTTCAAAAACACAGTTCTTTCTGCATAATATGTTTTGGTCGCAGTATCAGTAAAAACTTCCAGCCATCCAATTATCAGCATGGCAACAATAATACTTACGACAGCCAATTTATGTTCAATTCGTTTGATAATTCTGGCGTTCTTAGCTTTAGAAGCTTCTTCAATCATCTTCTCACGTTCTTCAACAGATACATCTCTTCCCCATCGGGCCTGAGCCTCATAAAACTCAGCCAAAGTACCTGCAGAAGCGTTTCCTACATTTTCATGAGTAGAAGCAGCTTCGACTCCTCTATTCTGCACTTCTTCCTCAAAATCACAAATCTGCTTTGTCGACTCCTCTCTTTCAGCTGAAGCAGCTGCCTCCACTCTGCTCCGCACTTTCTCCTCAACATTCTGAATCTGTTTGGTCAATTGCTCTCTTTCTGACAAAACAGCTGCGACACTCGTTGGGAGGAAATCCTTTCCACGGTGCATAACAATGAAATACTTGTTTCTAAGTAGTAAAACACCTCCAGTTAAATTCTGTAAAATAGATGAAACTTGTTACCACTGCATTGTTTGTTAGTTTCCATGAATAATGCATTCTTCTGGTTTCCCTTGGTTACAAGGAATCTAGAAAAAAAAAAAGTATTTTGAAAAGCAATTTGAAAGGAAAAAAAAAAGGTTGACATCCTCACACAAACTGAATGAAAGCAACATTTCATTAGCACACATGGTTCAAACACTCTTTCTCCTTTTTCCTTGTGTTTTTCTGAAAGAGGGAACTTGGGGAATAAATTCAAATAAGAACAAGAAAGAAACAAGAGTCATATTCCAATGCAAACTGCATTTGATATTCATTTAAGCCTCCAAACTCTCATTTTCAAGTTCCTAGTAACAAGATGAGTTTCAGCTTGTTTCACACTCATACTGTGCTTCATATACTGTACTGTTGCAGAATAAATGTATGATTTTACTTTTTGTAATCTTAAGAAAAAATTTAAAAATGGCAAATAAGGCAGGAAATCTACTGGATGACGACAAACAAACTATAATTCTATTTATCAGTCGGCAGTTAAATGTCAGTGATTACTTTCTCTTGAACATGAATTTTTCTTATCTATGAAATAAGGTGCTCTCTTAGGCTTTGTTAGTGACTGATGACTTCTGGCTGACATCTTACCTCTTGCATTTTATTCCTAGCTAATCAAGCAACTGATAACCCACCACAGAACAATGAACTCATGCCTCCATGTGAAAAACAGAGCACCAACCTTCAGTTCATCAGCCATTAATTTGTTATTTGTATTCTGAATACCACGTTTCACAGCTATCTTTACAATTGAACTCTTCTCCCAGAGCTTAAGTATTGCAGCTGCCAAACCCTGATGGTTTCTATTTCTCCCTACAGAGGACAATGGCAAAAATTAATGTCATAAACATACAATGGAACGTAAAGGAAGCAAATGGAAGAGGAACAATACCAAGGGCAAAGTGACAAGGAAGTGATTTAGCAAGTTTCCGAAAATTAGTCATCTCCGCATTTGTCAGCCGTGATCTCATTCCGGTAGGCACAAGCCTCAAAGGTGTCTTGTAACCAGGAACCTTTTGTGGAAGTAAATCAGCATCAATCGGAATTGCTCCAGTACCCCACCAGTCATTGAAACGAGGACCTAAACTATCAAGTAAGCTGTTATACTCAGCTTCCTCTTCAGTCACGATCTTAACCTTATCTGCATTATCCACAACCAGTTCCATCTTTTCAGGAGTCGAAGTTTCCCCATCCTCACATGCGTTTTTTCCGCTACCAATTGAAGAAACATCTGGCACAAAGAGCTTATCTCCTTCTTTATTAGCTTCTCGGGGCTTAGATTTTGAGTATGGCCCTTCATAATTACTGCCACGATAAACCATCATCACACTTCCAGACTTCCATATAACCAAGCCTCCTGTTCGACGCTGACCATCACTATAAGTGGTTAATTAACCCTCCAAATTCTAAATAAGGCATTCGTTCATTCCTTTTCTCAAATCATGTTTTACAACCAAGTCTAAGAAACTTGATTCAATAGTTGAAATAACTGACATTACTAGGATATCAAAATTTAAAAATTAAAACAATAGAGCAACAATAGGATTCACCATTAAGCATTGCAATATTGAAATAGAATAATCAAATTCAGAATCTACCTCGACGAGTTCATGGGCGAGTCTCATGTTGACAGCAAGAACCTCATGAAATTTGAGCCCCACGACCTCCTCCTTCCTCCACTTATCGTGAATCTTCTGCAAAATGGGGAGCGTTAGCCCAGCTTTGGGGATATTGATCCTTTCCCTGATGAACATCCCCACCCGCCTCAGCCGTCTCAGCTCCTCATCCTCGAGAGTAAGTTCCGCCAAAGTCGGGGCCTTTACTGCCCTCCGCCTCACACCGCTCCCTCCTTCCTCCTCCCTTACAGTTTCCCTGCCACTCTCTTTCCTCTCCCACGGCAACGAGCCCAACTCCTCATCCCTCTTCTTCTCTTCAAGAATAAAATCCGGTCGGACCCAGTCGCGCCTTAACAAATCTCCTAATCGCTCTTCTCCAGTAAAATCTCCGCCGGCACCCTCCAATCCCCCTTCTCCTTCATCTCCTTCTTCGTCGTCCGATCCTAACCCTAGATTTCTTAACCGGAGCACAATTCTCTCGATTGCATTTTGGCTCTTACCGTTCTTGTGCGCAGTAGTGGGGGCAGCGGCGGTGGGGGGCTTTCGGTCGTGGCATTTGAATTCAGGACGGGAAGCCGTTGCGAGCCATGGAGCAGAGGGGGAGCGAGATTTGGGGTGAGAATTAGCGTTGGTAATGAGAAAGCAAGTGCAAATGAATTCGGGTTTCCGGAGGAAGTGGTGAAAAGACGGATTTGGGGGGGTGGTGGTGGTGGAGGAGGAAAAGAGTGAGAGTGAGTAGTGACGTAGTGGATATTCTGATAATCTGGCGGAGGCGAAGGACATTTTCTTGTTCTCCTGCTCCAGCTTCAACAAGTTAGAGTAGTCTCTCCCTCATCTTTTGAGAGGTTTTGGAGCGGGGAGTTTTCAGTTGGTGAACAAGGTCGAGGGGGATAAGAAAGATGATCCTCTTTCCTCTCCTCTCCTCTGAAACTAAAAAGATGTTTGGATATTTGGAGTTGGGCTTTCTTTCATTTATCTGGATCGTGGGCCTATCCTCAATCCTCACCTTGTGCCCGTTTGGCACTGCGTTTAGAACAAAAAAAACGCAATCCGATGAGATGAACCACAGTTTCAATTGTAAATTATCATTTGGTCATGTGGTACGTTGGGACGGCACCACACAAAAAGGCTTTTTTGGGCGAAGCAGCACGGAGCTGCTTTCTCCAAAAACGCGAACCACGGAACGCGATTTCATTTAAAGAAACACGGAGTTCGGCGTCAAATTTCTTTGGTTTTTTACTAGTTTGTCCTAATAAAGTTTTCATAATTACATTTTTTTACCCCTTTCAGTACTAACCTTATCCCTTTTTACATGGAGTCTCGATCTTCGGTGGTAGTATTACAATAATTAAAATTTTAATTTTTTTAATTGTAACCGTGGCATTAATTTTTTAAAAGTTTAACAATATTTAATTAAATAATAGTTGAACAATATTAATATAAAATATATATTAGTGTTATAAACTAAATTAATAATTTATTTTTAAGAAAATAAATCATCATATAACAAATATTAATTTTCATAAATTAGGTTCACAAAATCATTTATTATAATATATAATTAAAATTAAACAAATTTCATAATTTATTATCTCACTTCACCTCACCGTAGTTTTATTCATCCAAACGTTAAACTGCACATCAACTCACCTCACCACAGTTTAGTTTTATTCATCCAAACGTTAAACTGCACATCAACTCACCTCACCACAGTTTTTTTTTGTGACAAGCCAAACGCTTTTTGTCAATATAACTCACCTCACAGCACCACAATTTTTTATCTCACAGCACCTCACCTCACAGCACTAAAATGCAAAGCACTCCCAAACAGACCCCTTATTTACCCCTTAACGCGCCGCCGCTGCCTAGTCGAAAATTCCCACGTAGAACCAGGCGTTCTGATTCCTACTCCACACTTGACACGTCACCACAAATCACACTTTTCCTCCTCAGTCAAATGACCAACATTGGCTACGTGGCGCTTGATCATTGGTGGTGTGTAAACTTGCATGGTTCTGTTTGGTCCTGAATTTATCCACCTTCCTCCATATATATAAGACACAAATAATCCCTAGCTCTTTCTTTCATTTCAATTTAAAACCCGATCATCCCTGTAGGTGCCAAAAATGGTGTGGCCCTACAGGGTCATATAACGACAAATTTGGTTGGGCTATCTGGCACCATGAATTTAACCATCACAGTTAAGCCCGACCTAAAGCCCACCTCGAGGCCCATATATAACTTTTACATCACTGTTAAGTACTGTAGCAGTCCTCTGACATTATGTGAGATAACATCTGACACTTGTTGCAGGAGTCTTATGGTCTGTTTACTTTACTATGTTTACAGTAACTTTCCCTTAACAAAATAGAACTATGTTTCAAGACATCTCTACTGTATTGGCGACCGTGTTGAGGCGCCAACATAGTAATGGTGCTGGCTCGTACGAGCGCCGCTTCATGAACTACTTTTCCCGTAGAGCAGTTTTTGTCAATCTAGTTTACGGTCGATATTTATGGATGTGACAGGCTCATATCCTTAGGTATGACATTCTTTCATATAAATATATATTCATTAATTAGCACCTACAATTCTACTCATACTACTATCAACACCTGTTTTCATCATTTCATATTGTTACTTTATTATTCTACTTATCAACCCTGACACAACCAAGATAATAAACTTTTCATACATCTCCTTCATACAAATTGGTCCAATAAGACAAGTGGAATGTACGCACAATTCCCGAGGTTGATATTCATTCTTCTATAAATACCCCCTTCCTTCCATATGCGGGGGATCGAGCATTTTTCAACTCAGAGAATACAAAAACAGTATCTACCAACCCTTCATAAGATACACTCAGACAAAACACTTAAACCATAGTTGGTCTTCCATCTTCGATAAACACTAACTTGATCGTCGGAGCCTCCACGATCGGCACCACCCAAACCGGTTAAGGAGCTTGCACGATTGTTCTTGTTCGGTTAAGGAGCTTGCACGATTGTTCTTGTTGTGACATCTGCAGGATTCAAAGTTGCAGACGGACCCCACAGAAGTAAAAGTTGACTTTTCAACGATAGTAACAATTTGCCCCTACAATCCCCACCCAACAATAATTATTTTTTTTAGGTTATTATAATTATTTTTATCATAAAAACCAAAATTGAAATACATACATACATAAATATATAAAATGAGACCTTCACATTTACAGGAGTTGCGTGCAAAGATCAGAGACATACAAATGGTGGTGGTTTGTGTCCGCCGTTGAAAATCCACAAAGACTCCCACATGGTGAAGAAAACATCTCCATCCGACCTCTTTATCCTCCTCCTCCGCCGCCTCGTCTCCTTCTGGCTCCGCCTCAAAGCCGCCGCAGCTCCACCCGGTGATCATCTACACACATTCTCCGAAAGTGATCCACACTCACCCTAAAGACTTCATGGCGCTAGTCCAAAAACTAACCGGCCTCTCTCTCCACGAAGACGACAATGCTGCCACACCTCCTCCAAAGGCGGAGCAGCCCAAGAATAATAATGTCGATTCTAGATTTGCACCGAAGTATAAAATACGTATAAAGTAGAAAGCTTTAAGAAAATGAAGACACAAAATTTACGTGGTTCGACAACTTGCATATGTCCACGGAGTCTGATCTTTTATTAGAGTAGAGTGTCCAATAACCGCTTACAAATGTGGGAACGATATGTATTTATAGGCCTTGAGGGTTTGTCAATTGATGCAGTTATGTCAGTTCCTAAGACAATTTAAACCTCCTTTGGTTATTCTCTTGTTGTAACTGCTCTTGTCTAATTGTAACCGTCGGATAACTGATCTGTTTTGGAACTGCTTCAGGATAAAGCTCTTTTGTCTGGGAGCTGCCAATATCATGTAACCGTACTGACATATATACGGAGTGTAGTAATTTGCTCCACAAATAATAACAATAATAATAATGATAATGAGTCGTCTTCGGTTATAAGATGATGAGAATAATATATGCGGTGGATCATCAGATCATGGAAACTCCTCTTCTTGTTTCGTTCCTCCGCCTCGGCCTCCGCCAATGATTTTTGATGGTTCGAATTCTAATTACATGAATATTCCATTGTTTGCATCCAATTCTTCTTCAACGGATTTCTTGTGTGGGAATAATCAGCAGGGTGGATCATTTTATAGCTTCACGGATTCATTGTTTTTTGGTAGTCCCAATTCTAATATGAGGACCAGGACCTCCAATGCAAGCTTGGAAGGTATTGATGAGTTCAACGAATATTAGACATATATCTTCGTCTTCTTTTTTTCATTCACTATTTCTGATTACTCTTTTTTGTTTTGTTCATTAGATTCGTTTTTTGATCAAGTTTTGATGCCAATAAAAGGAATCATTTTTATTCCTCTTTTGAGGGATTTAATTCTTGTGTATGTTTATTCCATATATAAATAATATTCCAAAGCTTTTCTTGTTTCTGTTTGGTCTAGTCTTGATGCCAATAAAATTATTTTAGCCCAATTAGAGATCCCTTTTCTTGTTATTTTCCTGGAAAGCTAATGTTGGTGTAACTGAAAGAGATACATAAGGATCGGGAGTTGTGATATTAAGGATAGAAGTTGATAATTAATGATTATCATCTCGATCTCATTTCGAATCTGATGAAATGATTCACACAAATTTTAAGAGTAGTTAATTGATAACTAAACACTGAAAATCCAGCTGCTTCTTTTGATGATTTCACAAAACGTCATCAGTTTGTTCCTTACAAATTAGTCAACGTTTTTTGGCTTCAAAGATGATTTGATTTCAGAATTTCAGTATCCCCTTATCAGCAATAAAAGCTTCTCTGTTTTTCCTTGATTTCCTCTATTGGCCGACTCTCAACGGGGCCAAGCCATTGTCATTTTCAATTACTCCAATGTTACTGAACATTCATATTCTCATATTCACATACTATGTTGTATGTTCATAAAGAGAGACATTGTCGAAATTAAGGCTTGAAGACATCCGGTTTGTTAAAATACCAGATGGATCAGATCATATCAGGTATCAACCTTCACTTTTGACAAAAAATTATTGAAATTTACACCATACAAGCTTGCCCTTTGGTTCAAGGAAATCTTGCTACCAACGCCCAAGTATCAAATCCTTCAATCTGTAACCTTCAATGTGGGGGAAGAAAAACTGACCTGATGTGCTTAAATTGTACGCATGGCCACCAAAATCTTATCTTTCTCCAACATTTTAAGAAACCCACCATATAAAATCGTCAGATTAAGATTCCATGACAAAACCCATTTCACTATATTGCGAAATTCAGGAGCTTTCGTGAACTGCAAAGGCAGAGAAGATAATTGTCTTAAGAAGCAGCAGAAGCCCAAGATTCTGTCGTGATTTGTGGTTTAACGAAAAGTTAAGGCAAGAGACAGCATCGGCGGCTCCTCCTTCCTTGGATTGGATACGAGAGAGAGACATCACTCGAGTCCTGACCTGAACAAGCTTTGGATCTCTTCAGCATCGCCAGTTGATTTGGATTTGGATTTGGATTTGGATTTGGATTTGGGTTAGGTTCTGCGGCATTATGGTGCACTTGACAAAAGTTATGATAGTTGACAGGCTTTTCAGGCCCAGCCCATCCAAATCATCCAATTCGGTTAAGGTAAACTTTAGTCACACCCCTACATTTATTAAAGGCACCCCTTATTAAGTGAATTTCATAAAATTCTAAATTATTATAAACACATCGAAAGTACAGCAAATCTATAACATTTTCAAAATACACCGCAAAAGAAAACACGGGGTAAAGGGAAAATCAAACATCTCAATTCAAATTGAACTTGTCAAAACACATAAGGGATTTACAATTAACAACTCTATACATCAAAATCATCCAAGAATAAGTGAATATACAAGTATTCAACATGTTATCAATATTTGACACCTCATTGAGCAACAACACCTGTGAATTCTACAACAAGAACAACAACAAAACCAAACATCCAAACAAAGATAATTAAGCCTAATAAATACCTTCTAAGCACAAGCACAAGCCACGGAACATTGATCTGTAACGCACCCACTGATGCAGCGCGGCGTGGTGGAAAGAACGCTTACTTGGACCTGTTGATTCGACACACGAATACCAGGAACAAGTCTACTTAAATCTGTTGATTCGACACACGAATACCAGATTTAAGGCTTCAATACTTTGTTGATTCGAATGAATACCAAAGAATTGGAAAAAGACCATTGTCTCTTAATTTTTATTCATCTCAAAAAACCCCCTTCCTCAATAAGTGTTACAACCTTAAATAGTAAACTAAACGAAATCCTAATCAAACCCTAAACAATTCTAACAGGAAACAAATACTTAAAAAGATACTAGACTCCTAAAAAATAATACTAATTGATTTACAAACAATTGATTTCCTAAAATACCAAAATAAAATATTTATCAGAAATATTTCCATCTGCATCATTCTCCCTTTGTTGGAGAAAACTCGACCTCGAGTTTTGAAGACTCGTAATAGAAAATCGTTTGATTTCTTGATCACCATCCTTGTACCCAATATACGAAACCACTTTGAACTCTGGAATAAGTTTGGAAACAACATCAACAACAAGTTCTCTCCATGTGGTTTTACAATTATTTCTGGAATAACAAAATCAACGAATTCAACAGGCACCAAAAGATTATCGGGATTTAATACTTGAATGATGTCCAATTTATCCTCTATTAATTCTTCTTTAATATCTTCTTGTACCAAAAAATCTGATTCATCTGGATAAACGTCAAAAATTGGCTCACCTTGTTCATCCACGAACTCCAAAAAGGGCTTGGATAAACTTATCACTTCTTGTTCCTCTTCATTAAAGATTGGCGTTGATGGTGCATCCAATCCTTCCTCAAGCTCCAAATAATTATCATAGACTGGTAATCCTATATCCCACCGTCTTGGATCATGATTTTTGATTTGTCTCCTTTCTCTTGCACCATCGTCCCCAAAAAGGGTTAGAGAAGACTTCGTCAGATTCGGCCTCGTCTGCCTTCTGCAGATTCGGTGATGAGTTTGTTGGTGTAGATGCAACGCAGCCTCTAACCGTTGCGCAAATAACTCCAACTTTCTCATAAATCGACCTTCCAACTGTTCGACTCGTTGAACTAAATATGCATCATCCCTTGCATACACCTTCTCCAAAGTTGCTTGATTTGCGGCAACTTTTCTCCTTGGCGGCATGACTAGGAACGTGCAAAGCTCCGATACCAACTGATGCAGCGCGGTGTGGTGAAAAGAACACGTACTTGGACCTGTTGATTCGACACACGAATGCCAGGAACAAGTCTACTTAAATCTGTTGATTCAACACATGAATACCAGATTTAAGGCTTCAAAACTTTGTTTATTCTAGTGAATACCAAAGAATTGGAAAAGACTAGCCGTCTCTTAATTTTATTCAATCAAAAACTCAAAACTGAAATTCCTCAATAGGGTTACAACCTTAAATAGTAAACTAAACCAAACTCTAGACACTTCTAATAGGAAACAAATACTTAAAAAGATATTAAACTCCTAGAAAAATAATACTAATTGATTTACAAACAATTGATTTCCTAAAATACCAAAATAAAATATTTAAGAGAACTATCACAATCTCAATCTGCATCACCCACCGAGAACACTGGATCTAAGCAACGGAACTTTGATCTGGTACGCATCCACCGAGGACAACTTATTGGAGGCAATCGCGAGGAGTTTGACTCACACGCGGCGGTCCTTCATGTACTGGTAGAAGATTCCGATGATTAGATAAACGAGGAGTGTGAGGATGACATAACTCGAAGATCAAATCATGAAAGATGGATGAGTAGTAATCCAAGGCCTCACGGTACCTCTTGGTGCTCCAAACGTCACGGAGAGGGACTACTCAACTCGGACGCACAGGTAGGAGCTATAGATCGACAAACCAAAGCTGTGAAAACCCAACCAATTGTATAAAGAGAATACTTCAAAAAAACTGAAAAAAATTGGAAAAATGGTTGAAGTGTCCAGACACTTCGAACAGATTTACACACCTAGAGCAGCTATGTGCAATCTGTCTCAGTTTGTTCACAAAGTGTCCGAACACTCCTTGAGTTGTCCGGACACCTCGAGCAATTTTTGAGCAGTTTTACACTTTGTCTCATTTTCTTCACAAAGTGTCCGAACACCCTTTAGAGCCGTCCGAACACTTATCGGAAAATTGGGTTTTAAAAACACGTTTAACAATTTCTAGGTTCATTTCTCCCTCATTTGACAGAGAGATAGCCGAGAGAGAGAGAACCAGAGAGAGAAGAAGGATTTTGGTGTGAATCAAGGAGAAAGGAGCTTGAATTGAAGCCTTAGGACTTTCTAAAGCTTGGATTGCAAGGTCTACACAAGATTGAGGTAAGATTTTCATGGGTTTTGAAACTAGGGTTTATGGGTTTGGTTTGATTTCGTGAAATTGGAGGTTTTTGGGGTAAAAGCTTGTTGATTAACCAAAGTTTATACATATTGTTGTTAGATTTGAGTTTGGTTTGAGATTGGATGTTGGCTAAGAAGTGATTAAGCAAGGGTTTGACGAATTGGCTAAGGTTAGTGCCTTATTGTGAATTCGTGTGTTGAAATTGATATTGTTGGAAGGGAAATGAGTTGTAAATGTTATGAATTAGGTTATTTGAACTTGGAGGATTGGTTCTAGAGTTGTGGTGAGGTTTTGCTCAAACGATGTAGGGATTTTCTTAACCTTCAATCTCAAAACACTACTGGCTACCGAATCGTGTTAAATTCATACGTTTCCGCCTCTTTGTTCAAGGGGAAACAAACCTTGGTTTGTGTGCTATTGTGAACTCAATTTAATATATGGTGTGTTTGATGTTGGATGCATTACCCTTGGACACTCGATCATCTATCGAGTAGTCGATGCTCTTGATCATATGTTTTAATGAATTTGCGTGCAATAAATTTAGTTGCATAACATTAATGTGTGAATTTGCATTTGTTGCATGGTGGAAGTAGTGGATTGGATTTTGGTATGTATGTCAACGTGTATTAGTGGTTCCGATTCTTTGGCTCTAGTGACACGGTTTATGGTACTTGTATGAACATGCACTAATGATTCCGGTTAATTGGCTCTAGCGACATGGCTCGGTTAGATGTATGGATTGCATTTGTTTGACGACATGACATATTGTTGCATTGCATTAGTTCTTTATAATATTCCGGCCTTATTCCTTATTTTAGACTCCTATTCGATATCCCCACTGGGCCTCCTACTCATTGTTTTATTTTTCCCCTCCTCAGGTGATATAGGTACTAGCGCTAGTGCTCCGACTATTGATCAACAGGGAGGCGCGTGATGTGGATGGCCTGGACTAGTGTTGGTTTGTTTTTATTATTTTTGTGTAGGGTTTATGTTGTGGTGTTTGATTAGTCTTTGGCTTAGTTGTGTATTGGGATACATACGAGCACTTATTGTTATGGATGAACGATGATTTTGGATGGTTTGGCCGGAGGCCTTAGTATATACTTGCGTATTGGTTTGATGATGGATATGGCCTGAGGCCCTGATTGATTGGCTTTGTTGTATGGGGATTAGTTGGTTTTATTGATATATTTATTACAGGGGGCATTCTTCGATATACAGGGAGGTGCTGTCGGATTTTTGGTATATATATATATATATATATATATATATATATATATATATATATATATATATATATTTGCTGGATAAAAATTGTGAGTTAGTGGATTTGAGTCCCTGTTTTAGGTGGTGACACGTGGGTGCACACACGTATTGCTAGTAAGTCACGTTCCTATGATGGGGCGTGACAAAAGCTTTTGGGTATGTGGTGTTATGAGCGGGTTCCTAAAACAACCCATGGTCATTAAGTCGGGGTGTCTTTAATAAATTTAGGGGTGTGACTAAAGTTTACCTTCGACTAAACATCAAGTTATGGGTTTTCCACTGATAAAGACCCAAGACAGAGCCATTAGCAACATATGCAGCCAGGTTGGATTTGTTGAGGCCCAAAAGAAAAGCAGTACTCTTTTTTCTTTTGCGACGCTCTTTTTTGAGTGTGTTCTTTTTCATTGCAAAATTACAATAACAAATTCATTCCACATCACATAGTATTGATTTTCAAAATGATATATGTCCATAATTTTTCCATTCATAAACTTACATAATCTAGGTGACAAATAAAAAAAACATGCCACATAGATTAAAAAAAAAAACAAACTTTATTAAAAAAGTCACATAGACATGCCACATGTTTATGTAAATTTATGGATATTTATTTTATGGATGTGTAATGCTTCCTTTTTTCGTGGGCCTAATGATATCTTTCCTTACTTTACAGTAATTTTAACCCTTTTAATGGGCCTGCGAAAGCCTCATGGGCTGGCTACAGATTACCTGTTGCTGGATACGGCCCTGAACCCATTACAAACATTTCATTTCAGATTTCCATTCTCTCTAAAGAGCTTAGCGTTGGTCATTTGAGAAAATAATTTGGACGAGTCAAACAAGGAAGAAGATAATATGGGTTGAGGTTGTAATGAAATGGCCCAGTAAGTAGGAAACTTGTTAAGTAATGGACACCAGTGGGCCCAACCCAAAAAAGGAAAAGAAAGCTATCCCCCGAAGATTTGGCAGCTCCCATTCCCTGGTTAAATTCCAAGTACGGGACCCTACGTGAGCTGCCTTGGCTCATGGATACCATTGAAGATGCCTTTTGGCTCAACCTATAACTTAATTAAGATAGTTTTATTAAAACCATTTTTTTGCCACCTAATCAAGTGAGAGTGGATGATTCTACATGCTACATGATTGCCTTTTAGAGTTCATTAATGTAGCAAGACCTTAATAATATGACGTGTATACATGCATGCATAGGAGCTAGAGACATAATGGTGCAACCAAAAAAATGATTATTGACCACCTTCCTCCACTTTGCAAAGCTTGATGGTGAATCCACTCTTTCACTTGGGATCCTTGACCTTGCCCATGTTAGTCACTTTTTTGTCTCCCCAACTTTCACCTAATATGTGACCCTCAATCTAAATTGGGAAGATATGACAAAACCCATTTGATTAAAAATGGGACCCAATTTGGTTTTGCTTCATCTCCTTTGTTCATGCATGATTCAAGAGACAATCAAAGGGCTTTGGTCTAAAGGGAGTCAAAGGGAAGAAGGGAAAAAAAAAAAGAAGAAGAGTTTTAAGAGGTTCAAAAGTTGTTATCATTTTGTGATGTAGGAGACAAGCACACTGCCCATCCCTCTTTTGGGCATGTCATGGCCCATTTAAGCTGTCTTCTTCTCTTCTCACATTTTGTTGGATGCAATACATCTGCCTTCATCCCTTTAATGCAATCCCAAAAACCAAATAAAAAAAATTAAAATCCAAAAACCTTTCTACTCCAATCATTCAAGTCATGAATTGGCAGCATCCATTAGATTTCTTGTATAAACCTATTATGTGGGATCCATACACTTTTGTCCATGTGGATTTCACAAAGTGACTTGTCATTGAAAATTTTGTTGCTTCTAAAATTCACAATCATATTGTACGAAAAATTAATCTTTAAAGATAAAAAAGAAACCCAAATATGACTCCTCTATATATAACAATTCCCTACACATCATATAGAGTTTTGTGCCTGTGGAATTGAGAAGTGACTTTGTCATTGAAAATTAATTTTTTGTTGCTCCTTGAATCTACAGTAATATGAAGACACTTTGGTTTCATGGGACACATCTTGGATTTCATAGACAAATAAGATTTCTCTACAAGTTGCTTCAAATTATTTATTTGTTATTGGGCCGACAAGACATGGAACTACCAGTTGATGATCAATAATAAAAGTAGATTGGTATTCTTAAGTTCTTATCCATTACAGCTGCAGTTTTATGTCTCATGATATGCTATCTACATCAGAACTACTGTTAATAATTAAAGGTTTGTTTATGAAATATCTATTAATGGTAAATTAGCTTTATGTATATTTGATCATAATGGGATATTCTGTTTAATGTATCCAATTAGTCTTGCTGCTCATAAATCACCATGGAAATCAATCTCAATTTAATCAACACCCACAAACAAAACTTGACCATCACAATATATAATAAACTACTTGAATTCATTATTCATGTCTCTAAATTCATATCATTTTTGTCCATATTTGAATTGGTTTTTCTTCTGGTTATGCAAGTTATACATTTCCACTTGTGCTGTATATATATATATAACATGTTTGATATATTAAAAATTTTAAAAAAGGAAAATTAAACAGAACATATTCATGTGTTGTGTGGCATTAATTAGTAGTAGAATCCAAAATTGAAGTCAATGGGGCTTTGTTGTTGTTGTGTGGAAGCTCCCAACTCCTGAATTTCCTTCTCTCATCAATCTTTGCATTTGTTTTGCTTCATATGCTTTTGCTCTCTGCCACAATGTATAACAAGTACTCCAACATCAATAACTAACCATCTACTAATAATAATAAAATAAACAAATTAATAACCAAAGAAATAGAGGACTTATATATATATATATAAAGCACCTGCATTGTCTCGATTGCATCTGTTTCTGAATTGAAGTCATAGAATGTGCTTGCTGCTGTAAGCTTCATTGAAAGAAACTGGATCCATCAACAAAATCCCCCCAAAAAATCATGTTAGACTACAAATTTGATGAATTTGAATTTCTAGTGGTTTCAACTAATTAATTACCTCAACTTGATTTTGCAAGGACTGAACATAATTGATTATCTCATCCAACATTACTGCCATTCCCATGGTCTGCATACAATCAAAAGACATATTAATTTTTATCACCAAAAATATTTCCATGCTATAATTTTATATATTTTTTAAATAATTTGATTGAAAAAGAAAAGGAAGAACTTTTACCTTATAGCATCCTGGGACTATGTTCTGCAAGCATCTTAATCTTTCATTGATTTTTCCTCTTCTAACCTGATAATACATCAATTCTGCTATTCATCAACAACCCCTATTGAATTAAGATCACTAATATGTTTCTTTTTAATGTCCAATCAAATGAACATAATTGAATGAACCAATAGCACAAAAGTACTTCAATAATAATGACGATAATAACACATGATTTTATATATTACCCTTTCTGCTAAACTGTGGCTATCAGTGGCTTGGCCTCTTCTGGCTCTAACATGAACCACTTCTTTTGCTTTCTCTTCCTCTTCATCATCGTTGCTTTTCACTCTCTTTCCTCTTCTTGAACTCTGTATTTCACACACACACACACACACATATATATATATATTTCAATAAAATCAAAACTATAGATATAAAACAAGACGCGTATATATATTGAGGGATTATATATGCCTACATTTTTCCTGATAATCCCACTATGAGAAACTGGAGGAGAAGAGTTGCAAGTGCTGCTTTTTGATACATCAATTGCTTTTCTCTTCTTGCCTTCATGTAATAAGCAATACTGATCATTTGGACCGGTCTGCGACATGGGGATCACGGAATTCTGATTGTTTTGACGGAAAATACAGGGGAAATTTTTCTCCAAGTTTCCTGGAAAATCAGGTTGTTGTTGGTGGCCTAAGAAGTTGTCGTTTGTGAAATTAGGCATGTAACCAAAGTGGGAATTGTCAATGAAACTCTGAAATTGGTTTATTGGTTCAATGTTTGGATCAATTTGATCCAAGAAAGGAAAAGAGGGTTTGAAGCTCTGATATCTGCATTGAAATCAGCCATGGGAGAGTTGTTGATGATCAGACACAATTATGGAATTGGCTTTGTGGATATTGAGAGAGGGGGTCGTTCTGGTCTGTCTTCTTCTGTATGTGATCATTTATATATAGTGTAGAATGAAAAGTGAGTTTGGAGGACACGTGGCAGCTTGAGATTCCTTGACCATGTTCCCTAGTGGGACCCAACTTCAGGGGATGCAGCCAATAATAAAATTGGGCCCATAATAAGGTAATGGTGGCAACCCACACGGGTGATTTCATCTGTGTAAAACTAAAACCTTGTCTGATTTGTCTGGATGTTCTTCTTTTTTTTTTCTTTTTTTTTTTTCTGATCATAAGGTTCGACTGAAACCTTATATTCTTCTTATAATACAAGAATCAATGAAGTAGTGATGTGGGTTTAATTATTGGGTTCATATATGATTCATGATCATGCAATTAAGCAATTAATGATCTATTGTGGATTAAGGAACTTTGGGGTCCATATATACTTATATAAAGGCAATAAATTGATATTCATCATCATGAGCTAGCACCACAAAATCTTGTCAGATAGATACCATACAACAAAAACATGTTAAAGATAATATTGCTGCAATGTATGCATTTGGACATAAAATGTGCCTGTCCACCATCTGAATCATTTTCATTTAGTATAGGAGCTAGTACTTAGTTTAAGCTGAATTGGACCAAATTTATCAATCGATCTGTATCTCACAAACTCCATCCTAGCTTTATAAGTCGCCGCACTAATTATTTATCTCTCTTCTATTGTGGATTAATCACCTACACTTGCTACAGTTACAATTTGAAAACTCAAAGTAGCTAGGGAAGTCACATTTCAATTCAACCATATGTAGACACAAAATTCATGAGCTAACTAGCTAGGGATTTGGGGTGCTTGAGTTGGGTGGTTTAACTATTGAACACCGATCAATTTTAACGTTAAACTCACACGACGACTTTTGATCAATTCTCTTCCCTATTTTTCACATGTTGTTAGATAATTAGGAAAATACCAAGGTCTTGGGTTCAAAATTCCAGTTTGAGATAGCTAGACATAGGAGAGTGAATAGGGTTTGTGTGCATAAATAATATCTCTAAAAAGTTTGTACCAAATAAAGTAGAAATTCAGTTGTTGATAGGAAGAGAAGAGAGTGGTGTTGCTAAGTATTTCATTACTGTGCATGTGCAATGTGTGTTTGGCATATGTAAATGCATTTAATTTAGCATGAGCGTTTATATAGTTTATGTATGAAGGGTCACGAGAGTATAAGGAAGATGGATTTGTGTAAAATAACTAAAAGATTTCCTTCATACATTGAATTGAAGCCCTAACTCGATCTCTTAGATTTGGTTTGACATTTTTACAAATTTGGGAAGATTTGGAGTCCTCATTTGATCGTTAATCCTTCACCATAACCAGGAAAACTCTTGTTCAAATTGATATCTTCTATCTACAAATAAGCAAGTAATTAACTAACCCTAAGTAGGGTTTGACAATCAGCACGAGACCTAACTCATGGTGCATGATATATCTTGTTGTTTTATGGTGAAGAAGCCAAGCCTATATATGCTTTAAAAGTTAATACTTGGTGAGAACATCAAAAAGGGTCAAACTAATCCTTTCTCTTTCTTCATGAAGTATATATTGGCGAAGGATATGCTTGATTAATAATTGCTTAATTAAAAGCAGACAAACAAAAAAAAATGGTCCAGGCCCATTCAAAGCCCAAACATGAAATGTGTCCATTAATAAAGATATAAAGAAGGGTTATGGAGCCCAAGGTTAAAAGGGTGCCGTGCCGTCGATGTAGTATATGATTGGGAAGTCAAAATTCCACGCCAACCCATCTCACCATCGAAAACAAATCAAATAAAGACAAGCTTCTGTTAAGAAAGAAAAAGAAGGGTCCTTCAAACTTGAGTTGAAACCAAGGAGAAAAAGAGAGGAAGAAATCCACTTTGAAGCTTATGTCCACACTCCCCTTGTGTTAATAATTGCAAACCAAACCATGTAAGATTATGGCTCCGTTGGTAGAGCGATTGACTTGATTTTCAACGCTAACTTTTAAACTGTGAAAAAAAACTGAGTTTAAAGTTGTGAAATAAGTTGTGAGGTGTTTGATAGAGTTATTAACTATTGTTAGCTGTTAAATTGTCTAAAATATATTTTGTTTGTATTTTTAAAATTTTAATTATTTTATTTCAATATAATATAAACTATTATAATTATTAATATGAATATTAAATTTATTTAATTATAAATATTTATGATTATAAATATATTTTTGGAATAATTTATTATTAATTATTTTATGTCATTAGTTTATAAATTATAATAGTAGAACTAATATTATAATTAACACAAAAATGACTTAAATATAATTTTGGGACAATTTATTATTAATTATTTTATTTAATTAGTTTATAAATTATAATACTAGAACTAATATTATAATTAATACAAAAATGACTTAAAGTAAAATAAAATTAATAAAAAATAAAATAAAAATTCAAAGGTCGGACCATCCCTTTTTTTTTTTTTTTTAAAATACCATATATTATAAGCTACAAAAGTGGATCCCACCTTATTTTTATAAAAAAATAAAATAAATAATTCATAAAATTTGCAATGACTAAAACGTGGGACCCGTCACTTTTTTTAAAAAAAAATAATAAAGAAATCAGATAAGCCTTGAACCGCTCACCAAGAAGCTCCTTCTTGGAGCTTTTTTCATGGGACGGTAATGTTAACGGTAGTATAACGATACCATCAGCTTATTTATCATGCTTGGTAAAGTTTGTACCGTTGACGATACCGTTAACTTTTAAGCTTGCATACACACCTCACCAAACACATAAGTAGTATATATTAAACCGAACGTACAGTTTGTTGGCGTGGAACTAATTAAGGACAAATTAAAGTAGTGGTTATTGATACTCATCAATGAGGTTATTAGCATATATGGTAATTAATTTAATTAAAATCACATCCTCAAGATTTCATTTCCTTTTTTAAAGCGTCTTGTCATCGTCTGATTTTACAGAACAGCTAATGCATGCAGAATACCAACACAACAGCCGAAACATGTGACACCGATTAACTATATATGAAGATTAACAAACCCAATTAATATTTGGATATGTATAGCTGTACGTGAATCTTGTATTCTACTCATGAATATAATTAAGGTAGCCAGGTTACTCTATAATTATTTATTCACGCATATATACAAGCCTTGCATTGTCCTCTCCCTCTTGCATATGCATCTGCCGATATGTCTCTCAATATTGTTAGCAGCCATTCTCATGTTGGTCGTCCTAGGATGTCTATGCTCATATATATATTACAACTCCAAACATGATGATCACCGCAAACTGCCGCCCGGTCCTCCAGCTCTGCCGTTCCTAGGCAGCCTCCACATGTTGGCCGGGGAACCTACCACACTTGACCCTAGCAAAATTAGCACAATAATACGGACCCTTGATGTCCATAAAGCTAGGCTCTGTCACAGCCCTTGTTACATCACCACCTCAATATGCTGAGTTATTTCTTAAAACCCACGACACCGTTTTCGCATCCATCCCGGAAGCCGAATCTGCTATCTACTAACCCTATGGTGGCATGGGCATGGCCTTGACCCCATATGGCTCAAATTGGCGTAACGTTAGGAAATTGTGTCACACATACCTTCTTTGCGCATCGAAAGTCGAATCCTTTACACAAATAAGGAGAGAAGAGCTTGAAATGTTAGTGGGTTATGTTAGAAAATCCGTAATGGCACAAGAGGTGGTGGACTTGACTGAGAAGGTGAGGGAAATGACAGAGAAGGTGATTTTTAGGATGCTATTTGGGTACAAAATTAATTACCACAAGTTTGATGTCAAGATGCTCATCGAGGAGGCCTCATTCTTCGCAGGAGCTTTCGACATATCAGATTTCATGCCTTACTTAGGTGCACTTGACCTGCAGGTATATTTATTTATACATATATAATTAATGTTAACCTCTCCCTCTCCCTCTCCCTCTCCCTCTACTTGTTTGTAGTTTCTACGTACCTAAATTCCCAATTCTACTAAATTTGGTTATTTCGATTTTGTACTAAAACTAAATTCTAATTAACCCCGAAATTAGCATTTGTGTTTAGGGGATGAGAAAACGTATGGGGGCATTTAGAAAAGCGATGGACGAATTCCTCGAGACGATTATAAACGACCATGAATCATATACACCAAAATCAAGATGGGAGCTTTATTGATGTTTTGCTAATTTCCTCCTCAATGAACAAACCAAATGATCATAAGCAAGACGGATATATTGTTGATCGAAATAGTATTAAGGCTATCATTATAGACATGTTTATTGGAGGATATGACAGTACAACAACTTCAATTGTATGGGCAATCGCAGAACTGTTCATGCAGCCAAATGCGAAGAACCGTCTTCAACAACAACTCCAAAATGTGGTTGGAACAAAAAGAATGGTGGAGGAGACGGATTTATCAAAATTGAGTTATCTTGATATGGTGCTAAATGAAAGCTTTAGACTCCATCCATCTGCGCCCATGTTATCTCCACGCGAAGCAATGGAAGACATCAAGATCAACAAGTACTACATACCCAAGAAATCGCGGATCGTACTGAATATTTGGGCAATTGGAAGAGATGTAAGTGTATGGTCGAATAATGCGGAGTTCTTGCCAGAAAGGTTCATGGATGACAATGTGGATGCCAGAGGACGTGATTTTCGGCTTCTCGCAGTTGGTTCAGGACGAAGAGGCTGCCCTGCAATAAATCTAGGGTTAACCATCACCAGACTGACTTGTTGTGGGACAACTTGTGCATTGCTTCGAGTAGGAGCGACCAAAAGGGATGTCACCAACTGACTTGGACTTGAGTGAAGAATGTCGCCTCTCTTTTCCTAGAGTGGCTCGCGTCGATGCTGTGCCTACCTCCTCTCGCATTATGTGTGACTAATTAACATCTTTTCAGACAAATAGTCACATTGATATCCATATACAATAAGTGATGATGAGTTCTTATCTTTGCTGTTTTCTAGCGTGGCTTCCTTTCAATATGAAGTTGTCAAATTAATATTTTTTTTAAAAATTTGGTTTAAATAGTTGTCGGTTATCATGAGTTTTCTCGAACTCTAGTCGACATCTTACAATGACGCCTTTTCTATACACCTAATATCAGAATTGTGAAGCACAACATTGTAAAGGTAAACAAAGGCTTTGTACAAAGCTCCCATAGTGGACAGGATCGGGAGATGACGAGATGTAAAATACCCCACATAATATGTGAAAAGATTAAAAATTAAGTTGTTACCTTTAAGTTACACTCTTACAACTATACTACTGAGTGTCCGCCTGTGATGCAGACATTGTGACTGTTAGAGAAGTGAAAGGATCTATATTTTTCACTATCTGTTGATTGTGTACAACATGCCTTTTATATAGGCGTTAGAAAGGAAAAGTAAGAAAAATAATGTCAATAAAGTAAATCAAAGATGTTGTTGATATCTTTGACAAATTCAAAGATTTTGTTGATTTGTCAAAGATATCATTGATATTTTGTAGATATCTTTGACAAATTCAAAGATTTTGTTCATTTGTCAAAGATATCAAAGATTTTGTTGATATCTTTGACATCCCCCCTCAAACTCAAGTTGGTGCAGTATAAGTAAGCTTGAGTTTGGAAACTAAGTTTCTGAAACGACCTGGTAGGAGTGGCTTGGTGAAGAGATCAGCAGGTTGGTCAAGAGTGGATATTGTCAAAGATAAATTTCAAAGATATCAAAGATTTTGTTGATATCTTTGACAGAATTGAATAGAAAGAAACCAACAAACCGAGAAGCCAAAAAAAGGAGTAGTCCGGTGACACGCACCAAAACCCAAACACAAAAGGATGGGGATCCAGCTCTGAGAATCGAGGCTACCAAAAAGCAAGAAAAAATCCACATGGGAACCCAAGAGAGCAGACAAAGGAACACCAAGACTGCACGCAGAAATCCGGAATGGGACCAAAGAGGGCAAATAGTAAGATTAACAGCAGCAAAACTCCGAGAAGGGACCCATCTCTAGAGAAGCCTTAAAAACGCAGTAAAAGGACTCCAAGAGAGGACCGAGATCTTAGCACCAAGAGCGATGGTAGAAACAGCAGGGAAAAGCAGCCAGAAACATGGACACCACCATACGGCAGCAGGAGGCCAAAGGAACGAACTGCGAGGAACCATGCTCAAACTGATGAAAAGGCAGAAGAAGCAATCGGGTCTAGCTAGGGGTCCGAGCAAAGGAGTACCCCTGGAAGAGCACGACTAACGGCGGAAGGAGCACCGCCACGGAGGACACCAAAACTCAAGAAAAGAGAAGAACATCTCAAAGGAGACCGCAACCGACTTGGGACGGACCCAAAACCAAGATCCCACCTAAGGAGTGTTGGACCAAGGCTGTAATAATATGTGCTGTATCAATGGTAGTACGTACACTACTCTGGAGTGCCTCAACAGGAGTGGCTCCGATACCATGTTAGAGAAGTGAAAGGATCTATATTTTTCACTATCTGTTGATTGTGTACAACATGCCTTTTATATAGGCGTTAGAAAGGAAAAGTAAGAAAAATAATGTCAATAAAGTAAATCAAAGATGTTGTTGATATCTTTGACAAATTCAAAGATTTTGTTGATTTGTCAAAGATATCATTGATATTTTGTAGATATCTTTGACAAATTCAAAGATTTTGTTCATTTGTCAAAGATATCAAAGATTTTGTTGATATCTTTGACAGTGACTATACAAAATTTATCTCAGGCAGACACTTTAGAAAAGTCTGAATAGACGTTAATGCTTAGTAGCAGAAGCTCTACCCAGTACTAAGATAAGTACTCAACCTCTCATCATTGGCTCGTGACCTTAATGCAAGTCTTTGGCAGTGAAATCAACTCTCTCTTACGATCCATTTAAAACTGGACCTTCGAAAGGATAACCATTTAAATCAGCCTTAGCCAAGCAGAAGGGAAAATTCCTTGTGTTGTCTGTCTCCACATATAAAACTAACGCATCCAAATATTTTGAGCCGCATCTCATAATTCATTAGCCAAAGTCCAAATTCTTCCAAGATTGGAAGTGCTGCTTTTTTGCACATTTGAACAGGCATTTTTTCAACTTCTCAAACACATCTGGTCCAGAGCGCATCAGTGATTTTATCCAAGCTCTTAACCTCCTTTTCATTTTCTGAGGATCATATAACTCCTGTCATCTCAAAACATTTATCTTAATTTAGGAGGTTAAAAAAGGTGCACAATCCATATTTCTATGTAGCTTCTTGCTCTGTTTTGCAATCCAGTACCAAATGAATTATAGTGGAACTCACCAACTATATCGGAAGAATTCACCTGCATATATGATCCTCAGAAAAATCAGCACACTCTCCGTTTAGAGTAATCAGGCATCTAATACTTACCTGCAGCCTATATATGTTAGTTGGTTCTTAACTCTACTCCATTTAGCAACAAACTTGAATTGTTTATTGTACTCCATGGAAATGGGATAAACCAGTCAGTTTGTTTTTTTATTTCAGCACACTATTGCAAATCAATGTTATTCCAGCTGCCTACTGTTCAATCTTCAAAAACTCACCACAAGCAAGAAAACTTTATGACACCATGGAGATCACCCTCAAATGTAGTATGTTTACGACTTTATCCTACATGGATAAAAATGACATCAAAATCCTATTTGCATACTGAGTTCCAAGCCAAAGCCATGAAGAATATCTACAACAGTCTCAACACACAACACATAAACCCCCTACATAATTCTAGTGAATTCTACTTCGGATCAAAGGTGGGGATACTACCAATGAAGTCTGAGATACAATATATGGAAGCCGTTCAAACTGCAGGTTTTCTACCAACCATAGAAAGAATGTTTATCCGCAAGTTTTAACAATAGAAAATTCTTATATTGGGTGCCCGGATACGTAGAACAAATTTAACTTCGTCTACCTATCTCAAAATGTACACAGCAAGAGACAATACCCGGTGGAGTAGTAAGTATGCTGTCCACCAAAAAGCAGTCTGAGTCACAGACATTTTGAAAGTATAAATTAGGATATCACTGACTTTCCAAAATCCTTCTGTGAGACATGCATCAACCTATTACTAAATTTCACCATCACTTGCCAACAATATAATGCAAAAGAAAAAAAAAATAGAAGACCAACTAGTTGTCAAAACAATGGCAAGGTGGAGAGGGCTCTGCACAGAAATTAAGCCCAGTGCAACTTTGAAGCTAATAAATTATACAAATGACCATTCGAAACCTATCTCAGGCAAAATCAATACTCACTCATAGCAGCACTTAGCAAAAGATTCATTGCTTGAATGCAACCCAGTCGATCCCTTCAAGGCTCAAGCTGCCTAGAAAATGCATTAAGTAGTCAAATTGATGACTCGTTGATTTTTTTTTTCCTTCAATTTCTCTCATTCACACACTTAATATCCAATAATTTGAAGGTTTCCTTTACTCCGAATCAAAGCACAACTCCAAGTTATATGTTCTCTTAATCTCCCAGTTTTTCCAGAAACCAAACAGAAAGCTCAATTCAAGAAACCCACTATAACATTTAGTCTAATAAATATATAATGACCCTGTATAACATATCACAAGCAGATCATTCATTTTACTTTCTCATTTCCACTCTCATGGGATTGCTAAGATAAGTATTTTCACTCTCCCATTTGGCTGCCCAAAAAATGAAAAGAAGTCAAGCAACTGAATCACGAAATTTCCTGCAAAATGATTCACATACTTGATTTCTCCACGAAGGTCGAATTTTTCTTTTCCTTGGTGAATCAGAACATGCAATACAAGACTCAAAATTTAGACGTATTGGAAAGAAAACGGGAATCAAAATCGGTTTGTTAAACCTTGGGAGCTAGAGGGATTCCTCGTGTTGAGTCAACTTCTCTTTCTTTTCCAATTCAATCTGGTACTGTCTCAGTCTCTCATTCATCTTTTCCTGTTCAACAAAAAGGAAAGATCAATCACCGCACAAAATTTCAAGCTCATGAAGCAAACAGAAACTGATGAGGGAGAATAAGACAAAAGTTAGAAAACCTTGTAGCTGATTTCGGCGCGGTGCATGACGTAGAAGCCGAAAACGCCCCCAAGAATGGTTCCCGCGATGATGCGAACGTTGTCCCAGACCGCCATTTTGCCTCCTCTCTGTACCTCCCTCACGGAATCCGAATATCATGTGCCCTGTCCCCCGTTTTCATCTTTCATTATATATATCGATATGACCCGAGCGCACCGTTTCGACTACTCCCATATAAACCTAGAACAGGAATATATTAGTGCTAGACTTATTTTTAAAAAATAAAAATAAAAATAAAATCTATGGATCCTTCTAAAATTTTTACGCAGCAGAAGGAAAATAATCGAAAAAGGAAAGGAGGGTTCAATTGATATTAGCATTTTATTTAGTAATTCACAATGGTGATTGCTGAAGACGCCATGGTTGAACTGACTTCCTGAATCATAAAAAGGACGATTGGACTAATAATGTTAGAGGAAATGATTTTTATTGACCTGCCAATAGAATTACAACCTAAATATATATCTATAAAGATAAAGAGACGTTAAAGTGAAAGTGACTACAGCTGTAGTGTTAAAGTGAAAGTGACTAGAGCTGTAGTTTTGTACAGAGAAGGACACTGACAATAATGGACCGTTGAGGCAACGGTAGCTAGTAGAGTTCAAACTAAATGGGCTTATTTACTGAGATACTCATTTGTGTTGGGCCTTGGTAGTAATGGCCTGGGCTGTTCTTGCTCTTTACCCTCCCGCAAGAGTGGAGGCGCTTTTGTGACTCCAATCTTGTTACAGAGCCATGAAAAACGAGTTTTAAGAAGAGACTTGGTAAGAATGTCCGCCAGTTGAACTGAGGTGTGAATTTTTTGAACAGTAATAAGGCCTTGATTGACAAAACGTCTCACGAAATGTAGATCAAGTTGAATGTGCTTCATCCGAGAGTGTTGGACAGGATTGAGGCTAAGATTAGCAGCACCTTGGTTATCACAATATAATGTAGGAGGAAGTGGAATTTTGCAGCGAAGTTCACAGAGAAGATGTTGAATCCAGATAACCTCTGAAGTTGTGGCAGCTAAGGCACGATACTCAGCTTCGGTAGACGACGTCGCAATAGCTCTTTGCTTCCGAGATTTCCAGGATATAGGAGTTCTACCAAGGAAGACAAGGTAGGCTGTAGTTGAAGAACGATCATCGGGATGGCCACCCCAATCAGAGTCAGAGTACGCAGTAAGACGAAGATGTGGAGATTTTACTATGGTGATGCCAGTAGTGACCGTGCCTTTAAGATAGCGAAGAGTTCTTTTGAGCAGGGACCAGTGAACATCAGAAGGTTGATTCATGAACTGGGCAAGACGGTTGACGGCAAATGTGATATCCGGACGAGTGAGATTAAGATACTGAAGACTTCCAACAATTTGTCTAAAAGGAGTAGGGTCAGGAAGATGAACGCCATCTGTACTTTTAGTATTGAAATTAGCCGGTAGTGGAGTGTTAACTGCCTTAGCACCATCCATTTCTGTTTTGTCAAGCAAGTCGCGTATGTATTTCTGCTGAGATAAAAATAGACCATTAGAAACAGGTATTACTTCAATACCTAAGAAATAAGATAAAGGACCAAGATCTTTTAGAGAGAAGGTTGTTGACAGAGCCTTCGTAACCCTGGAGAGCAAGGAGACATTAGAACTGGTGAGGATTAAATCATCAACATATATTAAAACATACATAATATGCTCTTGCTCTTGAAGAATAAAAAGGGAAGCATCTGCAATGGAATTTTTAAAACCAATACGTAAAAGACATTTACTTAAAGCAGTATACCAAGCTCTTGGAGCTTGTTTGAGGCCATATATGGACTTGTGTAGT
Organism: Tripterygium wilfordii; assembly: GCF_013401445.1. Classification (NCBI taxonomy): domain Eukaryota; kingdom Viridiplantae; phylum Streptophyta; class Magnoliopsida; order Celastrales; family Celastraceae; genus Tripterygium; species Tripterygium wilfordii. The sequence continues at coordinate 66,961 of NC_052246.1, read as the reverse complement.
TTGCAAAAATGAGTTGGGTGCTTAGAATCTTCAAAACCCTTAGGTTGCCTCATGTAGACAGTTTCAGTAAGATGGCCATTGAGAAAAGCATTGTTGACATCTAGATGGTGTAGGGGCCAATTTTGAGACACTGCAATTGTGAGGACTGTGCGAATAGTTTCAGGTTTGATAACAGGACTGAAAGTGTTTTTGTAATCAATACCGGGCCGTTGGGCAAAACCTTGGGCTACAAGTCGGGCTTTGTAGCGACATATGGACCCGTCTGGGTTAAGTTTGAGTCGGAAGATCCACTTAGACCCAATAGGCTTGATGGTGGGATGGGCAGGCACGAGGGTCCAGGTTTTATGTTGTTGAAGAGCCTTAAATTCGGCTTCCATGGCAGCACGCCATTTAGGATCAGCAAGAGCAGTGCACACAGAACGCGGTTCAGCGGATGGGGTTGTAGGATGAAGAGTAGTGAGGTTCAATTTTTTAGGTTTAAAAATATGATTCTTGGAGCGTGTTGTCATCGAGTGAGAGTTAGTGACCGGGATAGGAATAGTCGAAGGAGCAGGTAAAATGGGTGTAGGAGAAGAGTTGGTAGGAGGTAAGTCAGAGATAGGGGAATTAACAATGGGGGCTGGTGAAGATAGGGAAGAAGAGGTAGGATTGATATTCTGGGAATGAAGGACTACAAGAGAAGCTGGTAGGTGGGAGGGTAGCGGAGGAGTAGGAGTGGGATTTTGGGACTCTAGCGAATAAGAGGGAAAAGACGATTCGTGAAAAATAACATGTCTAGAAATAATAAGTTTGTTCGTGACGGGATTGAAACATTTGTAGGCACTTTGAGAGGTAGAGTATCCGACAAAGATACACAGTGTAGAGCGAGGTTGAAGTTTGTGGGATGAGTATGGCCGTGTCCATGGAAAACACGCGCAGCCAAACACACGGAGTTTATGATAATTTGGAGATGTTGCAAACAAAAGTTGATAAGGTGAACTTGAGGATGTTGAAGTCAGGGGAAGACGATTTACTAGATATGCGGCAGTTTGAAAAGCGAAAGACCAGAAGGAAAACGGAAGTTTTGCAGTATGAAGAAGAGAGCGCGCAGTTTCAGTGAGATGCCGGTGTTTTCGTTCAGCTAAGGCAACATGTTGTGGAGTGTGAGGTGGAGAGGTAAGCCAGCTAATGCCTTCATGGAGAAGATAAGGTTTGAGTTTGAGAAATTCACCACCGTTATCAGTGTAAAGGTTTCGAATAGGCAGCTGAAATTGTTTTTCAATCAAGGTTCGAAACTGAATGAAAATATTGTATACATCAGATTTCAATTTTAGTGGATAAAGCCAAGTATAACGAGTGTAATGATCGACAAAAATTACATAGTAGTGATAACCATCGATGGAGGGTGTGGGGGAGGGTCCCCAAACATCACTATAGATTATGTCAAGAGGAGAGTTGCTTGTGACAGAGGAAGATCCAAAAGGTAACTGATGCATTTTGTTAAGAGTGCAGGAGATACATGGAGCAATAGAAGTAGTGCCACTGGAGTTACATGGAAGGTGATTTGAATGAAGTACAGTGGACAACAATTTAGAAGATGGATGACCCAAGCGGAGATGCCACCCAGTGAGACTTGTTTTGATTCCAGGATGAGGTAAAGAGGCTGTGAGACATGTGATAGGCTTTTGATCAAGGTGATAGAGACCATCAATGCAGCGACCCATGGTTATTGTTTTGCCGGAAGCCTGATCCTTGACAACACAGTGAAACGGAAAAAATTCAATATATGTGTTATTCTGTTTTGTAAAGTCATGTACTGATAATAAATTTTTATGAAGTAACGGCACACATAAAACATTATTAAGTGTAAGTGGACGTGTTTGTGTGTGAAGTTGAATAGTGCCTTGACGTGTGATTGGCAAACCTGTCCCATCTCCGATGGTAACTTCATCTGTTCCAGAGTACTCAGAATGGTGAGTGAAATTATTTAGATCTGAAGTCATTGTATGACTTGCCCCAGAGTCCAAAAGCCAGTTTTGTAGATGAGGAGGATTTGTGCTGGGAGCAGAGGAAGAGGCATAATTCACTTGTGGTGGTGCATTGTGTGCAAAATATTTGAGTTTTCTGCACTTGTTGGCCGGATGACCAGGTTTCTCGCATAACTGACACACCACTCGTGGTGGTCCTCTGCCTCGGCCACGCCCGCGACCGCCAAACTGATAAGATGAACGATCACTAGTCCAATTTGAATTTCTGGAATTCTGCCATTGATTCTGATATCCTCTTCCTTGAGTGTGTGGGACTGATTGCTTCTGGTGATACTGAGCAGTAACAGGTTGGATCACAGGAGGTGTAGTGAGACGAGTAATGAATGCCTCTTGAGCCAGTAGAATGTCTTTTAGTTCTTCAAACGAAAAAGGTGTCTCACGTGTGCGTATAGAGCCCACAATACCGAGATATTCTTCACTAAGTCCATCAAGAATGTAGAGTGTAAGGTCATCAGAAGGTACAGGTTGCCCAGCAATGGCAAGTTCATCTGCAAGGGCTTTAACTTCCTGCAGGAAATCAGCCATGGTTTTTGATCCTTTGTGGCATCGAGAAAGTTGCGACTTGAGTTGGATTAATCTGGAACGAGAAGTATTTGCAAAGAGATGGTGTACTCTGTTCCAGGCAGCCGCACTTGAAGAGACTTCACCCACAAGGGGAAGTACAGCACCGTCAATAGAACCAGCAATAGCAAGCAGAATAAACTGATCTTGACTCTGCCAGTGATGGTATTTTGTGATTTTATCTTTATCGATTTCATCATCAGTTGGTAGAGGAGGAGAGGGAGTTTTACCATCCACATAACCCATTAGCCCATATGCTTTGAGAAGAGACATAAATTGAAAACGCCATGACGGAAAGTTAGTGGATGTAAGTTTGAGAGGAAGGACTGAAAGTGCATGAACAGAGACAGTGGTTGACTGTCCCAAAACAGGTACGGTAATGGCGGTGTGAGGAGGAGAAGTGGCCATAGAAGAAGAGAAGAAAAAAAAAAAAAAAAAAAAACACTAACTCGTTGGAGTTTGAAAAGGCTCCGATACCATAATAATGTTAGAGGAAATGATTTTTATTGACCTGCCAATAGAATTACAACCTAAATATATATCTATAAAGATAAAGAGACGTTAAAGTGAAAGTGACTACAGCTGTAGTGTTAAAGTGAAAGTGACTAGAGCTGTAGTTTTGTACAGAGAAGGACACTGACAATAATGGACCGTTGAGGCAACGGTAGCTAGTAGAGTTCAAACTAAATGGGCTTATTTACTGAGATACTCATTTGTGTTGGGCCTTGGTAGTAATGGCCTGGGCTGTTCTTGCTCTTTATGGACAACATTTCATATGGACAGAGCAAGAAAATTTATGATCGAGATATGCTTCTCATAATCAACTACAAACACTATCAAACTCAAATCAAAGAAGTTGTTAGATGGGTGATAAGTTATCAAGATCAACTCTTACCAAACGCAAGGGATTCTCATATCCAACAAATTTCTTTACCCATCCCACGAGCTGATGACATTGCAATTTTCTGATACGCGTGGGACGAAATTTATTAGGTAAGGCGTAATTCATATTGACCGTGTCTTTGATGGGTTATTTGTTTTTTTTAACCTACAAACACTATCAAAAACATCCTCTGAAGCGTGCAGAGTTGGTTACAAACAACACACATTTTCACATCCTCCAACCTAGCATTCTACTTCAACCTACGGAATCGAAACAAAGGATACAAGGTTGATGGGGACATATGGAAAGTCCATGATGCATGTGTACGTATCCTCTCATCCATTAAAAGTTTTCAACTGTCCTCTTTTTTTTTACGACTTCACTGACTTCTGAGATCTGATTTAGCAGTCGGTTCCACAAGCAGCAAGCTAGACATCATATGGGCCAATCCTTTTCTGTTCACTACGTGCAGTTGCAGTATACATGGGTTTTATTGAGCAATACTTATTTCTGGAGCTGAAAACTCAGTGGATAGATTTTCCTTTTAAGTATTAATGTGTGTTTTGAGTAGGGGCCGGACCTGGTCCTCAATGACAATGAGAGTACTTTTGTTGGATTAATGTTATTTATCTTAGATTGTGGTTTTGTCACTTTCAGGTAGGGTGCGTAGGGGTCCGGCTTGGCGAATCTTGCTTAATTAATTATTCAGCATTGAACACATGGTCTCCTTTATAGAGCTGAGCAGGAACATGAACATGGACTTGGTGATTTCTGCTGCATGCTGATTAGGTTATATATATATTGGGAAAATTCCCCAAGATCCTCCTTTGTAGCAATATCAACGAACCAAAGAGAATTTGAAATGGAGAATAAAGACACAATCACAACACAAACATTTACGTGGAAACTCCAAAAATCATGGGTGTCGTTAGAGATAACCAGAGAAACTCCAAAAATCATGGCTTTTGCCACTCTTGACAAAAGCCAATAGCCACCATTCCATCACATGCAATTAAGCATCATTTGGCCCACATTTCTTTTCACATTTAATTTTTGATCAATATCTAAGAATATATATATATATATATAGAGAGGAATTCTCTTATAAATACACAAAATAAGGACCTAAAATAAGTATAACTTTTTGACCATTGATTTAAGTGAAATGATTAGTGGGATCCACTGTTTTGGGTTTCACATGTTTTAAATCAATGGTGAAAATATGTGTACTTATTTTAGGTCCTTATTTTGTGTATTTATAAGATAATTCATCTATATATATATATTGTCGATTACTTACAGTCCATAGCCGGATCTTCTCCGTGGACTGAAAATATAGAGTATCTTAATTATATGATGATGAGTTGGTGATATATGATTCATTTTTGAGTCAGAGTGTACGTGGTCATCTTGGCCAAATTTGAAAATTCAAACATGGTCATGGGCCATATCATATATATATGTATATATATTCGTAGAATTAGTTTCTACTGCCAGAGATAGCTAGGAAAAGCAAGGAGTTCATAATCATTCGTGAAAAAAGAAAGAAAGCCCCAACAGAACAGACAAGATAGAACTAGATCAGGCGAAGGCGATGGCATGACAGACTAAAATAATGTGCATTGCTCATACATAAACACACCGTATATAAACAAGCTAGGTTTGTCTTCCATGTCACAGACAGGGACCATGTATGTCTCGTGGAAATCACGTGACCAGTGTTGCTAGCCGTGCCATACAGCTATGCATCTTCCCTAATATTATCATTAATTCATTCACTGTAGAAACAAGCTAGGAAAATCGAGTGGTTAATTTGGTACGTATATATGTTGCATGATAAATTGAAGAGGATGGATATTACCCCTACGAGTAGCTAGCTAGGTATCCCCGACCTCAGTTGATGACAAAGCCGAGCATTTGATTTTGACACTATGGCCGGGGAAGAGGCCAAGAGAGCAGCAGGTTCACTATAAGCTCAGTCCCTGAATTTCATTTTCGATGCATTTTTGGTCATATGAAACAAGCTAGTTTACATATGAAACCAATTCCCCTGATTGATTGATTGATTCATACCAATTAGCATCCCAAGATAATATGTGAATTAAGGACAACTCAATAATACTTATTTTGTTTTCTTTCAGTGCGTAGAGGGTCTAGGAAAGAAATTTCCCTTCAGAGAAAAACAGATAGAGAAGTTCCCAACACTTTCCATCTTTCATGACTGTTTGTGTTGCTTGCCACTAGTAGGGGTCCATAGTGCAGCGCCTGGTGAGCCAGGTTTTGTTCTTTATTGGGCCCAGGTGACCCCATGACTGACTGGACCAGACCCTTGATTCCCCTATAAGAATAGCCTGCCTTGTTGCCCTTTTTTTTCATGCAACTCACTGCAAGGTGAACCTCACAGTACCCAGTGAGAGCCAGAACTATATATCTGGAGATAGATACTCAAAAAGAAAAAGAAACAGTTAAGTCAGGCAGCCAAATTAAAGAGCGATGAAGGCGAAAAGTAGTTCAATTGGAGGGTCTAAAAGAAGGTTTTCATGTAAAGCCAGGCTTGGTGAATTCCTCAGAGAAGGAAGAGGTAGGCTCTACATAATAAGGAGATGTGTTGTTATGCTTCTCCGCTGGCATGATTAAGATCCTAGCTACCATGTATAGCAAAAGTTTGAGTTAGATTTTTCCATTTTTCTTTCCTATTTTTGACGCATGTTAATATGTCTTTTGGCTTTAACTTATATCATAAAGAATTAAAGATTAGATGAGGAAATTACTTCAGTGTTGTTCAATTTTTGTTTGTGTATCTGCTAAATCTGGAATCAGAAATACTTTCAGATGATCCAGCCCTTCTTTTTGGACAGCAAATTAATCAGAATGTCTACAGACATGAAATTTGAAATGGTTGGTTGAGGATTAGAGTTATCCTGATTCCTAATAATTGCATTTTAAATGGAAAATGGTACTCCTAGAAGCTTCAGTTGGTTAATTGTTTAATTGTGTAAGTAAGTTGTGGTCAATCGAAAATTCCATATTCATTGAAGACGAGATGATAAGGTTGGAAGTGGGAATTCCTCGAAAAGTAAACAGTTGTAGATTTCTTTGATTTATTGATTGATTGTTAAAGCAAGGCAGTCTTAGCCCTTAGGAGATCGAGGAGAGGAGATCCCATTGCATGTCAGTTGTGAGCTAGATTACTTGAAACAATCAGTGTCTTTGATTCCGTGTAAATGTTCTTCTTTTAGCAAACACTTTGATAACTTGAGATTTAGTACTAGTAAACAAAAGCTGTATAAATTTGTATTTCTGTTGCGAGATATACAACCAAAAATCAAACAGTATTGGTTGTATGATTATATTATAGACTCAATAATGCGATGGGCCAAAAGATTAGCTGTGTTAGGTCATGATTCTTCAAACACACCCACCCACCCACCTAGCTACACAAGTGAGGGAATAGATTTTATGCTGGTGATATGTCCATTGATAGTTTGATACTGAAAGCCTGAAAGGGCAAAAACAAAGACAACAATATTTTTGGTACATTTTAATTTTGTGCTGGTGATATATGTCCACTGATCCTGATCCTGATCCTGAAAGGGTAAAAACAAAGAGAACAGTTTTGATACGTACATTTTAATTTTATGCTGGTGATGTCCATTGATTCTGATCTTGAAAGGGCAAAAACAGAGAGAGCAGTTTTGGTACATTGAAATTTTATGGTGGCAATGCTTTGCTTTACAGGGTCCTGCTTCGGTGACTTGTGCGTTCAGCGTGGTATTTTTCTGTCAAGGTGACAAAACAAGAAACAGAATGTGATTGACCATCACCGTCCTCACGTGGCAATCTAATCCACAACCCTACCATACCTGTCTCATCTATCTATCCAAAATCAAACAGCGGGTCCTACCTACCCTACCCTTTCCCAGAAATAATTGACAGACAGACTCACCTTTATTAAAATCAAAGTGGAATCTTCAAACCTAATGAGTAATGACATGCATGCATGGTTTGTCAAGATTGATATATATATCCCAACTTGCAACTCACAAAATGGTTTATGGGTTACTAGACAGTCTAGAGTCTTACTGCTCACTAAAATGTGTTCACAAAAATGTTTAATATGGGATTAGGTTACGAATGATATAAAGCCCAGCAGGCCCGGAAGCTAAAGCCCAATAATGAAGATTTTCAGCAAGAGCTTGCCCATATTTTAGTTGAAGACCATATTCGTGAATGATCCAATTTGTCTGGACTACTGACATCTGCAAAAGAAAAGAAATGCTCTTGGCAAGAGAATGGAATGTCCTTCTATTCTCACACATCTGGAAACAGAGTTAAAAATGAGTGTTATTTCTCTTGTTTTTCGTAATATACCATGAGGTGTAGAGCTACAAAGGACAATCTCACCAAAAGGAACAATCATGCACAAATGCAGCCTTGTACAAGAAAGAGCCCAGGAAGTTGTGTCATTTCTTGACTTCTTGCAGAAGAGCTGCATGTCCATGGGAAGCACATTGAACACTGCCTGCAAATCACTCTTCAGTTTCTCACAAGTTGCTACACTGTCTTCCCCAGCCCTTCCAGATTGCTGTAGCTGAAGATGGCATTTTTTGGCATGGCATATGAATAAACCATGAATTCAAGGTAAAAACTTTATAAATGGTAGAGCAGTCATGGAACAATGCCTATGGAAAAATAAACATAACCTGCCTCTATATGCACTGCCTTTTTTTAATGCAAAAGAAATTTATGTGTTAAAGGTTCACCAAGAAGGACCAAACCTAGCAAGAGAAAGACAGTACAAGGCCGAAACGCAACAAAAACAGCAATAAAAGCAAACAAAAAGAACCTTAAACAACAAAATAGTGAAATACTAAGTAGCTACCAGGCTGATCGATTCTAAAATGTTTACTACAAAAGCTGGACATCCAGAACACTAACTTGCTCAGAACTTCAAGGCTGATAGACCCTAAACTAACTTAAAGTCAGTCTCATGTACTTATAGCACAATAGCAAACCAAATAGTACTTCCTCCTCTACGCAATACGAGGGCAGGGCAGCATGTGTTTGCCTTTGCCATCATAATCATCATTTCCATCTCTTTGATGAGAGAACTCAGAGCTCTTTTAGTGGTGGCAGGGTATGGGAAGTACCTCTATTTGGCAAGTATGGGATACAGTAAAGCATCATATAATTATAATTACTATTCGGCAAGTCAAAATACCTTCAATTTGATTTGGTAGACATACAGCAAGGGAAAGAGATACACAGATGGAAAGCACCATATCATCTTCAGAGGAAATTAAAAGAAAAGGGTACAAACCTCTATTTCTCCCAGCAGATGTCTCTCAATACCATTGAAGGAATCAACTATTTCCAGTTCAGACATTTTAGCTACAAATGGTTGTATGTCAGTCTTAATTCTTGCCTTCTTCCATAGTCTATATTGTTCTAGTTCAGCAACAGCCCTCCTTCTTCTAAACCATGGCAAAAAATTAGGTCCTTTTATAAACCGCCTGAACAGAAATGTGACAGATGACAAAATAAAATTAAGAACAGTTCAAGATATAATCAACTAGAAGAAAAGATGAGAATCAGCAAGCACATGCAAACTCACGCAACATAGGCAAATAGAAGCATGTGTGTACTGTATGTGTTAGCAGATGGGGGGTGTGCACGCGTTAGTGCACGTATGTGTACATCTGGGTCAGTCCATATTACAGTAGACGCTCATTACCTGTACAAGTCCAGCCAGTTGGATCTCATCCGCTTTGCTAAGAACTTCCCAACACCTCTTGACAATAAGCTTGCAAGAAATTCATCAGCATTAAACGGAGGAAGAGGAGGAGGATCAACAAATGGTGAAAATCCTTCAGAAGGTGTGGTAACCCTAAAATATGGGCCAAAAGGAGCCAAAAAGTTTGTTGTGAGCTCCAAGAAGTGCCTACGCAAAATCTCATTGTTAACAACTGACATTGATTCCTCCACCCTTGGGGACATCCCAGCATCAATAAGTCTATTAAGGATAGAAGTATCTGGTTTGGTTGTTGCATTGTAAGTGCTCCAAATTGCTTCCTTGTGTTCTGTCATGAGGCAAAGAGGGCCATCTCTTCTTAACTTCGCGGCATTCAACAAATTTGATGGAGAAAATTTTTTCAAGGAAAGCTGTTGAAAACCAAATGCCTCTGGTCTGCCAGTAATTCTTCCAGTTGAAGACCTACTTGAAAGGGTGGCACAGTTTGAATTAGAAGCAGCAGTTCCCAGCGATACAATGTGGGGAATATTACGAAGGGCTTTAAGGAAAAAGAGGTTTGTCACGCCCAATACCATCGGGGGGAAAATGTCCCTTTCTTGAAGTGCGTTTAATTGTGCAAACTCCGGATCATGGATAGTGAAATATGGCCGAAAATCAACGCTACAAAGAAGTGGTGCTACCAAGCTAACTAAACCAGCAACAGCCTCACAACACTGTGGAGGTGTTGGAGCTATGACAAGAATGGGTTCACCAATAAGCAATAGCTCCCACAAACCCAAAGCTGCAACAAAATTCCTCGGAATGTACCAAAAAGATGTGAATCATGAAAAAGACCCTGCGGGATTGACTGATTATTAGGAAGAAAAGGAGCCATAGAGGAAGCAGACTCTTCGAAGGAAATTCCATCTTCCACTGGCAAGCTATGAGCAGGTGGCAAGTTAGCTTTAAGTGTAGCATTCCCAATAGGAAGCTCCATTTGTTTACCTGGCACTGGAGCAGGCCATAGTGAAACGCAGGCAGCAATATGATCTAGGGCTTTCTTTCCTATGTCAAAAAATAAGGGACCCATGATTTGTAACAAAGGTCTAAAAACACTAGAGTAAGGACTATGAGACAATATAACTAAGGATTTTTGTTCGCCTCCTCTCTTGAGCCTCTCGTCATGTCTCTGCCTATTAAACACATCGCCATACAAATATTTATAACCCCGACCATCATCATTGTATCCACTCCTTTTAATAACTTTCTGTGCCGTAGACTTTAAAGATGGTTCCCGATCACCCCTTTCTGTTATCTCAGATTGAGCCACATTTTCTTGTGGTAAATTGAGAATGAATAAAGGAGGGAAAGAGTATTTTCCGTTATACTCAAATGAAAAATAAAACAACTAAAATTTACTCTAAATAAGTAACTAATCTATGCCACTTTCGTAGGGCTCACGATGACACTTAGCATGTGCCACAAGCCTAGGTACCCCTAGTAGAAGGAGTTGTGTCTTCTGAGGGTTTACCAGAATGATACCCACGAACATTAAACAACTTCAATGCCAAAATTCATGCCATCAACAAGAGTATAAAATGAACTCACAATTGCAACCCTATCCACACTACGAAACCAAACATTAGGGCATTCAAACCAATAAAAACATTCCTTCAAGAATCTATCTCATCTACTTTGCTTATAAATTCAAGAAATGATGCACATAACAGATTTCACTTGATATTTGGCTTCAAAGAGACATAAACAATGACCATGAAATCTTCCAAGAACAATAAGAATCAAAAAGCAAATACAATGAGCATTTATTCAAACTTCATTCTTATTCACATTTTTTTCTTTCTTTTTCTTCTCAAATGTGACTTGTGCAATGTTCAACCTCCTTAAGCTTTCTAAATGACCCATGTAACGAGCTTTCGACCAATGACTCTCAATCCAGTTGGCTTAGAGCACTAAGTGTTAAGACACCCCAACGGATCTAATTACCCGAGTCAAAAAGTCTACGAGGTTAAACTAGTCATCAAGGTTCTCTAACATTCATTTCTTACCTTTTTACGCGAAACTCATTGCTTACTAGGCAAATTTTTTCTTTTCTATATTTTTTTTCTATATATATATATATTTTTTTTTTTTAATTTTTTTTTTCATTGCTCAAGTAATGCTACTTAGAATCAAATTGATCTCAAACAACCACAAATACCAAAGTCAAGTCATATTTCATACCCTACAATCAAGTGTTCCATATTCACAAAAGCATAATGGACAAAACAATTTTCAAGATAGGAAGACTCAATTGGAAAGAATGTCCATAGAAAGATTCATCCATGCTTCAAATATCACAAAATTCATCCAAATACACTCAAAAATGACATGGCATAAGGCATTTGAAGTCAAAAATTTTATTTTTTTACAAAAACTAGAAACCTAAATTCTCACCCCCACACTTAAAATATGTAATGTCCTCAATGCATGGAATAGGTGAAATAGAAATAAAAAGATAGAGATAGAACAATAAAACCTGGGTTGCCTCCCAAAAGCGTTTGGTTTAAAGTCTTCAGCCCGACTTCCCTTCGTGAATTCAACCGTGATCCTTGAGGGTTGTGGTGTAGACCCCCTTGATGAATTCTTGATATTGACATTTGATTGATTAGGTGTCATGTAAGGAGCATAAGCTTTCATTACCACCGTTTCCTTAGGATAGACATTTTTCTTTATTTTCTTGGTCTTCCTCTTCTTCTTTTTCTTCTCATTGGGATCTTCAACTTGAGGCTTTTGAACTTCGATTTTAACTTGGGAGGATGCCTTGAGAACTTCATGTTCACCTTTTGAATCTAGGCCTAGGAGAACTTCAATCGGAATATAATGAGCTTCCTTCTCAATAGCGTCGGGAATGACCATGTCAATATGCTCCACTTGGAGGCATTGTTGAGAAACCTCCTCTTGCCTTCTATTTCCAAGCGCCTTAAAAGTGATTTGGTCACCTCCCGCACCTCTCAAAGTAAGTTTCCCTTTTTCAACATCTATCAAAGCTCTCCCGGTGCTCAAGAATGACATTCCCAAGATTATGGGAGTAGTAGGATTGGCCTCCATATCCAAGATAAGAAAATCCACCGGGAACATAAGATCACCCACCTTCACTAAGACATCATCCACTGTGCCAAGCGGGTATTTGATTGATCTATCCGTCATTTGTAAAGACACCGTGGTTGGACTAATCTCTTTTACTCCAATTTGCTTTGCAACCGACAATGGCATCAAATTGATACTAGCTCCAAGATCACACAAGGATCTCTCAATCAAGGTGTTACCTATAGTGCACGGGATTGTGAAACTTCCCAGATCATCTTGCTTAATTGGGAGCTTCCTTTGCACAATAGCATTACACTCTTCAGTTAATTGTATCTTTTCATGCTCCTTCAATCTCCGCTTTTTGGATAAGATCTCCTTCATAAATTTGGCATAGCAAGGAATTTGCTCTAAAGTTTCGGCAAAGGGGATGTTTACTTGAAGCTTCTTGAATACCTCCAAAAATTTAAAGAATTGATCATCATTCTTCTTAGTGCTCTTCAATCTTTGAGGAAATGGAATTGGAGGCACATAAGGTTTGATTGGAGGTGCGGGGAGAGAACTATCAGGCCAATCCAACTCAACTGCATATCGTGTTTGTACATTTGGATCATCTTCTGACTTTTCAGCTTTTTTTGGGATTGGCCGATCGCTCGGGATGGAGTCCGATCGATCGGAAATGCCCCTTGGACACTTTTCAGCATCTTTTTCCCTTGTTTTGCTGCACTCCCCCTTTTCCTGCAAAATTTTCACCTTTTCGGCATCAAGATCAGTAGTATTTCGAACTACCTTACCAGTCCGAAGAGTGATTGCCATGCATTGCTCTTTCTCCTTCCCTTTTGGATTCACGTCCGATTGGCTTGGCAATGTACCTTTTTCTCTATATGACAAAATGTTAGCTATTTGCCCCATTTATACCTCAAGATTCCGGATGGAAGTTCCATAGTTTTGCATCAAAGTTGCTTGAGCTTGTAGAGTGGCATCGGTTTGCTCATGTATTGCTCCATCCTTGTCATAAATTGAGAGGTATGAGTTGTAAGTGTATCGCGGCTAGCTTTGAGAACATCTCATCAATATCTCTCTTCTTCTCTTTGGGCTGCACTAGATATTGAGGATTTTACACATTTTGAGTATTGCTCCAACAGAAGTTGGGGTGATTCCTAAATCCCGGATTGTAGAAGTTGGAATAAGGATCATTGCGGGGTTGATTGAAGTTGTCTCCACCAATGGCATTCACTTGTTCACTAGAGTTAGAGGAAGAAGCAATAAGACACTCCCCCGTAGGATGATGTCCACAACAATAAGCACAAGACATATGATAATGTGTGTTTTGCATAGCACGTACCCCTAGAGCTTGATTTAGCGTCAATACCTCAATCTTCTTTGTCATAATAGCCAAGGTAGACATAACTTCATCATCACTACAACTTCTCCCTTGCTTTGGATTCCCCCTCACTGAGGACCAAGAGTTAGTGGTCTTGGTCACTTTATCAAGTAATTCCCGAGCCTCCTCTTGATTTTTGGTCATAAAAGAACCTCCCGCAGCCGCATCAATAGCCTCCTTATTATGCATGCACAACCCATTTATAGAAAGCTTGGTACACCACCCATTCCGGAAGACCATGATTTGGGCAACTTCGAATAATTCCTTTAAAGCGCTTCCAAGCCTCATAAAATGATTCAATATCCTTTTGGGCAAAGGATATGATATCCGCCCTAATTTGCACCGCCTTGCTCAGAGGAAAGAATTCTGCCTTTGGAACCGGAAAAAGAAGATACAATCATGAATGCTTGAGCGATTTTGGTGTTGCGAAACTTAATCTGGGAACGAACTAAAAGCAACCGTAAGTTCCTCACCATGTGTAAGACACCCAGGTGGGTAACACTCCTCAATGAGCTGACCCTGTTCAAGATCAAATCTAATGACACAAAATGCAACAACCCATCGCTGCAACGAATCAGGGTCAGGCTTTAAAATATGCTCTGGCTTGACAGAGAATGAAGGGGAGCGACTCATTTCTTGAACAGTCCACAACTTCAGTCATCCATTAAAATACGATATTCTCATTTCTCATAAACTGTAACCAACTATGGGCATGTCCTTTCATTGTAGGGAAATTCAATAGCATATTCAGCTACTATTCCACTCAACTCCTCGGGAATTGCGGTGAGCTGTCCAAGACCTAGCAAAGAAGGCCCAGAGACATTCATTTTAGAGATTTCTGTTCAAAAAAGAAAGTTTTTATTGATTACTGAGAAAATGTGCAAGAAAATAAGCAAATAACTGAATTATTCTAAAATTTTGGAGCGCTATGTTGCTATTTTCTTACTTCATTTGAATATCTTAACAAAGAAACCAGCACACGAGAAAACACCAATCAGTAACATATTTTTCTTTCGCTTTTCCCCGTTTTCTCAGCAACCAAACAAAAAGCGTTCTCCAGAAAAGGAAGAGATCTATATATGGTTACGTAAGATGTTTACCTGAAAACAAGAACCCAAGAACGGCATCCAAAGAACCAATCCGGATCTAGCAAAAAAAAGGGATACCCAATTGCACAAGGGTCACTGCCGAAAATCAGAGCAGTCGAAAAGAAAATGGAGTATCCGGCTAAAGTTCAAGCCTTTGACATCCTCCGCAAACGTTCCAATTGAGAGCTTTCCGTGGGTTTAACATCTTGAAGTTATTGGAAATTTAGCGTATGAATCAAATATGAATTTTCTTGCTTTTTGATTGCCCGAACTCTTTCTTATTTTTTTTTCCGTTTCTTTTTAATATAAGGAGCAAAATTGGTTTATGTCGCACTCGTAGTCTCCTATATCTGCTATATTTTTTTTAAAAAATTTTTTTGCTTCCTTTTGATAGGGTGTAAAATTTGATTTTCAATGCTAATCGAAATGCTGTTGAAAAAAAAATGAGCTTAAAGCTGTGTAATATGCTGTGAGGTGTTTGGTGAATTAAAAACTGATGCTACCGGAAAAACTGTAGACTAAAAGTATTATTTTGAATTTAATAATCATTTTTTAATCATTTTTTTACATTTTGTTATTAAAGTTAATTTAATAAATATAATTTATTATTAAAATTAATTTAAGTATATTAGAATTTTTTTATATCAAACTGAAAATTTTAATTAGTCAAATAAATAAAATAATAATTTTTTATATGAAGATTATTAATGTGTATTTTATTTATTTTATAAATATTAAATTAATTTTTATAATATTAATTATAAATATTAAATGTATTGACAAAAATATTTATAAAACTAAATAATATATTAAATATATATTATTAAAGTTGTGGGATCCACATTAATTTATGTAAAAAAGTCAAACACATCATGATGAACGTGGGTCCCACACAAAAAAGAGGGAAAAAAATAAGTAGACAACGGATCCTCTAGCCTTTTTGTCCTGTTTGACACAGCGGAGCCACTCTTGGCTCCGCTTGCAGAGTCGCCCAAAAAAATAAGTAGACAACGGATCCTCTAGCCTTTTTGTCCTGTTTGACACAGCGGAGCCACTCTTGGCTCTGCTTGCAGAGTCGCCCTGCCAAACCGGCACCTTAACTTATTAATGGAACATACCCTCCGGCTCCGGTAAGACTTTACACAAAGTAGACGGCACCGCCTGGTCAATGCCACGTCAGTCGTATACTCGTATCATATGTTCTCACAGATACACTATTAATGTAATTGGAATTAGAGCTAGGTGGAGTGTCAAAATGGAATTCTGTACCTCAAAATTAAACTTCATAGGGTGAGTATTTGATTTCTGAAAAAATTCACCAATCTCATTTCATATTAATCAAAATATTTCAATTTGTTCAATTACAAAAGAGTTGTAAAGATCATTGTTAGCAAGTTACGCAAGCTCAATTTTTGGTTTTAGTATCTCATTATTTAGTCCCAGAGTGTATCTCATTATTTAGTCCCACTCCTTCACACAAAAAACGACAATGGGATATTTTAAATTAATCATATTTATCGTGAGACTAATTTCTACGCTAATAGCTTAGTCAACTCTAACTTTGATATGTCTCAGGATGTGCATTTCTTCTCTTACCCTTCTGTATTCCTTCTCTTTGGGATGATGTTGTAGGGGTGTTCCGCCCCAGGCTTTGCTCAATTTAATAAAATTTTGCTTCGTTAAAAGAAAAAACAAAACCGACAATGTGAAAAGAACCGCACCGCAGAAGTGCAAAATGCAGGAGACCACTAATTTGTATCTGCAGCCCCAATGTTTGGAACATTCCTCCCCAACATAAACAAAGCTCCTGCCATTCATGAACAAGTGACAATTTTCAGCAAACACCAGCAAGAACAATTCAAACTTAAAGGCTCAGTACAGATCCAATGATTCGAGAACCCTTCGAGCTTGGATGTGTAAAGCAGTCAATCTTTGCTCAGGATCAAGGGTTGATCCAAATTGACTGGCGGCCCATATCAATGAGGCAGACTTCTCACCCAGAAGGCGCCTTATATCTTCGTTTATTGATGCCATAGTAGACCGTTCTCTCCCATTTATATGCCCAATGAGTAACAACAAGAACTCTCCACACTTCAATCTACAGTTCAGAATAGTGTTTTTTTTATCAGTCGACCATACTGGTAATGGGCAGGAAAGCAAAATAGTAAACCCCATTTGAGAATCAAGCGCTACAATTACAAGAGAGGATAAAAACATATAAACTTACTTGCTTTTATCTCCCAGGTTTAACTGAAAGTGTTAAATGTCTATTCAATCCACCTTTGTCCTTAGATGTGACAAAGATGGAAGTTTTCCAGGAAAAAAAAAAGAGAAGAAGATATGATTCATGCCACTGTCAATTGGAAAAGGTAAGATAAAAAGCTATCACTACGAATACTTTCAATGACACTAAAAAATTGCATGTGAAAATGAACAGAAACTCAACATCTACGATAAACCATAACAACATGGATGATAAAGTCAAAGAAAAGAACAACATCGATTAGAGAAAGAGTTACAGCACCGAAGATTTTCATCCACTTGCTTATCTGTAATGAGCTCTGCAACTTCCTCAATGCCATTACAATGCTCAAATTCCTGGAAAATATAAAGCCACGTTAAATGGATGGTATATGGTACTTTTATAACCCAAAAAAAATAAATTTATAAGGATGAAATGAAACACTTTAAAGCTACAGGATTAAGGACAATTTCAGCCAAGCACAGGAGGAAACCATCTGCAGTCTGCAACTGGCAGTGTGATAACCATAAGGTCAAGCATCAAGAAAAATCAAGTATAGCTCTTTTACAAAGACATACACGATGAATTTTGTGAGAGTAGGGTTCCGATAGTTTAGATAAATGGAGATATCTAATACGAAAATGGTGGGAGTGTTGTGTCACTGCTGACCTATGTCAGGAGGTTGCTGGGAGATATGAGGAATCAAAATTATGAATAAAGCATAGCTTGCAGAGTTTTTTTGGGTATAGTACAAGAAGAGAATGACATAAATATGGTGGAAGAACACTTATCATATCTCTAAGTATGTCCTATATAGCCGATTCCACAGCTGCAAGGTGTGGGAAGTAATCTTCCTACCTGAACTTCCTTGCGAGAGGTCTTTAGTGGCACAATTGAAGTGGGTGCGAAATTGTCGAATCGCATAAGATGAACACTAACTTCTCGAAGATATGTATATGCAAGATGTTTAATGAAGTTAAAACTTAAAAGTTAACTATTCCTATATCTCACAGAGAGAGAGAGAGAGACAAAGGAGAAACTCGTTCTATTGTCTATCCAGAACAATATTTCCACGGATAAAAGTACATATTCCAACAAAAATCATCTTGAACTCCAGGCTCCAATGAGGTGTTAAACTGCAACACTTGCAATCAGAAAAGTGATCCATGAATGATATAGCCAGTTTGCAACAAAAGCGAACCACAAAAACCATTTTGATCCTTTTTCAATAAGGATGTCATAAAAGTGCATGATCAGTGGCTTGAAGGAAAACCCCCAATCCTAACACCCAAGCCTAAAGCAGTTAACAAGTGAACATTTTCTTGACAAGAAATCCACTATAGCCAAAATTAGACCATTAGACAATTTTTTTCACGCCTGACAAAAGAACTGTGCTTTATGAAAGACCTAATTGAAACTTTCGACCAAAGATAATCTAAAATTTTAATATACTCAATTCAAGCAGATTATTAATCAGAAAACAAGAAGATGCACGTTGAAATAATGTACCTACACTACGAAACTCTGTTAATGGTCAGAGGGATTGAAACAGAGGAAGAAATTTTTGATTGAATGGTAACATAGAGTAAGAATAGCATCAAATGACCAATAACGAACATTCAGACAAGCAAAAACATACCATCTGATTGGCTGATGAGTCCAGCATTATTGAGATCAGAGCATCTAAACAAGCACCTTGCTCAAGGACTCCTCTGGTTGATAATATATTCATCAAAACCTGAAAATGGTCACATCTTCCATTTAGAATCAAAATGCTGATACACTAAGTGGCTAAATCTCTGCAAGTTTAGTCTACTCAACATCATAAGCAACCTTATGTTGCATATGTTATAATCTTATAACATGCATGCATCTATTGCATAATGTCCACAACAATAAAAACAAACTTTATTACTAAGAGTCTAAGACATTAGGAGTTAGTAAATTAAGTCATTAATTGGCTAAGCACTAAACATGTTCATTGGATAAAAGCTTTCTTCTGACGCTTGTCAGCCTATTAAGCCCTCTCCAACGACAGGTTTAGGCCTGGATGTGCAATTGAATTATCCACAGCAGATTAAGTATCACTCATTCACTCTTCTTCGAGCCCTTTTGGAAAAAAAATCATCCAAGGATATTGAAGTTCAAATTTAGTTGTTACTCGTTCTTGTCAGAATTTTTGAATAGAAGTTCACATGTACAAGAACTCTTATCTGTAACTATCATACATATGTAAGTCAATGAAAACATTGTTTCGGTTTTTCTTTAAAATGAAGCATTCAATTGTTATCAAAAACTATGAATACCGGAACTGCCTTGTGCCGATGGGCTAAAACCGTGCTCTCACGGTGGAGAAGACAGCAACCTTCCAGAACACGAAGCGCCAGGGCGACCTCGGCATCCGTAGAAGGACTGGTTATCCTCATAGGGTCGACGCTGAATATGTGATCCAAGCTCTCAACAAGGCTTTCGTTCTCGGACGACTCTTTCAGTGAATGCTGAAACAGAACCGGAACCACTGTCCATAGAACGACAACGTTAGCTTTGGCACATTCGAAAATTTCAAGATCGAATTGGATTCGTATGACATGGAGATGGAGAATGTGAAGTTGTGTAACCTTGAAGGTCAGGGATGGACTGGGAGTGGGAGAAGAGGCGGATGGAGGAATCGCAGTGGGCGAGGGATCGGAGGGACTTTAGGAGGGACCGAAGGCCACGGACGCGGAGGAAGGAGAACTCGGCACGGGCGTCTCGGAGGCCGCTTCTGAGTGCGAGAGTCACCTCACTATATACCCTCTCCTTGCTCAGCGACTTCACCAGCTCCTCCACCGCCGTCGACGACGATGATGTTGACGATTCTGATGCTTTCTCCGTGTTTATCGACACATCGTCGCCGCCGCTGCCCTCATTCAACAGCCCCTCGCTCCACAACGCCTTCTTCAGATGCATCTCTTTCGATCGATGGCAGCTACCTATGGAACCGGAGAGTTGCATAAAAAGAGTAATTGGAAGTCTTTTTCTTTCATCACGACTTTTCTGTTATTCATGGATGGACCTTATTTTTGCATAGATTAAAAAAAAATAATTTAACTTAACAGTTGACATTTGATTATTTGAGCACCAAAAATTGGGAAAAGGATTTGCTGGAATCATTCCAACAATTTCACCAGAATTACACCATTAAATGTATTGAATGTAGTGTTATCAAATAATACATTGTTACATTAGATGACGTAAATCTGATAAAATTACTAGAATAATTCCAGCCCTCTTCCCAAAAAATTGACCTTTAAAGCTTCATCAAATTAAACTATGACCCTAATTACTCATGAAAAAAAAATTATGACCTTAAAATCGGCAACGTTAAACTCAATTAGAGATTTTCTGCTTCTGTCCGTATCAAAACCAATAAACCCAAGAACTTCTTCTCAATAAACATGACACGTAATGCGTACAGAGAATTCATCAATTCCCAGTTACAAATATACCTAAACTCTGAACCCTCCAAAGCTCCCAAAAAAAACAAAAAAGGAACCCTCCAAAGTTCAAATGACCGCAAGCTCATCTAAAATGCAACTTCATGAGCCATTTACCACAATCTTTTTTCCTTTCTTGAAGCTTTTAGGTGGATACAACCATCCAGGAAGGAGATGGGTCGAGCCTTAATTCTGAGACTGGGGAGCCACATATTTTTTTATAACAGTTGGCAAATAAATTGCTCTTAGAAGTTGGTCGAGTCTTGCTTGCTTCCTTCACTGCTTCTTTCTTATAGGCAGAAGGAGGAAGAGAAAGACGGGAGGAGTCAAAAACAAACCAATTCCCAGTCCACTTCCGAAGATCTTCTTTCTCAAGATGGTGAGAAACCCCTCCCTTCAAAGTGTACAAATTTTGAAAACCCTGCTGCTGTCTGTCAAACAAGATTACTCGCCATATAAATTGGAAAATCTTAGATTTCATAGCCATAAAAAGTTAAAACTTGTAAGCAGCATCTCAAGCATTAGCGATTGCAGTGTTGTCGACCAGACCAATTACTCTTGCCTAGAGGTGTTGCTCACATTGATCGAAATGATTGACTTTGGTTTGATTTTGGTGCCTGATGTTACACAGAAATTTCCCAATGGGGATCACTTCAGTACATAAGCAAAAACATTGATGGCATCATCCAAGAACCTTTCAGTCTTCATTTCCTATATGGTCCATGTTAAATAAAATAATGCATAAATAAAAAAAGCTGATAATACATGTAATTTCATACGAGAAAATACAAGGGAGCAGCAACATAGACTAAGAAAGCACATACCATTTCTCACATCCAATGAAACGTAGTTTTTGTCAAATGTGGAATTTGATGTATCATCAAGTTCATGAACTTCTTCCAATTTTTTTCTCCATTCATATGTAGCTAGAGGTGGTGTTCTTTTGATGGATCAATCAATGGAAGATGTGAAATGCCTCCTTCCAACTGGAGGGGAACAATAAAATTAGGTCATTAGTTAACACGCACAAACCTCAGAAAGCTTCAAAACAGTAGACATATAAGTAAAAGCTTCAGACTTCAGTTCCATAAGAAAATTGCAACTGAAACATGATCTAAACACAGAAACTTGTTTTCTTTTTATTGCAAGATATGAAATGGAGTAAATTATAGCTTCTAGTACTATGGTGTTGGAAAATACCAGATGAATAGTTGCACTTAAGAAATAATGAGGAAACAAGTCCATTCCAGATGAAATCTTTCAGAATACAAAGTACTAGCGATGTGCCCGCGCCTCGCGCTGGGGGCTATTGCTCATTGATGTAATCCAAGAGCAATTTATGGTAAGATAATTATTTGGTTCAGAGGGTTTTGAATCTCATGATCCGCAGCAACAAAAGGCATAAACATTTGTTTTAGACTATGGATGTTGAAAAGCATGATAAGTTGGTAAAATTAAGGGCGCTAAGTAAAACATACTTCCAAAATTTCATTGAAAGGAAAACTTTTTGATATCAAAAGAGCTTAATCAATACATGGTCTTTTATCACACCAAGGATGATAAACTTTTTTCCTTTACACATTATAATTGTTGGTTCAACACCAGCAAATCAGTAGTTCATTTGAATGTTTGTCGAAAATAACCACAACGAGCAGGCCCAATCCAGAAAAATATCAGCAAGAAATTAATTCAGTGTTTATCAGCTAAGAAAACAAAAAATAATGTCAGAACAGAGCTGCACATGCAATGGTATGACAAAATTAGAAAGGAATAACAACTATACACATGACACAGCAATTACTGGTTTCTAAGCTCAGAAATGGGTCAAGATGCAGCCATAAAGAAGCTTACCCAAGTATTTTTCCAATAGTTTCAGCATAAAAAATTTAAATCAGGATGCATATTTCAACCTATGATATATCAAATATTCAAATAAACTCAATATAAATTGCAAAAAGGGTGAAAAAAAGAGAAGAAAAAACCTGAGATACCTTAGCAGCCATCTCAACTTGCATTCTATATCTCTGAGCAGCCTCAGTTTTCTCAGTTGCTCTCACTGGATGACTGATGTTATAGCATAATATCTTCCAAATACATACAATGAAAAGAAGTCAATATGAAGAAAAAAACAGAACAACAATATGAAGATAAAAGAAAAGAAAATAAAGAGGATGAAGCCACCTCCGAGTGAACCATGTCCCTTCCGAAATAGATCATTCCACATGATAATCCATAGGCCGTCCAAGTTTTGCTAATCCATTTGTTTACATAGAGTAAGTTATGATTGTGCTTGGTCGACACAGGAAGGCAAGTAGCGTGAGTACTCCACAATTCACTCAACATAGGATCATACCACAATCACCACGTCCATGGAGTTGCTTCTCTCAAATACTCTTTTCCATCGCTTTTAAGAATGACGCACGGGGCTACATTATTGGAAAAAAATATTAGCCAAGGAGAACATTAAAGAGAATGATCATAAAAACTTGAAAGAATGTAAAATTGGTCCAAATGACAACATATGCAGTAAATTGGAGCTGCTCAATCTTAATAAATCTTTCCGCACTCCAACATCAAGACTCTTACATTTTTAATATAATTCAACCTGAAAGTGGAAAATATCGTATGAATTTCCCATTATACGTAAATTCTCTGCATTAAAAGGAACTTAGCCAATCACGAAACAATTAGGCCAAAATGGAATTACCTGCTGTCCAGCCCTCTTGTATCTATCCAGTGTCCTCATAGCATCACTGCATTGAGGACATATTTACATATCACCCAGCGAAAGCTGCCGAACAGAGATCCAAGAAACTACACACATGAACATCAAGAATAAACAACCGATTCAGAAATACCCACAAAATAGGATACATTTGTTTAGTTTAAATGAGTTCACCACTTACACAAATATATTTCCAAAACGTTCATTAACAAAGATCAGGAAATGACTTTTGCATCATCAGTTCAAGAAACAAAAGGTAAATAAAAGATCTTGCTATAGAAACATCCCTGCACAAAAATAACATGTAATAATTATATTTTTTTTTTTCATTGATGGTGTTTGTTATAGCATCGATTTTCAAAAAATCGACAATCTCCATCAGAGTTAGTATCCAGATCACCAAGCAAGATTCCTTTCCGCTACAATGTCAGCCTCACAGTCTCCCCTCACCATTGGATCGATGCCGCAGAACATGTAAACAAAAATGAGAATTACAGCACTAAATAATAGCTCAAGTTGAAAATTTAAATCATACCTTCAGAGCACTCTCCTCACATCTGATTAGATTCCATGGCAACATCCAAAGTAGCAATATAGCTCATAACACAATAAGATTGGTTTACATCCATTTTTCACATTTTTTGAGAGACAAATGTCACTTTACGTACTTAAAGAAATAGAGACAAACATATAAGAAAAAAAGATTCATTCATTTTTGAGACAAATGGTACTTCGCATACCTTAGGAACGTTAAGGCTTTGTTGATTTATTTTTTGAATTTAACTCTCTGCGATGGTCTTACCAACGAAGAATTTTCAAAGAGGCGGTGGTGGGATTGCTGGTTTAGTCTTGACGCCACCGCTTTCAGTCACCAACCTATCCAACAAAAGAGGTCGTATAATTATCTCAACAACTCATATAGTCCCACAGTATATAGAGAGCAATTACAATAAATTCATGCCACAGACAGAAGAGAGAACCAAAAATACAGCAGCATCGCAGAGAACATAAAATGATACAACTATCCCATAAAATCATCTAAAACAAAGCATCATCCGTAATGGTCTCCCAGAAAAACATTAATTTTCACTACTACACTAACCAAGCATCAAACATGTGTTGATTTCTTTCAATGGTTTCCAAAAAAAAAGAAAAGAATATTCATTCTTCATTACTACTATGCTCATCAATCATCAAAACCATGCAATCAATTTTTTTTTCTGTTGTTTCCATTAATGATATACAACAATTATCAGTACTCTCCTCAAGTATGGCAATTATTTTTAAAAAAAAGGGTCGATGTAAGTACCAAAAGACTTTTGCAGGCCATGGGCTGCTTCTTGAGACCCCTATGAAACCTGGGGAGTACACCGCAGCCAGTAAAAATAAATTAAATTCACTTCAAATCTTAAAACAAACACAAACTAAAGCTACTAACATAAATATCTCACCTGGAAAGAGAGAGACGTCTCACTTAATCTAGGTAGATGCCCGCGCTTTCTGGCTGGAGAATTAGGATATTGACTTAGTGAAACAGATAACTCAGTTGGACTTCAAGGATCAAAGCACTAAGCAATTAAAAGGTGTTGTAGTTGCAGAGGGGAAAGACATACAGTTCATAACAAACATGAATTGAGTTAGAAGAGAACCAAAATATTTTATTTAAGCTACTATCATGCTACTCCTTTCTAGATTTTGTGGGATGGCTTTGGATCCTAGCAGGTTTGGCGCCATTGAAAGGGATACCGTGCAGCGCAAAGTTTCAGAGCAAATGAATCAATTTATGACAACAACAAAACCCAATTCAATACTTTTGCTAGAAAATTCATTTAAATACAATGACTGCCACAAATACACAGTAGACCACATAGAAAATGCCCCATCTCATTGTGATACTATGTTTCCATCATTTGGAAAAGGTCATTATGAGAAGCCTTTAAACTTACCCATTGATAAAAGTTTCACTCCAAATTCATCAACTACCAACTCAGCTTTGCACCACAGTTTTTGTAGTCTAACGCCATCGAAAAAAGAAGCAAGATTCTGAAGAGAAAAGGATCTATAGATAATGGGTTCTTTATGTTATTGCTATTCGCCCTAGGTAAGACCTCACTTATATAGGGTGTTATTTAAGAAGCTTGACCAACTAATTTCATTTTTAACCATCAAAGAAGACGCAGCTGGAGACACGACGATAATCAGTAATAATTAGACCTCTAATGTAACAAATACACACCATAACAATACAGGCGAATAGCAATAACATAAGCCTTATTTGAATATTCTTTCATATTAAAAAAAGCTATTAATTAAAGAAACCTAGCAGACGTTCCTTAAATAACACGCCACTTGTATAAGGTGCTATTTAAGAAGACTGACAAACTAATTTCGTACTAAAATTTGTGGCTAGTATTCAGATAAATACATGCCCTATTTTTGTGCACTAAGAGTAAGTGAGATGGAAAAAATGTGCACTGTGAATTGTTTTTGTTAGCTTGTAACCCAACTAACCTCTGTTGACCAACTAAGAGAGCAACAACCCACAGCAAAAATATGTATTCCATGGATGTCATCCACCACAGTTTCTGGGGTATTTTTGTCTCCATGTCAAAAGCCAGGTGCTGCAAAAGAGAGAGCAGTACTCCTTGGCTCAAAGGAAGAGTTACATCATGAATTATGACGCAATTTTGGAAATCAAGCTGCTGCAAATTATGATCTTTACATCATGACTTATGATGCGTATATTTCTTCGAGAACCGTTCCTTGACAATACACCTTCCACCCACGAATGTTTGAAAATAGAGCATATACCAAAATCAAGACTCAAAATCAAATAGCATAACAAATAAATACAAAGGAGTTTGGACATGGACGTATTGAAAGTTGAACAAATAAAGAGCACGATAGAACAAACAAATTGAATGAAGATGCAACAGATGGATCAAAATTAAATATTCTGTAATTTAGGATCATTTAATTTGTCGCAAAAGGAGACTCACCCTGAGCTCAAACCATTCGCTGACTCTGCAACTAAACTCTTTACATGATGGTCTTTGTTATGATCAAATAGATCCATCTCACGCGCACTAGGACATAAGTGAATCTCATGGAAAAGCATAAAAAATAAAAAGATGAAAGAAAACTTTATCAGACTGAGAAGAGATGTGTTCAAAATTTTAAAAGCAAAGATAATATTAAATCCGAGAGAAGACCTTCATTGAAGCTGAAGTTTAGTTTCCGCAACACCACTTGTAAAGCCACGGCTTCACTTCCTCTCCTGCAATAATAATGGTATGCATAAAATTGTTCAAACAGTACGATGCCTAAGAAATCAGTTTCCTCTCCTGCAATAATAATGGTATGCATAAAATTGTTCAAACAGTACGATGCCTAAGAAATCAATTTAGTCCAACAGAAATCAGTTTTATTCTGAACTCCCCATCTAAATTTATTAGCTGCTATTCTCAACTAAAAATAATAACTATAATGTTATAAAACATAAATATTGTAGATAATATATCATGCATATTGAAATCTTGGAAAAAAAACAGAAAATAGAAAATTTCAAGTGTAAAAAAACGTTAACCATCAAGTGAACAACATCGCAACTGCCAAAGAAATATAGGAATCAACCTCTGCATTATCCATGGAGCTGTTGCACCCAAAACATCATAAGCTACCTACAAAATTAAAGAATAAATTAGATTTCACTCCTCATTAAAGGTTTAGGCAAAGAACAACTAAAGTAAAGCATAGTTAAGAATTTGTATGTACTGGACCCTCTGAATTTGCATGTACTGGGTAAAAAGTTGAATTTCGATGCTAAAACAAACACCATGAGTCACCCCTCAAATTACTGTGAGAAACGTAGAAGTAATAAGAAGAAAAACTAATCAAAATAGCAAATAAAAAAGCACATAAAAAGCATCATACCTAAAAAATAGATCAGCAGCAGTAGCAAGACACGCAAACACTGTCATGAGTCAAGAGTCACCCTGAAATTTCATCAAGGAACATAGAAGCAATGAGAACAAAGTCAATCAAAATGACAAAAAGAGAAGAAACATAAATTCTCTCGCTGTTAATAGGAGCGGATGATAGAGAAAGAGCATGAAAGAGAGTCAGGAAAGAGAGACGGAACAAACTCACCACAGATCTCCAAAGCTCCAAAGCAGAAAATTATTATTAAAAAAAAAAACCCAACAACAAACATGCATAACAATTGAGCGGAGAAACGTATGAAATGGTTGCCAGAGACTTTGAAACTCAATAATCATCCTCATCCAAACCATCTAAGCAAAACATGAGGAACCTCACCAAAATCGTGCATGGGAACGCAAGGAAACTACCCGAACAACAATCCCTCTCTGCATGAAGAAACACATCTAACCATGTGTCTCGCAACGAAGAAGCCCAGAAGAAATCGACCAACACGTGTCACTCCACCCAAAATCAACACCCATCTCCTTCAGCGAACAACAACAACACCACAGATAATCACCTCGTGAACCCAAGATAATGCACTGAATTGTTCCTCAGCATGAGACACACAAACAAAGGAAAAGGTGGAGGAGAGAAATCGCAGGGAAACATCTGAGACACATACTGTTCTCGTAGACTGACTGAACGACTTAGATTCATGTATTCCCCCACGATCCTCAACATGCAAACAGAAACAAACAACACCCATGACGATACTTCACTCTCTTTCGATTAAAGTTTACCCTCAGCCAGAGGCGGAGAGGAGAGGAGCTCGACAGAAGCAAAAGTGAATATCGTTTCTGGCAGGGAAAGCAGAGCCGGCCAGAGTAGGGTCGAGGTAGAGAAGATAGAGGAAATTTTTTGGTTCCATCGAAGATTGCAGAGACCAACGTAAAAGCTTCGTGAAAGAAGTTCTCAAAGACACGTGTCAAAATCTTCTCTGCAGGTGTCGTACTCATATTTCTCAAAATACAGGTGAGTGATTAAATGGGACCCATAGAAAACATGCAAAACCGAAACCAAATCAAAAACTGACGCGGGTCCCACAAAAAACAAACAAAACCAAAGTCACACCCGACAGTATAGAAAAACCAAGGAACTCGCCCGCAATTGTACTGACTTACCTCTCCTATTAGAGCAACTGCAGTGGTCTTAATTTGCTAGCCCAACAAAAATCTATATTGGGTCTCACTTCTATTACATAAAAAGTCAAGGTAAACACGTCTCTCAATACAACCACATCAACAAAACACATCTTCCAATATAACCACATCAACAAAACATAAATTCCTATACATTTTCCTTCCCACCCAACATGGTGACCAACAAATTCCCATGCCCTCCATGTTGTCCCCAATAAAACTACACCAAAACACAATCTTTCAATATAAAACACATCTCCCAATATAGCCACATCAGCAAAACACACA
The DNA here is from genome assembly GCF_013401445.1 of Tripterygium wilfordii. Taxonomy (NCBI): domain Eukaryota; kingdom Viridiplantae; phylum Streptophyta; class Magnoliopsida; order Celastrales; family Celastraceae; genus Tripterygium; species Tripterygium wilfordii. The sequence goes on along the minus strand of NC_052246.1, from coordinate 38,349 downwards.
ACTCAATACAACCACATCAGCAAAACACAAAACCTCATACATATTTGTTGGCCCAGACAAAATAACACCATTACAAGTGCTCTTAGTATTCTTAATAGATAGATAGATATATAGAAGAACTTTGAGTGAGAAATGTGAGTGCACAAGAGAAAGTAATGGCCAACAAAATCAGGGTGCTAGCAGGATCAGAAGGAATTATCAACTAATGGTTGCTGAACATATGACCACTCAGCACTAAAATAGAGATTGAACATATACGAAAGAAGACAATACCTGAACATTGACCCATTGTTCAATTAGATGTACTCGACCCTAACAATATATGGGGAAAATTGAATGTCAGATTTGAGCAGGAAACACAGCTGATTGATTAATTATACTTGACTAGGTTCTACCATCATAGTCATAATTTATTAATTTTTATTTTCCTCTCCACACTAGCCAGTTATCTTTGAAGTAAGCACCATGTTGGCATGTTGTGATTTATACCTAGTTGGGATTTGAGCATGCTCAAGTCAAACAATAGTATACACACAACCCCAATGTGAATAAGGCTGCACACAGCAGGCATTTTTTTTATAGATCATTTTGTATGGAATTACAAAAGAAGCAAAGAAATTAAGGGAACAAGCAAATGTACTCCTCTTATTCTTTTTATTTTAGTTTGATAAGTACCAGAGTATCATCTCAACCAAAAAGACGTACTAGAGGATCAATATTTGCAGCGGTGCTTCACAAGTGCATTAGACTCATTAAGATGTTGTCATATGGGCTGCCTCTAGCATCCTTCAGTATATAGTCCTCAAAAACAAAGGTCTATGAAACGACATCAAGGTAGAGTCGGCAAAAATCCTCTTTTAGAAGTATCAAACATTTCTTTCCCAATGTATGTAACTAGACAATCATTTAGCCATTCATCTCTCATTTTTCAATGTATAGTTGTAATTGTCATAGGTAAAGTCAATGTTAGTGTTATAATTTATACACATGCGATACACCAAGTTATACTTTATCGCAACCATTTTTTTTTTTTGAAAGGCCCACAAGCTACACACATGCTAAGCCATGCCCGAGGGTCATCTCAAAATCCTGGACAGACAACCTGACCAACAAAACTATCTCCCATTCTCACGCAACCATTTTATTTACGGAAAATTTTATTTATACCACATAAACTACTAAGTTTACATATTTTTTTTACCTTATAAGTTTACATCCATATTTGATAAGTTTACACCAAATATTTAATGGATATCCTAAACTACCCTTAATTTATAAAATTATGATTAACAAAGTGTTAAGTTTACACACCTCATCAATTGAATTAAAATTATATTCTGTATTTCAGTCAAGTATTTGGCAATGATCGTTTTTAGGTTGAATCGACGTGTTGTTTATCGAAATAAGATCGGATTTTGCATAAATTATATTTTTTTTGTTTTTTCAGCTTCTTACGCTCCACAGCTGCTCAACCCATGCTCGAGCATAGATGTCAGGATATTGACCAGCAGCTAGCGCTCAACAGCTGCTCGACAGAATAAAATCCGAGAATTAGAAGTTCGAATCGTTTTAGAAGTTTCCTTTGAGGTTTACATGTTTATTATTATTGAAGGAAACTCTAGGAGGTTGGGAAGAGTTTAAAACATATATAAATACCTCATTACAGGTCAATAAGGGGAGATTTTTTGGAGGTTGACGACAAAGAAAGAAGAAAAAGGGATTTCGACAATTGGGTATGATAGGTTCTAGGCAGCCATGTTAAAAAAAATTTATCACTAACACGTAACCCTGCTGTTGCCAATGATGAAAACAACCAGTAAGAAACCTAATCAACAAGGAAACTACAACCCAAACAGAGTTCTAGATGAACAAAAAACCACAATAACTCAAACTCAAACCCAACTCAAAATCTTTTTCTCAAATATATCGGTAGCTTGTATCGATTTAGATTCATAAAATTGGATTAGACAAATAATCAGAGGGTATATGTTGATCGTTTCGTATATGAGACAAACCCTAAAAAACTTACCTTTACGCCATCACCATTCTTTGTATAGTCGACAATGTTCTTTTCAAGTTGTTGAAGTTGATAGTCATTCGTATAATCTTTATGTGAATCGTTATCTTCCATCTTCAACACTTCTTCAATAAATCTTGCGTTGAAAAGTTTTTGGCCTATAGAATTATATCTCTTTCTTGAGAGAATTTGTGTGTAAACTTATAAGTTTATAGTATAATATGTAAATAAAAAAATCAAAAAGTTGTGTAAACTTAGTAGTTTATGTGGTGTAAATAAAATTTCCCTTTATTTACAATAGCAGCAATCTCATGAACCCTATAAATTTGATCAAACACTTTTATTTTTTGCTTGATATTTTAAGGGAGAATATCAAATTAATGTGCTCATGTTCTTGCAGAACCATTATAGGGATCGACCTTTGACAAGGAGGGGAAGGCATCAAGCACCATCATGGCCTCCAACTTTGCTAAAACATATAATAAAAGCATTCGTGAGTTGGGACAGTTGCAATTTCATCCAAAGTTTAACTTAATTGCATTAAAAATAATGTGCAAAAATTAATATGTTTTAAGATAATTTGATAAACTTAAAATTTTTTTAAAAAAATATGTGTGAAGTGAGTCTAAACTGGTGTGCAAATACCAATTCATCTTATTTCGAAATAAGGTCACTGGTGCTTAATTAGTTAATTCCATTGGATCTCCTACCCACAATGAGTGGACCCCATCCATCAATGTAGCCTTTCAACAAAAATAAACACAGTCAATTTCATACACAATCATAACATGACACGTGGAAAATAAATGCCGTTTCTTGACCGTCAGATCTAGACCCTTACTACATATCACCATCGTTCACTTGACACCTTATTAGCGAGCTAAGGGCTTCTCTGTCAGTGCTAAGGCGCCGCCTGAAGCAATCCCCTCCCTCCTCTCTCTTTTTCTTATCTTCTACGCCAAATCGTTTCTCTATAGCCACCCAAAACCCTAAGACAAGGTATCTCTTAGATTCTCATCGGTTTTGTTTATACGTATGAACTTGTTTTACAGCTTGATCTTAGGGTTTGAATGTTTTTCTGATCTCGGTTTTGAGCTGTTTGTTTAGCTAATATTTGGCGATCTAGGGACATTTTTTGTATCTAGCTCTTTGTAAGCCTATCCGTGTACGTTTTGTCGTAATGTCTTCCATAATTTGAAAACCTTTATCTGCCTACTTTTATGTTTCTGTTGGATTCAACTGTTCAGCAAAATGTCTAGTTAATCCTTAGTTCTTAGCAGCTGTCGTTGCACTTGCATCTTTATAGAGTCTATCTTGCAGTTGGGAGGGCAGATGCATGTTTACTTGACAGTTTGTATCACGGGACTCTATAAAGATAACTCTTGAAGGTCAATAAGAAGCACTCTTTTTGATATTGAGCTATTTATGTTGCTTCGCCAAAAAAAAAGAAAAAGGAAGCACTCTTGCCTAAGTATATTTATCCCGTTTAAACGTATTTGTCTTTTTATATGTATTCAGTGGTGTTATGAATGGCATGGTTTAGATGTTGTCTTCCATTTCTTCCATGGGGTTTTAGTTATCCAGTGTGTAATGCATATATAGTTTGGTTTTTGTATGTCGGTGGTGTTATGAATTGCATAGTTTAGATGTTGTCTTCCATTTCTTCCATGGGATTTTAGTTATCCAGTGTGATGCATATACCGTTTGGTTTGTCAGCTATATGTACTCATTCAATTCTGGTGAAATTGCTTAGTGATTCTTCTTGTTTGTTAATATTTTCCTCAGTATTCTCTGTCATGGCTATAGGAAGTTCTCGTCATTGACCATCTTCTAACTTTTAAGCAGATGAATACTGAAAAACTTATGAGAATGGCTGGTGCTGTTCGCACTGGTGGGAAGGGTACCATGAGGAGGTAAAGGATTATTTGATAAAAAATTTATACTTGATACTGAAGTTTTTTTATATGCTTAGTGTGTAAAGATGACTGAAAATTTCAGATGTGGTTTATCATAGTATTCTATTGGAAAGGAAATTGTTCCACTGTTCAGTGGATTGATATGATTAGTTGTTTCTGGGAATTATTTAAATGAGGTTATGCTGTTGTGGTCAGGTATTTTTGTTACATAATTTACTGGAACAAACTTTTTAGTCAGCATTTTGTCATTCGTTGTAATCTGGCACGCTTTAGTGGATTCAAGGCCCAGAGTGCCTAGTGTAACATGGATGTCCCTGTACTTCTGTAACCATGGCGTTTTCTCTATTCTGATGTTTTCCTTTATTGGAATCATAATGATTCTTGCAAGAGAAAATAGAGAAATATAGTTTTGCCTTTAGTAGTTGATGCACCCCATTCCCTTTTGGATTATTGTGAGAACACAGAAAAGTAGTAGCAGCCTTTGATTGTGTTGTTATGGAGAAGTTTGTGTCTACTGCTCTAACATCTCTTTTTCTTTATATTCTGTCTTACCCATATTTGAGTTTTATTTGCAGTAGTCTGTGAATTCTAATCTGATTCTGTAATCTTCACCATAGAAAGAAGAAGGCTGTCCACAAGACAACTACCACGGATGACAAAAGGCTTCAGAGCACCCTGAAGAGAATAGGCGTGAATGCTATACCAGCAATTGAGGAAGTCAACATATTCATGGATGATGTAGTCATCCAATTTGTTAACCCCAAAGGTATAACCTTGGATCCCGTAACATCTTTCATGTTTTACATGATCCTTGTCTGCTGACCAGATATTTGCTTTGCATTTCAGTTCAAGCTTCCATTGCTGCAAACACATGGGTTGTTAGTGGTTCTCCTCAAATGAAGAGTATGATGTCTCTCAATCTTTTTCTTCCATAACCTTTAATTTTATATATTACCCGTCACATGTCACAAAAGTTGCACTTATTTCTTTCATGTCCAGTATCTGCACGTCAAATGTTTAGAGTTTATGATTTGGGTTCCTCGATAAGGTGTTCTTAATTTTTATATTTATGTTGTCCGACATTCTAATGATGTTAACCTCTCTTTCCAGAATTGCAGGACATTCTTCCCAATATCATAAACCAATTGGGTATGTAAATTCTCATCTCTGAATCACGAGCTCATGATTACATGGGACTCATGGATTTAAGCTCAATCCTTTTATTTCTCGTATTATTTTACTGTATGAAATGTTGCAGGTCCTGATAACCTGGACAATCTGAGGAAGCTGGCTGAGCAATTCCAGAAGCAGGCACCTGCTGCAGGTGCTGGTGCAAACATGGCACAGGAAGACGACGACGTGATTCCTGAGCTTGTTTCTGGGGAGACTTTTGAAGCTGCAGCAGAGGAGGGTCAGAAGGCTGCTGCATCTTAGAGAATTTTAGAGGGGTTTGTGCTCTTCTATGTTTTTTTGGGCATATTATGTTTTGCTTTCTTTTTCTTTTTTTGATCAAGATTCAATGTCCTATCTTCTGATCTTCTTGTTAGTGACCCTGGATGGTTTTGTTACCATAGATGTTTTGGTGGAATTCCAACTGAGTCTTCCAATTTGTTGGTTGGTTTCCTCTGAACTGTGAGGAATTATTTTCTTGTTTCGACTTAATCAGGCTGATGTAGCGGATGGCAAAGTAGTTGGGCATTTTTGCAACCCCAACCCGCCCAACACCCCCCCCCCCCCCCCCCCCCACAGGATGTAACTGGGTTTTAAAGTTTTTTTGTGCTCAAATTCGTGACCTTTATACGTCTTTGTGCATTTGATGAAGTGAGAACGGATAGGGGGAGACTTCGATGTGTTCGCTTGTCATTCTTACTGAGGTGGGACTAATTACAACTGTACTATGGTTTCAAACTAATAAACACAAACAAATGATTGCCGATCAAAATTCTAATTCACACTGAAAGTCTCATTCCCTTGCAGTTTCATTCAATTACTCGAATACATTTTATTCCACCCTGGTCACTCACTTCTGAAATCACCGCAAATAGGGAGTATTTTGTAGTAGTTGAGAAATTACAACCAAATCGGGAGTGAAGTTGGGAGATTTTTTTCCTTACTTTCACTGTTGGTCACTCCTCACTTGGCGGCTGGTTCTGGACATTTTGCTTTTGCTTTAACCGCTTGGTCTCATGGGCCCCTGTGCTAAAATCCATTGGAATGTTGGGGTTGTTGCCAGTAGACTAGTAGTTAAGTATGCCAAGACTCGAGTTGTAAAACAAACTGCTTTTCGAAAGTACCTCCCGCGCTAGATGTTAAGTAGTTTCAGTAAGGCTGTCGTGTTATATTTACCTTTCTTTTTTTGGAAAATCAAGGATAAGTCATTCATTGGAAAATTTTGTTTCAATAAGAACACTCTTAAAAGTCTTATTCCATAAAATTCGTATAGTTTGAACTAATATTCCAAGAAAGACAAAAAGTCAAAATATATGGTTTTATTATCTAAAATACCCTTATCTGCATCCTCAAACATGGCACATGCATCCTACACATGATTCATCTTGGATCTCCGTCAGAAGCTTTGTCTACGCTGCCAGAATATTTGTTTATGCCCCTTGTGGCTTATTTGAGAGTTCTATGACATTTTTTTAGTGATTTTTCAACCGGATTTTTGTTGTGTTCGAACTAGATCTACTCATACTCACCACGAGACTTGTAGATCTTGTTGTTTTCCTTCGATCTGTCATCACATCATTATTTTCGGCAGTTTCTGTGGTGATTTTCATGATTTTTTGTTCTGATGTGAAATATACAAATTGCAGATGATATGTTATCTGTTTCGATTAATTTGATATCTGTCATAATGTTATCTGTTTTGTTAAAATGTTATTTGTCCTTAATGAAATGTTATTTGTTTGAAGTTTCGAAAGGACCAAAATCGATATCATATCATAACAGATCCAAAGCAGATATAATATCTGCATATTCATATTCAATTTAGAAGAATATTGACAAATACAAAATATATATAATATTGATAGATACGAAACATATATAATATCTACATATTCATATCCGATTTCAGATGGAAAAAAAAAAGTACGAAAAAGCAATAAAACCTCAAAGGTGATGCGCCTTAGGCTGTGGAGTTGATTGGAGGTGTTGATGGTCGTCGACGCTTGCCGTATTGGTCGAATCTAGTTCTTTTTCAAATTGTGACCGTGATTTCACGAAACTTTTTCGGCGACTCAAGTGATTTTCTACTATTGGTGATGACTGGGCTTTGATTGGGCAGACCAAAAGTTTCATTTCGATAGTTCGTTCATCGAAAATGATGGTCGGACGACCAATTTCCGATATGGTGGCGCAAAGAATAAGAAAGAAAAATAAGAAGAAAGGAGGAAGAAGAAGGAGGGAGGGTATTTTGATAAGTTGACCTTATGGATAAAAATCCCTTCTTTTTTTACCTGAAACGTTTAGTCACTATTTTGTGGGTGTACAGTGTACACAAGATGAATCCATAGATTCACACAATAGTTTACAAACAACTTGTCTTAGGCAAGCACATGAACCCATAACTTTCCGAAAGGAAAAACCTCCTATCCGTTAATTTTGGAATGGATTCTTGATTAAGCAAAAATGATAAATATCCCAACGTTATCCTAAGTCTACGTGGCACAAATAAAACGAGCTTTTACTACGCATTTTTTTTTTGTTTCAATTCCACAATAGAAAGTAACAACGAGAGCAGTGACTGGGATGTTCGATTTAGACTAGAGTGCATGATCGGTTAGGGGGGTTCATTGGGTCGCACTTGTGCGAGAAGATTCTGAATGAGACGCCTAACAAAATCCTAGCTCTTGTGTAACACAGGCCTAATTTATTAAAACATTATAATTATATTGTTCTACTATCATGTTATAATGGAATTTCACATCAAACAAATTATATACAGTCTATACAAGAATTACATTGTTTTTCGAAACAAAGTAATTTCAATAAAAAATACAATAAACAACCTATAATATATATTTCATTGTTTGAAACAATGAACTCAAACAGACAATTTACATAGCATATATAGTAATTACGTTGTTTTCAAAAATAACACAATTTTATAATTAATGCGTAAAACACTAAAACCCACATAATCTCACGTACCAAGTACACAAAACAACGAATCTGGTCAATTTTGTCAATATATATCCCTGATAAAAATAATGGAATTGAGCAATAGATTTGAAATTTATTGTTTTCTTTATTCACAATGAAATTTTTTTGTTTTTTGAGATTACATTATTATTCAAAAACAATGTAATTAAAAAAGACCGGATAAAAACTATCGATAATGGAAATTGTTAAAAGGAGCTTTACGCACTAATTTCAAATATGTAATTTTTCTCGAAATCTAACATGTATTTTAAGAGATAAAATAATTTGAATTTTATTTATGAAAAAATAAACATGTGTGATGTCATTCATTTTTTACATGTCACATGTTGATTTTTGCCATGTAGACTATTGTGTAAGCATGCCAAATGGACTTAAAAGTGTTTGGCTGAGAATACTTGGGAATTTGGGATGTTTAGTGGTACCGTTAAGATAATACGAGGCGGGAGTCGGGAACGTTCGTTCGTATAGTTGGCGGTAATAACCGTCGAAGAATTACACTAGTAACAAAGACAGTTGGTCTATCTACACACTCAGAAATGGCTTCCTTAACCTTTGTCCCGATCATCGTCGCCGCTTCTCATCATTTATCCTCCACACAATGTTCCCAAATTGACGAAATCCGAGTCTGTACGAATCGCACCTGCCGCAGGCAAGGCTCGATGCAGATCCTAGAAACCCTAACGGGCCTGGCACCACCAAATGTTTCCGTCAATCGCTCCGGATGCCTAGGCCGCTGCGGCGCCGGACCGAACCTCGCTCTTCTACCCGACGGAGTTACCATTGGGCACTGTGGAACTGCTGCTCGGGCCGCTGAGATAATGGCAGGTTTTTGCTATGGAGATGGTGGTGCAGATGCTGCGATGAAGAGCCTGGATGCGCTCTCACTGAGAAAGAGAGCCGAGGGTAAAATTTTGAATGGCGATTTCTCAGATGCCGAGCTCTTGCTCTGTCAAGTACTACTTGCTCTCCATCTTCGTCAAATTGTAAATTAATTGAATATTCATTAGATTCATTATTTCATAAAATAGATTTTTTTTTTAATTTTTGTGAATTCGTTAATGCTGCAGGCTACAGAATTAAATCCAGTGGGGGGCCTCCATATTATTTATAAGGACAGGTTTGTTCAGCCTTCTTGTCCTTTTATTGTAGAGTGGTGAGGGGTATTTGAGCTTGCTAAAGATTCAGTAGGCATTTGCTTGAATAATTCATGCATCCCAAAAAGGAGCTCGCATGTAGGAAGCATGTAATCAATAGTTTGCTTATTGGGTCTGTTGTCATTAATGAATTTATGCGAGTATCTTCTGCATACAGGTCCATTGTAAGACTAGCTATGGGAAATCATTCGGGTGCACTTGATGATGCAAGACAGGCTTTGGCGTTAGCTCATCAATATACTGAGGTGGGACTAATTCTTGTATTTAGTTTTATAAATCGGTAACAACACAATCATATATATGTTTGCTTATGGTTAGTATGGATCCGCTGATCCTAAATCCCAAGTGTTAAATGGTTAAGCAACTCCCATAAGCAAGGTTACCAAGTGTGGTTTGATGATTGCAATTTGTCAACAATATGTTTATCTATGTAATACTAAACTGCAGTGCATATTGAGCAGTTTCAACCAAACTGTGGTGTGTATCTATACACACACACACACACAAAAAAAATCTTTAGGTATATAAACTATACCAGAATGAACACTGAATTATCACTGAGATATATTTGTAAATCTCTCTTTTGCAGGCTTACATATGCGAAGGTGATGCCCTTTTGGCCATGTACCAATTTGATGCAGCAGAAAAGTCATATTCAACATGTTTGCAGATAGATCCTTCTATTGGTCGATCCAAACCTTTCAAGGTATGTAGCATTTGAATTCCAAGCTTCTTAACGATTACTGGTATTTTCAACATCCTTGGATATTGAAAGCATTGAGGCCAAATCTATATGGATTGTTCCTTGTATTCCATTGGCTAGCTAGTATGTGGAGCTAATTTGCAAATTTTTTGTTCCATCATTTCGCCCCATGCCGCTCCAGAAACAAATTTCAATTCCCAGTTTCTCAAGCACCGCTCTCTTATCCTCCCATCGTTTAACTATATCACTCATCCTTGTTATTCAGGCACGGATGGCAAAGCTTCAGGAAAAGTTGACTGCTGTAAATTCACCTGGAAATTATCCTATGTAACAAATATGGATGTTTTTGTGGATTCTGGGGACTAAATCAAGATGTTGCTGCTGCTTTCAGGTTTTGACCCCCTTTACCTCCACCTTCTAGTTTAAATTCCTACCTGTTGTTTTTTTTTTTGGTTGAATAGCGACCCAAAATTTTGTTTTGTTCCACATTTTGAGGTTGAGGTGAATATTTTGATCCCATAGTGAAATGTACATTCATGATAAAAATGAACGGAGAAAATAAATACATGTGATGGATTCCCGGTGATGTTCTCATAAACTCATGTAGCCAACTCCAAACTTTTGGGATAAAGGCTCGGATGATGATGATGAACCAAATGTACATTCAAAGCAAATTGTATGGTTCTATGAAAAATGTTGTTTGGATTAAGATTAGTCGTGTAGCAAGGCATGTTTATATTACAAATTGCCACCCAAATGGGTGGGATCATTTGCAAAATCAATAACTCTTTTTGGTTTACAAAATTTTGCAGGACTAAACATCTAACAAGAACCACATCTAATTGAAAAGTTGATTTAGTTAAGTCCAAGGTCTCGCACTTGAAAATATCAGTTATACACTTCACCATTATCTTTGATTTGTGAAACTATTCGAAAGTGCTGGTTACTAATAAATTTATGGAAGACATTTAGGTATTGATTAGATGATAGAGGCATGACATGATGTATAAGAGAGTGTATAGATATGTTTTGCTGCATATGTAAATATTTGTCAGTTTGTTTAGTCTTATGTGGTTTGCACTTTGCATCTTTCAGGAATTTATGCTTTAGTGAAAAGCAATCTTCCATTGTGCTTTTTTACATATTACACTGATGATCTGGAAGAGAGGACTTTGTTTTATTCAGGGAATTTCACTCATTAACAAAGGCACATAAATTTTTAGTTATTTAACAAACCACGTTTACTGTCAATTTCTGCCCATTTTCACAGTGACCAATTCACTCTCCACATATGTACCAGTTTTGGCCAACCTCTGATAAAACCAGCGAATCTTTGCCACTTGTAGCCCAATTTGTGTCTCCTTTAAGCAATCTTCATACGCAGTTGAGTTCACTTGCATTACATTATGCAAACTTCTTTCATAGTTAAACACAGTCAGAGCATAATAGTTATTCCATGTTCAAATATTTTTAAAATAGAAGGAAAAACTATTTTCTTCATTTTTGGCGTAAATTTGCATATTTTTGCTTACATATCTTTTGCACTCTTGTATGAATTTTTTGTACTTACCTAGTATCTCACCAACGTGGAATTTTTTCCCATGTGCCCAGTTGGAGAAATCTGTGAAGAGATCCCAACTGCATATCCAACAATGCGGGTCACTCCTCTTGCATTGAGCATATTGATGGAGGCAACAAGGAGAAAGAAGAGAGTGCTTGTTACTTGTTACTTGTTGCTGGTAAGCTTGAAAAGGAATTCCTTCTATTCTTAAATTCCTGCTGCAAATTCAAAGATGAGTCAAGAGCTTGTTGTCGATGACAACGGACGTGCATTCAAGTTATGTTACTTTGGGGGTCTGTGAAGAATTGATTTACATTTCCACAACATTTTTGTGTTGTTTTCATTTCACAATTCCATTCAAAAGCTTAAACACATTGTTGGACCTTTTACATCAACCTCTCACTGCATTATCACTTCAAATTAAGTGCTGCATCGACGTATTTAAAAATAAAATATATCTTTCTATTTTATCAAAGTCTTATATTTCCCAAAAGATTCTATTAAACCAAGAGGGCTACATATCACATTGGAGTTGATAACTTCATTTCCGTAGAAGACTCTGGCAAAAATTTGCACCTGTTAAACTAATACTATATATGGCACCCTGTTTGATGGAGGTTTAGGAGATCAGTGGCATTAACAAGTACACCTTTGGTGCAGGCCACAGACTAAGAAATCCATGTTCTTAACCCTTTTCCACCAACTGTCCGCTTTCTGTCCATTATCTTCAGTCCTCTTCTCGACCTTAAGCTTCTCAAAACGGAAACAACCCTCAGACCCTGAAGCTGCCCCGGTAACTCCAATACTCTTCCTATTCACCTTCGAGTTGCTGTCTTTCCTTTCTTTCTCAGTATCGTCCTTTTTCACCAGTTGCTGATAATACTCCTTGTTCTTCTTTTCCAACCCGTAAATTTGCTCTTGCAGATTCTCAATCTTCTGACTGAGCATACACACTCTGTGATCCTCCCTCATCTTTAGCACACACCTAGCCATTTCTGCAGTTTTTCTCTTCATAAACATGGACTCGGACGACAACCCTTCATTCTCCTCCAAAAGAGCCGTCACCCTGTACCTTAACCCTGCATTCTCATTCAGTAATACCATCCTCTCAGATTCTAACAGCTCAAGTAATTTCTTTAACAGGTCGATCTTCCTCGATGCCTCATGGCTTACTTGCTCCATGTCACTTACTTGGTCTTTTAACAAATCATTCTCCATGTTCTTGATCACAAGATCTGCAACAATGTCTTCAATGTTGACTATGCTGTGATTTTGCGCAGAAATTGGCTGTTGATAAGAGAGAGCGCTCTCAGCGTCCGAGTCAATTTGGCTGGTCTCAGCATCATCATATTCTTGTTGATAGCGGCATATGTGATCAATCGTCAGGACTTGAGATGGATGCCTGCTGTGTTTGCTTTGTGTTCGGCTGCAACTGTTCAACAAGGTGATGTATCCATTGTACAAGTCCTTGAGGAGCGCAAGAAGCTGAGGACGCTTCTTGTAGTACCATTCCGCTCGTTCAGCAAAGGTATCACCAGCATTGTCCTCTTTTCCGAATGCAGTGATAAGCATTGCTTTCATTCTCTCATCCAAATCTGTCATGAACCACCTAAATGTGACTTACAGCGTGAAGAGATTGAAAACAAACAGGACGGGAGAAGGTAGTATTACTATTTACTCAGGTGATGGCTTCATTCACTACATGATGGTTCATAGATTAAATTTATATATCAAATTAAACGCCAAAAGGAGTGCAAATGAAAGAAAAAGACCTTCACCCATTGAGGTTGGGAAGCTAGCCATCAAAACCAGTAATAGAGTGAAAGAAACTCCTCAAACTCGTTGTGTATAGGAAGGGAGTTCACAAGATAGACGATGGTTCTAGATATAGACCAATACTTTTTTTTTTTAAGAAGATAGATATAGACCAATACTAGTACGGGCCAAATGATTGACAATGAATTTGAATTTGTGGTAGCAAGTAAAGACGTAAAGTGACAAAAATGGCTTTAATAGTCACAAAAGAAACAAACGAAATATGTTTTCAAATTTTGAAACCGCAAAATGGATTTATTTCAGTGTTTTAACTTTTAATAGGCGGGTGCAAATAGATAGATTAAAATAAATACTTCATATATTGTGCTTTAATTCCGAAAAACAGTGCAAGGTAAATTTGAAGTCCACTGGAGGGTAAAAAGGACGATCATTGAGAGGAAGAGGACAGAAGTTTGCGTGCATAGAGAGGAATAGAATTATAGAAAGGTCGCTGTAAGTGTAAGGGAATCATTTATGCACTGCCACAAGGCATTGGCTAGTTGGCTTGGTTGTGTGAAAGGGACGACTCATGAGGAGGTGGAGGGAATTCTCGCAAAGTTATAAAATTTAAACACAAACAAACACCGAAAATGGAATCAAAATATTTAATGGAGTAGCCAATGGTCCAAATTAAAACAACAGCCTAATCTGCAATTATTTATTTCCTTGTGTCACAGAATCAGGAAAAAAACAAGTTGTCTGTTCATCTTTTTGGTAAAGGAGATATTTGATAAAATGGTGGTCGTCGAGGTCTACGTGTAATATTGGGTGGCATGGGTATCTTTTCCTCATCAATGAAGGTGTAGGTGTAACCACAAAAGTAGAAGAGAAAAACAACTTTTGCTCTTCACATCTGAACTGATGTGTCGTTAATGGCACAGGATGAAAGAAGAAGAAAAAAGCACATACATTTCGGTTCATATAATTAATTACACCGGCAGAGCAGAGCAGGCAATTATTTATTGGAGTTATTGAACTAACAAGCGAACAGTATTTGTTGTCTTTGAAAAAGGAACAACCAAAAAAAAATAAAAAAAAATAAAAAAAGAACAAAGGAAGTAAAAGCTGGTACCAGCAAGAGCAGCTGAACGCTTGGAAGACGAAGGAAGAGATTGATTAGATGCAGCCTTTTCCATCATCTGATGATCTGATGCTCACTATCGGACCACGCAAAAGGCTCACCCCCTATTAAATTGTCACAACCGTTAGTATTTAGTGATTGATGTTTGTTAATTAAATTCAATTGTTACTGATTCATTCCATTGTCATTGTATTTGTGGACGAAATTCATACATCAACGTATCAATGTCATACTACAAATCGTACTCTTCATGTAGTACAAAAACCTCAAACTAAACTGCAAGAATTTAGAGCTTAAAATTCATCAAACCCAATTGAAGCCAAGTGAATAGTGTAATTTGAAAATAATGCACACATTACTTTAACGTGATTAAGTAAAAGAAACAGAGTACAATTTCATTGCATTTATGGTTGATATATACCCCTAAACTATTCCAATGTCCAAGTCTGCTGCAGCGCATTGAAACACAACAAGCGTATATAAGTTGATATATATATATATATATAAGCGTAGATCTCGAGGAGTAATGACGGAACTCTGAGGAGGCAGAGAGAGCATTAAAAGCAAGATCTGAGCAACACTGTGAAGTGTGAAGGAAGGAAAAATGGACTCAAATCCCCAACTGCGTTTCGTTTCCATTTTGTTCCTTCTATCCCATCCTCGTTCCTCTCGCTCTGCTTAAGGACGGCATGATGATATAACTCTATTTATTTTTTCAGTATTAGAACTTATCTCTGCTTAAAAACTAAAAAATTAGAGAGAACTAAAAGAATCAATTAAAAATCAAGAAGAACTCGCAAGTCTAACCAGTTTCGGCAAGCTAATTAAGGGTACTCGTTAAGACATCGAGAAATGATTGTTTGAATTAACGAGTTTCACGTGTTAAACTCACCTGAGCGCCCGAGGGAATCTCATTACCAGAAAGTGTACGGCCCCCATCGGCGGTAGAAAAACCACGGAGTAGAAAGAAAGCTCTAGCCTGGTGTTGATATAAATTATTGACAATTGAATTGTTTGATGGTGATTGGGTAGATATAAGATAAAATAGAGAGATTTTACGTGGTTCGGCGTTGAGCCTAGGTTCACGATACAGAATGATATTGTAGAGGTAAATTTCTACAATCGTTGAATGGTCAACTTCTCTTCTTGTGGGGTCCGTTTACAGCTTCAAATCCTACAAATTTCACAACAAGGCAAGCCGTGAAAGCTCCTCAACTGGTTTGGGGGGTGTTGGTCTTGGAGGCTCCGACGATCAAGTTAGTACTTGCCGGAGATGGAAGACCAACTATGGTTTTAGTGTTTTGTCTAAGTATGTTTTTTGTGAAGGGTTCGTCAAAATGTTCTTGTTCTTTCTTCTAGGTAAAAATGCTCGATCCCCCCACCAATGAACGAAGGGGGGTCTTTATAGAAAAACGAAGATCAATCTCGAGAATTGTGTTTACATTTCATTGGTTTCATTGGACCAACATGTACAAAAGGAAATACATGAAAGGTCTATTATTCCGGATGTGTCAGGGTTGACAGATAGATAAAAGGATAAAGTAGCAACATGAAATGATCAAAACAGGTGTCGATGATAGTGTGTGTAGAATTGTAGGTGGTATTTAATGAATAGATATTTATATGAAAGAAGCTA
The DNA here is from genome assembly GCF_013401445.1 of Tripterygium wilfordii. NCBI lineage: Eukaryota > Viridiplantae > Streptophyta > Magnoliopsida > Celastrales > Celastraceae > Tripterygium > Tripterygium wilfordii. The sequence goes on along the minus strand of NC_052246.1, from coordinate 22,299 downwards.
TACCTAGGGATGTTAGCCTGTCACACCGTAAATATCAGCGGTAGATTAGATATGATAGGAACTGCTTTACAGCACGTCGGCTCATGAAGTGGCGCTCGTACGAGCCAACGCCATAACAGTATCGGTGTCAACATATGGTCGTCAACACATAAATGTCTTGAAACTTGGTTTCACTTTACTAAGGGAAAGTCATTGTAGACATAATAGTATGAACAAACTGTATAATCCCCGCAGACAGATGTCAGAGAACATGACAGTTTTGGTACCAGACAGCTGTTATGTTACTTTAGTAATGATGCATGGATTGTATATGAGCCTCAATATGGGCTTCGAGATGGGCCTAACTGAGATGGCCAGGTTCATGGATCGGAATAGTTCAACTGGATTTGTCATTATATGACCGTGTGGGGCCATACCATTTTTGGCACCTACATATATGATAATTTTTATTATCACTTGAGATTACAGAGTGAGTAAGAAATCAAAGTCTCCGACCAGATGCCCCCTCTTTTCCAGAAGCTTAATGAACTCCTTTTATGCTTTTCTTGAGCAGTTACCAGCAATTGTGACAGTTGGAGAAGTTCATAGCAGTTTAGAGGAGTTTACAGCAGTTTGGAGGAGTTTGCAGTAGTTTTGACTGTTACCATTTAACTAGGAACTGCCTTATCTTCGGCTTCGTCCCTTTGTTCTAGGTTCGACCTTACTTGTATCGGCTTTGTATTGCCTTTTTAAGACCAAGTCCTTTTCAGACTTTATGTTTTGGTCTAATTGTTGTTGGGCTTCGTGGACCTAGCCTCTGTTGGGCTTTTATGTTTGGTCTGTTTGTATTGTAAATAGATTGGGTTGAACAGGACCAATATAATTGGTTGGGTTGAACATGACCCATGTAATTTGTTGAGGTTGAACTGGACCCCTACATTTTCCCCCTATTTTTAAGTTTGATTTAAACTTAAAAATATTTTGTATGGGGTTGCGTCTTCTTTAGAGTTCCTCGTCTCTTCATTTCTGTTTGCGATTTTTGTATCTTCGACTGTTGAAGTTCTTCTGTAATTACAATTTCAGAACAATGAGAGTAATAGTAAAGATATCTCTTTCATGATAAAACATAAATACTTCATTCATGAAAATAGATATGCAATGATATAGCTTTTAACGAGCCTAGCTATGAATAACATCATTTATGATATTCATTGCATTCCCAACATAGGTTGCAAGGTCTAAAAGGGATTCTAATCGATAAACGTTCTGATTTCGTGAATGACCCCAAGCGTTATCACGAACTCTGTTCAATGCATCTCTGACTGCTCGAAGCACGTCTGTATAAGATTGGTTTCGTTCGTATTCATTTTGAAGATTTTTTTGGGCCTCCTCCAAAAGTCCTTTTAAGCCTTCAATGGAGTTTTAAGGGTTTTCCTCATACAATTCTTCAGACACTACAGATATTTCAACCACAGAATCGTCTGGTTCATCGTTGTTTCGAGATGTGGAACCTTCCCCTTTGATCCCTGCCTTTTTTGAAGACGATGGATCTTCGTTTCTTGCCCTCTTTGAAGGAATGAGATTCTCTTTCTCATCCAATTTCTTTTCGTAGGAGTTGAATCAGAAAAACTCATTTTGCTAGGTGTTGAGAGATTTTTTGGAAGGAAGAAGGAATGTCATCCCATTCCTTCTTGTCGTGTATTTAAGGTGAAGGAATCACGTTCAAAGACGTAGTTATTTTCGAAGAACATGGGGAAGCTAAACGGTTGCACCATTTTTAGAGATTATAGTGTCTCTTCGTATTTTGGAATTGAATTTGAAATAAATGATTCAAATATCCCGCCTTTTATATTCGTGGTAAATTGTTTCTTTTCAAAGAGAACAAAATGGAATTTCATGGAAATCTTTTTTGGAATAAAACTGAAGGATTGGAAATAAACAAGAGTTTTAATCTAGGGTGTAAAGAACATCGTCTATTCCATCTACAACAGATTTAAGCTGTACTATGATCTCAGTGATTGCTTCGTGCAATTTATCTGGATCATGACTACTTGCTTGTTTGACCCATGACATATACCGAATGCCTTGTATGGCATACTTTGAGACCATGGGTTGCTTCTATAATCTTGAATTTTGTCGGTTGTTTTCTTGAGTCTCCTTTTGGTTTCTATTAGAGCTCCTTTTAGAGATTCAATGGTTTTCTGGTGATCTTCTTCATATATTTCTTCTCTTATAGGAGAAAAGTTGAATCTAGGATCATTTCTATCTTCATCTCCCTTAGAAGTAGAAGCTTCATTGATTTTGGATTTCTTTGCTGGTGGAGAGTTGGGAGTATCCATCTTCAAAGATTCTTTGGGGAAAATATTGTTTTCTCTTAATTCTTTCTTTTGTATATTTATACAAATGGAATATGAAGGAAGTTATTTTTTTGGAAGTTGTGATAGATAGTGGGAAGATGGACGGTTGTGAAATCAATTCACGTTTCTTCTCGAGGAGCTGCAACGCCTTTTGGTTGCTCGAGGGTTAAATGTTAATTTATTAGAATTGATGTTAATTTATTGGAGTTGAGTTATCTTTGAAATTTTGTGAAGCTTCGTCTTCCTTTAATAGAGCTTCGTCTTCTAACTAGGAGATTTTTGTTTCGTCGAAGAGTTTTATCTTTGACAGAGATCAAATAAACATGGAATAGGATTTGTAAAAAAGTTAATATATAAACTATTCAAGCCTTTAGGGTCTTGGCCATAAGGCGTGATACATTCTAACTAGATTATTTTTCATCAAAAGATTGATGTTTTCTAAAGCTCGCCGTAGCTTTTGAGGATCCTTCTCCATGGCAGCATATTTTGACATGTCCCGAAGCCGATAAAGTGAACTTCCTGCCAATTTGTAGGCTCTGGTAAGTTCCATTATCCTTCTCTCAGCTTCGTGGAGGTCTTTATCCAAGCGTATCACCAGATCTTGTAGATCGGAAACATGTTGGTGAGGATCATATTCGTCGGAAGGTTGAGACGGTCCTTCGTCTGAATTGGCTGATGGTTTGGACATTATTTTTTGGTATTCAGGCCTAATGGGAAGTTGGGAAGAACTCATGACTGTAGAAGTTTTTTGTTTTGGTAGTGATGATATTTTGGTTCATCTTTAGTGTATTTATAGGGAAAGGAACACAACTTTAGGAGTTAAATCGTGTTTCGATTCTAACTAGTCTTTAAGGAGATGTAATAATGTAGCGTCGCCGTTTTCACCATTTATCAAGAAGTTACTTTTGATCGAACGGTTTTGATTATTTCGGGAATGACGATTTTCGAGGAGTTTTAACTTTTGAATTTTGAATTTACTATTTAGTCCTCGAGGGTTTTCTTTAATGGGTTTATTGTAACCACCCACTATTCTAAACTTCAAGAACACGATTTGATTTTTGGTACGTTTCTTGGCTTCTTCTTTTTCGAATTTTCAATCATGGCTTGGTTTGGTTCCTCTGAGGAATTTATAGATAGGTTTGAGAGAGAAAATGAAAGGGACGAATCTAATTTTGGTCCCCCGATCATTCTGAGTGAAAATTAGGCTATTATGGATACTCAAGATGAGTTTCTTGAAGGCGATATATCTGAAAGAGAATTAGGAGATCAAACCACTAGTCTTAGGGTTTCATCTTACTCCGAATCTAAAGGAGGATTGAACAAAAAGGTGATTAGTCCATCCAAGGTAAGTTTTTTATCAACCACTCGTTCAAAAAGTAAGACTCAAAAGGTTTTTGAGGAAGATATAATAGTGGACAAGGATCCTGCTTTTGTGTTAACAGAAGAAGATTTAAATAGCTATAGGGCCGAATTTGAAATTCCTCAAGAAATAGAAATGCGAATTCCTGCTCCTGGTGAGTCAGCTTCGTATGAATTTCCAGGGTGGACTGTTGTGTATGTGTTAGCATTGAGGTATGGGTTAAAATTTCCTTTAGTACCTTTAGTTGGATCCGTATTAAGATTTTTGGAGTTGCCCTCTGTCAACTCATGCTTAATTCCTGGCGTATTCTGCTGTCTTCTAGCTCTAAGTATGAAATTCAATCTTACTTTTGGCCTTTATGAATTTCTTGCTGCTTATTCTTGGCAAGAAAATAAAAAGGATGTAGGTAGATTTATGTTATCAAAGAAAGATAAGGAAAATTTGATCACTGGAACTACATCTAGTGATCATAATTGGCAAAAGAGGTATTTCTTGGTGAAGAAGAAAACTCTTTTGGAAGATGATGATGCTATTCCTAGTTCTTGGAGAATTCAAGGTATAATCAATTTAAAATTGTAGGAAAATCCCCTAAGATTACTATTACTAAGGAAGCTCAAAGGAATTGTCAATTATTTTTAAAGACGATTCCTCGTTCTGAAAGAGATTGGAAACTTGTTTCATCAAAATATCTTTTTGGAAGTAAGTTGATGAAACGTTTATGTCTTCGGTTTCGTTTCTTTCTTCTACCAATTTCTTTTCGGTTTTTGACAGAACCTCATATGGCTCCAAGAATAATCGTTCTTTTGACTCTGAAGGAGATTGCTGAGAAGAAGAAAGTCCAGAGAAGCTCTAAGGAAAAGAGAACAAAGAAGAAACATGAACCTAGTTCAAGACTTCACAGTGAATTAGGAACAATTGCTGAAGTTATTGAGACTCCTGAAATTCCTAAGAGCAATATAGATGATGACTCTACACTTATAAGGAAGAAGAAACCCAGACTATCGTCTCCTTCTTTCGTAGGTGAAGGTGCAGGATTGAGCGAGGAAGCCGATGACATCATTCAAGTCCTTGATGATGAGGTGAGAGAGGAAACCATAAAAAGGGAAGGAAAAGATCCTGTTCATCCAGTTTCACCTTTGAGAGCTCTTATTGAAAAGGAGTTGAGACTATCGGGTGCTGATCTTCCATCTAATCTTCCGGCGAGGAGCTTCAAAATGTCGATCCCTAACATCCCCCTTTATTCAAGGCCTGCTGAGTTATTTCCTGATTTACGTAAATTGGCTTATCCCCTTGGTTTTACTCCTCCTAAGTTGGATCTTGAGGATGCTTCTCCTTATAGTATTTCTCATGCTTTTCAGTTATTCTCAAAACTCAATTTTTATTTCAATGTTAAATTAAGATTAACCTTCATCCTTTTCTTTCAGGCTTTGTCAGTTCAGCTTTACGTTGATAAAGAAATCTAAAACTTAAGGGAGGAAATACAGAATCTTCGTCTTTCCAGCGGATTATTACAGGCTGACATTAAAAAAATTTCAAAAGTCGAAGAGCAAGAAAAGAAAGTGAGGATGGAGGCCGAAGCTCAACTGGAAAAGATAGCTGCTGAAGCTTCAAAGAAAGCTGAAGATAAATTTAATGAATTGGATAGAAGGCATGTTGCTTTGAAAGCTGACTTTACAGATCAGGGTAGGCAACTGTCCAACATAATGCAGCAGCAGAAAGATACGGAAGAGGAGCTTTCGGCTCTCAATGTCAAATTTCAAGAAAATGAAATCAAATTGAAGGATCTGTAGGAAGTCGACTCTAAATTGAAAGAATGTGAAATTGAGCTAAGTGCTTCTATCAAGAAAGCGAATCGGTTATCAGATGAACTGACAGAATCAAAGGAAGATGCTGATTTTTTCAAAGGAGAATGCGCCCTTGTTGCTGGTAAAGAAAGAATCAAGGCTTTGGGAGAAGTGATGATGCAATACAAGGCCGGTACCTTAAACGAGGAAGAAGTTGATCTAATGATCAAAGAATATGAAGAATTCAAGGTTATCAATACAACGCAAACTTCTGCCTTTGAAGCCGAAGACGATATTTAGGCTTATATTTTTTATTTTTGCAATCTTGTATCTCCCCTTTTAATCTTTGTAACCCTAAATACAATTTTAACTTTTTTACTTTTCTTATCAATTGAGGTTTATGACTTTAACTATTTGCTTAAGATTTTAACTATGAAAAAAGTCTTAGAATAAGATTGTGCTTAAATAAAGAGTTAAGTGTACATGACCTTTTAGGAAATTAGAGCATATCAAGCTTCGTCGTTAGAGCACATCAAGCTTTGTCGCTTTGACCTTCATCCAAATTTCTGATGTTTTATCCAATGTGTCAACAGATGATGCCGAAGTCAAATGTAGAACAATGGTGATAATATTATACGGTCTGTCAGGCACTTATATATGCTAGGCATATATATGTATATATTTAACTCGATTGAGAAAATATATACATTTCAATGATTCATCATTCAAATCCCTATAAAAATTATTTTTTTTAGGAAAGATATAACCTGAGATGTTTTGCATTCCAACTGTTGTTAAGTTTCTTCCCTTCTTTGGTTTGCAATTTGTAAGCACCATTGCTGATGACATCTATGATTCTATATGGTCCTTCCCATATGGCCCCCAGTTTTCCTAAATTCAACTGTTGTGTGTTCTGAAAAACTTTGCGTAGAACCCAGTCACCGACATTGAAAATTCTTGAGTTTACTGTTTTGTTGTAATATTTTGCGATCCGATGCTTATAGGCTGCTGTTTTAACATATGAGATATTTTGTCGTTCTTCAAGCAAATCTAGTTCTTCAATGAGGATGACGTTATTCTCCTCGTCCTGTTGAAGTTCTTGTTGTTGTTCGATATGACCACAGAACCCCTGGGAGTTCGTCTGCCCAGGCTCCCTTTGCGTTTTCTAGTCTCTTCTTCAAAGTGTTGACTATCGTCTTGTTAGTAGCTTCTGCTTGGCGATTCGATTGTGGATGTCTTGGCGATGCAAAATAGAGTTTTATTTTCCACGTATTACAGAAGTCTTGGAGTTTATGACTTATGAACTGTGATCCATTATCACAAATGATTTCATAAGGAACTCCAAATCTGCAAATGATGTTTCTCCAGATGAAACTTTTAACCTCTTTGTCCCGGACTTGTTTATATGCTTCAGCTTCCACCCATTTTGTGAAATAATCTGTTAAGATTAATAAGAAAACTCGTTGCCCTGACGCTGGAGGAAGCTTTCCGATGATATCCATTCCCCATCTCATGAAAGGCCATGCTGATGAAATTGGGACCAGCTCGTTGGTGGTTGATGTGAGATTTGTGAAAATCTGACATTTATCACATTTAGCCACATATATGGCTGCATTGTCACAAAGCGTAGGCCAATAATAACCAGTTTGCATGACTTTACTGGCTAAGCTTCGTCCACCTGAATAGTTTCCGTAGACACCTTCATGTAGTTCTGCTAAGGCATATTATGCTTCGTCTTGAGATAAACATCGTAGCAAAACCCCCTGATATGATCTTTTGTAAAGAATACCGTTAACTATTGTGTAGCGGGATGCTTTTCTTTGTAGTGCTTTGGCCTCATTCCTATCTTATGGTAACATGTCATCCTGCAGATATTGTATGAATGGTGTTCTCCAATCATCATCGTCTTCAGTAATAACAAACGATTGCTCTACCATGGAATTTTTGTTTATTGCTGGTGATTCCAAATAAATCATTGGGACGTTCTGAGTTGTTTGCATTTGGATTGATGATCCTAAATTTGCCAGTGCATCTGCTTGTTGGTTCTTTTCTCTTGGAACTTGATTAATCTGGAAATATTTGAATTCAAGTTGCAACTGCTGTACTAACTCCAGATAATCGTTCATTCTCTCATCTTTTGCTTGATATTCCCCAGTCAATTGATTGACGATCAATTGGGAATCCGAAGTCACCTGTACACATTGAAATTTTGATTCTTTTGCTAATTTCAGTCCCACAATCAAAGCTTCATATTCTGCTTCATTGTTTGTAGCGTGAAATCCGCAATGTACAACTTGAGGGAATTGATCTCCCTGTGGAGAAATCAAGATGATACCTAAACCGCTTCCCTTTGAATTACTTGAACCATCAACAAATAATTGCCAAATAGCTTCATCGTCTTTGTTGTTTTGACGCGATTCTTTTTGAGCGTCATCAATCATTCCCGGGCTAAATTCAGCAATGAAATCTGCCAGAATTTGGGCTTTGATTGCTGTTCGAGGTTGATATATGATATAATGCTCGGTTAACTCAATTGCCCACTTCGTTAATCGTCCAAACAATTCTGGTTTGTGAAGTATTGTTTTGATCGGGAAGCTTGTTACCACCGTGATAGAATGACTTTGAAAATAAGGACAAAGCTTTCGTGCTACAGTGATGAGCGCTAAAACCAGCTTTTCCATTAAAGGATACCTTGTCTAAGCATCTAGCAAACTTCGACTAACATAATATACCGGATGCTGCCGACTATTTTCTTCTCTTAGTAGTACTGCACTAATTGCAAATTCAAAAACTGCTAAATAAAGATAGAGTATCTCATCGATTTTTGGCTTCGTGAGAATTGAAGGATTGGTCAGATATCCTTTCAATTTCTTTAATTCCGTCTCACATTCCTCTGTCCATTCGAAATTAGTTGATTTCTTCAAAGTTGTAAATAGATGATGACATTTTTTGGAAGATTTGGAGATGAATCGATTTAGTGCTGCAATCTTCCCTGCCAGGTGCTGTACATCCCGTATTTTTGTGGGAGAAGGAATATTAAGTATTGCTTGAATTTGATCAGGGTTTGCTTCAATACCCCTTTGTGTAACGATGAATCCTAAAAAATTTTCTGCTTTGACTCCAAATACACATTTGAGAGGATTTAATTACATCTTATGAGCATCAAGAATTTCAAATGCTTGTTTAAGATGCTCAATATGATCTTCGGCTTTCAGAGTTTTCACTAGCATATCTTCGATATATACTTCCATTGTCTTTCCGAGCAGGCTGACAAACATGCGATTGACAAGCTGTTGATATGTTGCTCCCGTATTTTTCAATCCAAACGGCATCACCTTATGACAATATGTGCCTCGTTCGATTATGAATGCAGTTTTTTCTTGATATTCCGGGTGCATCAATAAAGCTAAGTAATTCATGCCCTGCTGTTGCATCCACAAGTACATCAATATGAGGAAGTGGAAAAGAATCTTTTGGGCAAGCTTTATTCAAATCCGTGAAATCGATACAGACTCTCCACTTCCCATTTTTCTTCTTTACCAGGACCACATTTGCAAGCCAGTCTGGGTATTGAACTTCTCGAATGAATCCAATATCTAACAGCTTTTGAACTTCCTCATTGAGGACTTTATTTCTTTCAGGAGCGAACCTTCGTCTTTTCTGCCTTACTGGAAGAAAGTTATCATCGACTTGCAACTGATGAGTGATGATTTTTGGATCAATTCCAATCATATCTGTATGTGTCCAAGCGAAAGTGTGTCTATGATTTTGCAGGAGTTGGATTAAATTTTCTCGGAGTTGACGATCCAAGTTTGCTCCAATCTTAATCTTCTGTTCTGGATAATAAGGATGAATGATGATTTCTTTTATCTCCTTTTTAGTCGATTCTTCTTGATTGCTCAGAATCGGCCTTTGCTGTAATTGCTATAAAGCTTTGGTTTTTCCTTTCAATGCTTGTTCATAGCAACTCCTTGCCTGATGTTGATCCCCATATATTTCTTATATTCCATCTCTTGTTGGGAATCGTATCACTTGATGTTGTCCAAGTATCGCATTATACGGAGATTGACAATCTAATATATTAAATCGAACCTGGAGATTTATTCCTTTTGCGTATACTTGCAAAGGAATAGAGCCGATGGAGTATTGTTGTTCTCCGCTGAAACCGATGAGTGGAATAGGACTTCTAATTATATCGGCTTCTGAAAGTCCCATTGCTTGAAGTGTGGACATGAACAATAAATTTGTTGAACTGCCATCGTCAATCATGATTCTTTTAACTTCACAATTGGCAATTTACAAAGTAATTACCAAGGTAGCATCATACGGATTTAGTAATCTCGTCATCTCATCGTCTGTGAAATTGATGACTTGTCTCGTGAATTGTACCATCGGCTTGTCATTCCATACCTCAGAATTCTCTGTCTGCTTTACATGTTTCTTTGCCGATGAGTGTGTAATTCCAATAATTTATGATCCGCTGAATATCACGTTAATCGTCTTTTCTGGGGGAGGTGGTTTCTGTTATTCTTCTCGTCTTTCGGCTTGGGCCATTGTTGCTTTTTCTCTTTCAGATAGTAAATCCCGAAGATAACCTTTCTTTAACAATTAGATTACTTCTTTTTTAGGGTAAAACAATAATCTGTTGTATGCCCATAATCGTTGTGAAATTCACACCATTTGGAAGTATCCCGTTGATATAGTGATTTATGAACTTTGTCGGGCCATCGAACAACATCTCCCATTTTCTTCAACGCTGATAAGACTTCATTTGGTGGGATCACCAAATTATATTCAAGAGATCGGGGCTTTTCCTTGAAATCAATCGGCTTGGGATCTCTGCAAGGATAACGTGGAGCCTTTGAACTTATTTGCTTTTGTTCATATTTCTTCAGCTACTCTATTGGTCGTTCTCGAAGTCTTCCTTCATCTTCTTCCCATTTGATTTGAACGCTTGCTCTTGCCTGCACTTCTTGAAATAACTTACATGGATAACGAGTAAGCATTCCGTACAATTTCCTTCCAGGAAGAAGAGCCATGTGAAATGCATTGATTGCAATCTCGTCTAAGCACCCTAGAATCTCCAGTTTCTCTTTGTTGAATCTTGTTAAGAATAACTGCAGAGATTCTCATTGTTTTTGCCATAGCTGATATAGATCATCAGATGTTGGAATTATTTTCCCACTGCTTGCAAACTGTTCCACGAATGCATCGGCCAATTGTGCGAATGAAGCAATTTGCCCTTCTAAAAGATTAAGATACCACTTCAAAGGAGGTCCCACCAAGGTTGAACTAAATCCTCGGCACATGCATGCTTCGTGCTTATTAAACGGGTATGATACCAAAGTCAATCGTTGACTGTATTGATCCACATGATCTTCTGGGTCAGTGGTACCATCATAAGGTTTGATATGTGGTATGATGAATTTCTTTGGGAGCTCTTCCATGGCAATAGCATGAACAAATGGAGATTTGAGGAAAGTATGATTTTTCTTTATAGCAAAGTACGCTGTGTCGCAATTTCTTGTAGTGTTGTGGTTATATTCGACCATGCACCAATTATTAGGATAGCCGAAGATGAAGTTGGTATTGGAAATAATGGTGCCATGGATTGTGCCGTTGGCCTTAGGAATTGGGTTGACGTTGATGCCAATGATGATTCCGTCTGATGCACAAATCTTGGCAAAGGGACGCTTGCGTTGATAATTTACGTCGTTTGCCCATCATTAGATCGAGTAGAAGTGCTTGGAATAGCATTTGTAAGAATGGTTCTGGTTATATGAGGACTTTGGTTCATAAGATCAAGTAGCTTTTGATTCTCTCTTCAAACAGTCAAGTTTTCTTGCTCCAACTGTTAGACTCTTCTTTCATGTTCGTCGAAGAGTTGAATCAAAGCTTTCATCTTCTCGTTTATAGCATCGTCCGGTGAATCTTCTGAGTTTGCCATTTTGATAACACTCTTCCCCTATCTGGCGTGCCAAATTGTTGATGTAAATTATTGACAATCGAATTGTTTGATGGTGATTGGGTAGATATAAGGCTAAACCACGATGCAGAATGATATGATAATTTTTATTATCACTTGAGATTACAGAGTGAGTAAGAAATCAAAGTCTCCGACCAGATGCCCCCTTTTCCAGAAGCTTAATGAACTCCTTTTATGCTTTTCTTGAGCAGTTACCAGCAATTGTGTTAGTTGGAGAAGTTCATAGCAGTTTGGAGGAGTTTACGGTAGTTTGGAGGAGTTTGCAGTAGTTTCGGCTGTTACCATTTAACTAGGAACTGCCTTATCTTCGGCTTCGTCCCTTAGTTATTGATTCGGCCTTACTTGTATCAGCTTTGTATTGCCTTTTTAAGACCAAGTCCTTTTTGGACAGTATGTTCTGGTCTGATTGTTGTTGGGCTTCGTGGACCTAGCCTCTATTGGGCTTTTATGTTTGGTCTAGCCCGTTTGTATTGTAAATAGATTGGGTTGAACATGACCCATATAATTGGTTGGGTTGAAGTGGACCCATGTAATTTGTTGAGGTTGAACTTGACGCCTACAATAATATAATGTAGATGTTTTAATTTATATGATTTTTTCATCTTCAGGTTACAGCCGTTGAAATGGTGAACACACACTCAGAAAGTGAGCAGGAGTACACATCTAATTGTTAAGGGAATTGTTCAGGGTTTTAGGGTTTTAGGGTTTAGGGTTCACGGTTTAGGGTTTTAGGGTTTAGGGTTTAGGGTTTTAGGGTTTTAGAGGTTATGGTTTTAGGGGCTAGGGTTTAGGGTTTACGGTTTAGGGTTTAGGGATTTCGGGCTTTGGATTTT